>NC_069499.1:1285708102-1286308102 GCF_027579735.1 Bombina bombina | reverse complement strand
TCCCAGCATTATATGAAGATTCCGGCTAAGCCTTTTGAAGCGCCTAGATTCTTTTGCACAAGGATGGGAGCCATAACACATTTATACAGCAGAGGCCTAGCATCAGAACATGGGATTATTCTGGACAAGATGGGAATTGGTTAGTGAGTGGCAATGAAGCAGATTTCCATAGTACACTCTCTGTCTTAACAAATTTTACATGAACCGATAACATTTGGCCTATGCTGCAAATGGCATTTTACCCAGCATGACGATTTTGAGATCTGAAGAATGGGATTTTGAAAGGTGTTGCAGCCTCCTGATAGCCCCATATGGACGGACCCCTGTAGACTTGTAAAACTGGAGGCTCATTCCTAGGAATCTATAACATGATAACAATAGAGGCCTTGTGATATCATAGTGCTTGTATACAGTCAAGTAGTGGGGAGTATGTTATTTGTAGCTGTAGAGAGTTTAATTCACATTGTTACCCTCTCCATGAGTTGTTGAGTATATGGGACTTTGCTGATGGTCAATAATTATCAAATGTTAACCAGATTAATAATCTTTTGTTTTTGTATGTCAGATCCTATACATGTTTTCATTTCTCTGAGCTAGGTGTTCTGTTCACATGTCTCTTGGCACCTCCTATTAGCATTTATGTAGAAGCTTAATAGCTACCCACATACCAGTTGTATTCTGCCCCTTGCTCTAATCTCCCACTAGCCTGTTTTTAACATCACTATCTGCATGCTCACAGTTACAGTTCTTTTATGTTTCTTATCTTAAAGGCAAATTTTACCATGTCATTTGGTGTATGGTTAAGTGATTTTTCTACTGTCCTAGCTTTTGTCTCACTAATCTATACAGGGGAGGCTTGCGTATTTGCTGAACATTAGAGGTATTATCATAGAAGATATGTAATATATTCAACTGTCTATTAGACCCTTATATCTACTGCTGCAGGGCATAGGGCCCGTGTCCTGTGGCAGATTTAATTTTTACGTCATTATGTTTTGAACAGGTGGAGATTGCCACCTAAACAACCAGTCGCTCCCCATAAAGCTATGCGCTTGGCTTAGAAATGACTGATTAGATGGTTCTTATCCCTTGCTGAACCTTATTGTTTATAAAAGCTTCGGGAGGTGCACATACTAATTAAATCTATAAATGCTGTACGACTGCTCTACCTACATATCTTGACCTGGTAGCAGTTGGGCTATTATAGTGATTATGTAGATTTCCATGTCACAGCTTGTGGAGTTTAGTCTTCACGACACTAGTGCTTTTATGGCTTTATTTTACACATCGTTCAGTATTTTGAGTTGATTGCAATTGTAGGGTGTACCCCACATACCACAATTACTGGGTAAGACATGATTAAAGTTAAGTACCTATGAAAAAAGGAGCTCCGATTAAACATACATTCTGACCTCCGTACCCCCCCCCCATATTATAGTACTCAGGATAGGCTGGATTCATCCTGAGTCTTTAAAGCGGTTTCTCTCGTCACAAAACCGCAATTAACCTATGGTCTTAATATTTATATCTCTACGTATTATATATAAGCAATATTGTGTTCACAGAATTTCAGCTATTCCAATAATTGTACTATCTAGAACTAATATTGTAAAGAGTCTGCATTTTCATATAAGAGATACCAGTTGGTGTTAACAATGTAATATGTTTGTTTTTTTTCCTCTCTTCTTCATGGTTGCTCTACCTTAGAGCTTATTGCTTATTTTCTATATCTTCATATGTTATAGAATATATATGTATTATGTGAGCTCTATTTCTAATTGTTGCAAAACAGAGAAAAAGATTTGAAAATATGAGGTTCATTCTATACACACTTTCAATTGTCCTGTGATATAATCTGTATGATTGTATAATACTTCTTTCAAGACATCTGATGTGATTCTTATTTCTGTGTCATTGCAGTGGTTGATGTTTTGTTTATATTTTATTGTATATCAAACCTCAATAAAAAAATTATTTAAAAAAAAAAAAAAAGACAGTGTTGAAGCAGAGTGCTAAGAAGTGACGCATCAAGATTGTCCGCCATTACACTGCGGAGGTTTTCTCAAATGGGATTTAATTAGATGCTGCCGAAGAGTCCTTAGCGATTTATGCAAGCGGTGAGCCAGCATGACTACAACCCTACATATCTGCAGCAACCGATAGTGCTTTGTGAAGTTGCCCGCTATATAAATCCTGACCATGCTTTCCCTAGATCGATGGGAGTCACGTCTCCACCAAGTGTTAGACGATCACTTCCGGGAAATTAAAAACCTACTTAATGAAGCTTGTGAAAGCCTACTCTCACAAATATGCGAGGAATCAATAGACACTTACCCGGGAACCTATAGTGACCGAGATAAAAGTTGGTTGTCCTCGGCAGCTCATGAGACCACCCTGGAGACTTATCTTGAGGTCGCTGAAAATATTGAAATAACCAGTGAGATCCTTGTCGGTGCGTATGTGTTAACGCCGGATTCTATGCCTCTACCTTACAAGTGGACTTACCTGAATTGTCTGGAGCCCGAAGTCAGCCTGAAAGCTGCGACTCTTCCTCTGGAGACTTTGTCTTTGGTACTTATGATTCGGCATGTTCTGATGACCATTACAGCAGTATCGCTTGTCATGCAGTGGACTTCCGATATTCTTCGCTCTGCTCCCCGGTCTGGGATTGGGTGACTGGGATGATGATTTTAAGCCTATCTAAAAGGTCCCTCCTTATGTATCCCACACGATCCACTAATGTTAAGGATGACTCTAAGTTTGAGATGTTATTATCTACAGGCTACCAGGCTAACAAAACTAGAGGTTCACTGCTGACTGAATCCTGCAAGCCACTAATAAACGCCTAGGGTGACTTATGTTACTATACACTTTCAATTTGAGGCTAGTATAACACATCTTCATGCATATATTTTAATTATAATGGGCATATTATTGCTCTGACATGTAAACTGCTATTGCTCAGTCCTTTTTTCGGCCAATTCACTATTGTGTTACCGCTGCTGTTTATGAGTCCTATGTACCTCTCTGTTGGGGTGTATATAGGCTATATTATGCTGTCACATGTTTATTTGCATATATATGACCCCAAATGCCCAGGTGCCCACTAGTCTATTAGGATATGGTGGTTAAACTTCTAGTCCTAATTAAGCCATCCTTGGAGATTGCATGACAATGCCTTCCAGACTATGGGGCATATTTATTAAAGTCTAGCGGACCTGATCCTACAGTGCGGATCAGGTCCGCCAGACTTCTCTGAATACGGCGAGCAATACGCTCACCGTATTCAGCATTGCACCAGCAGCTCACAAGAGCTGCTGGTGCAATGCCGCCCCCTGCAGATTCGCGGCCAATAGGCCGCCAGCAGGGGGTGTCAATCAACCCGATCGTACTTGATCGGGTTGATTTCCGGTGATGTCTGTCCACCTGCTCAGAGCAGGCGGACAGGTTATGGAGCAGCGGTCTTTGTGACCGCTGCTTCATAACTGCTGTTTCTGGCGAGCCTGCAGGCTCGCCAGAAACATGGGGCATCAAGCTCCACTCGAAGCTTGATACATATGCCCCTTAGTATTCTTTATAGGCTCACATTTCTTGAATATTTATTCTAAACACAGAGCATAAACACAGAGCATAAACACGCCGCCATTACTAACCTGATCTTAAAGGGACAGTCAACCATAGAATTGTTTTAAAAGATAGATAATCCCTTTATTACCCATTCCCCAGTTTTGCATAACCAACACAGTTATATTAATATACTTTTTACCTCTGTGATTACCTTGTATCTAGGAACCTTCTTCCAGCCCCCTGATCACATGACTGTGACTGTTTATCATCTATTGTCTTAAATTTAGCATTGTATTGTGCTAGATCTTAAATAACCCCCTGTGCCTGAACACAGTGTTATCTATATGGCCCACGTGTACTTTCTGTCTCTTTGTGTTGAAAAGAGATTTAAAAAGCATGTGATAAGAGGCAGCCCTCAAAGGCTTAGAAATTAGCATATGAGCCTACCTATGTTTAGTTTAAACTAAGAATACCAAGAGAAAAAAGCAAATTTGATGATAAAAGTAAATTGGAAAGTCGATTAAAATTAAAAGTCCTATCTGAATAATGAAAGTTTAATTTATACTTGACTGTCCCTTTAACCTGCTCAATCCTTATGATGGCACTGAGCCTGATGTTTAGAGGATCTTAAGCTGCTAACTACTAATACTCTTACTCTCTGCATTATCCCACAAGGACATCCAGCTACGGTTCCAGTTAGCTGTTATTAGAGCACAAATTGCGTCAGATTGTTACTAAATATTAAAGTCTTGGGGCTCCATGTACTAAGCAGTCAGCGAGCTACCCGCAACAAATCTCGCGTCAAAACTCGCAAACTGATATGTACAAAGTCGTCAACTATGTTCAAACTCGCATCTTTAAAATTGCGAGCGTACTTATCCGCCAAACCTCGCTACCTCTCCATTTTTCACTGTAATTAGACACATTTGACCACCAACTCGCCAAAAACGAATGTACTAAAAAATCTATTTGTCCGCTCGCTACAATTTCCGCTCCCACCTCATTATTTTTGCCTCGCCACCTTTTAGGTGGCGGGCAAGGTACAAAACAATAGGAAAGTCAATCTAGACGCCAGTCTAGACATATATAAAAGGCAGTAATATCAGCATTGTACAGCATAACTGGCGTCTAATTTGTCTCTCATTTCCATGTACATAAATTGCGCCAAATTTGTCGACTGTAATTAAAGAGTAATCTATATTTTAAATTTGTATTGTATAGTTGTCAATCTTTATAATTATTTTTATATTAATATTTATATATTATCAGATCCAGATGAAGCCATATCCAAATTGTAAATAAATATTACAAAAATAACGCTCTGTTATCACTCTTCAAAAAATTTAGAACAATAATAAAGTTGTTTAGATAAGTTGAACTTTTATAGGAGCAAAATTCTATTCCCGCGACTACTATGATGTTCGTGACAGCTTGCATGTCACGTGTTAATAATTGGCCAGACAATTCAACTGAAAGTTAAAAGTACATCAGCTTAGTCGGGGCGAGCGAGACGTCAAATTTATCAATAATCCGCCACTGCTCGCGGCGGGCTAGACTTGTCTATTTATTGGGGGATTATTAGTACATAGTGACAGCGAGTAACGGCGAGTTTATCCGCGTCTAAAATGACGGATGAATTGACGGCTTAGTACATGGAGCCCTTGTACTATATAATATATACTACGGCAGCACCACTGTTGGATACTGCTTTTAACTACTACTATTCCTGCATACATCATCTGTTTTGGTGCTTATGACTTCTAGCTGAAAAGTTTGTTGTTGCCTTGATAATGTGTTGGCGCTATGTTTTGCCTAAATTTGTTAAATGATTAACTAATTTTCACTGTACACTTTAGAGTTGCAAAGGGGATAGATTGAAGAATTGTTAGGGTGCTTCGCATGTGTTGGAGCTTACTGTTCATCTAGATATTGTATTGATTTCTCTTCCCCATATTTGCTATACACCTATATTTGTTTCTCTCTTATTTACTAACCCATTTTTGGCGTTTCATGCAACTAAACCAGATGCTACCCCTGGGAGGGCTCTTAATAACCTTATAGGGAAAGATTATAGTGCCTATACTGTAGCATAAGCTCTTTATGTCCTAATATAAGTCCTATTTTATTGAAGTTAGCGCAACTTTTATTGTCTTAGCTATTGAGCGTAACTTCTTAGCTCCCTATTGGTGGCTCTTGTACATATAATTTTTTTAATTCTCATATTTGTATCTTGGCCCAGTACTCAACACAACTGTCATGTTTGGGCAGTTCTCAGAGTAGCTTTTCATGTGTTCTATATATGGGAATTTTTAGAGTTTCAAGTCCTACTTTTAATACAAATTGCAGAGCCCAAATATATATTATTAGGCACTAATATATGCTCTGTTTTTTCCTAATAGTCAAGCCTATGTGAATTATATTACCGGAGATTTTCTGGAAAAGATACATGGTCTATAAATAAGACTCTGATATAGGGTCTTAGTGCTTGCCTTTATTACTATTCGTCTCCGCCAGATTTCAGGTGGGCGAATATAGCCCTATATGTGGATGCAGTATTGATAATGTTATTAGTGTATAATGTTTGAGTTAAGACTGCCCTTTATTCCATTTTAGTATGCAAAAATGTATCAGTGACCACCACCTTCAACCTTCTCACCCATTGATAGGGTATCTTTAGCTTCTTAAAGGAGCCACAACTAGCTCACTACCAGAATATACATTATCCTTTATTAAGGTCTTTTTCGTGCCTAACACAATATCTTATAATACCCCTTATGTGATTTAACATCTATAATAGCTCCTCCATATGGGTATAGACCAGGTTATGTCTTTATTGCATATGATTGATATCCAGGTTTCTTAAGTGATTATACCCCTTAACTGTTGCATTTTTTGTCATTTTACCGTTTTTTCCCACACACATTCACGGGACGTACGCCTGATTTCCCTTAGACCCTATTTGGCCCTTTACCATGAGCAATACAAAGAAATAACTAATTCAAGTCACAATTCAAAAGTACATTCTTCATGCAGACATTGCCTGTATGTATGTATGTCTATGTATGATGCTACCTAGAAGGCTCCCCAAATCATGTATACCGCCATTATCAAATTTAATTTTTTTTGGATACTCCTGTGTACTATAACACTATTTTAAAAGGCTCTGCTCCCCCATCATTCTCCCCCTTTTACCGAGCGGCTTTTGAACACCCCCCCTCCATACACTTTGGGCCACAAGAGGATAGACAAAAGCCAACTCCCTACCTCCTACCATTCTTATTTTATAGACCACCTCTTATCTCAGGAAAGGGATCATTAGTTATATGATATAAAAATCCAGGTATCATTGCTATGTGTTCCAGTCACCCTTGTTTTCCATAAATTGGTTTACATTTTATGTTCATGTTCTCAGTAGTAGTGCTATAACTCATGTCAGCTGTTATTTTCCTACTATTGAACTTGCTATATTGCATGACAATGGCTCTTATCTATATTTATACATAGCACTACTACTGGTTGGATATTGTGATAACAACTGCTACACTGGTACTCCAATGCCTCAGCTCACGTTTACTTCCTATATGAGAAATGTATAATTGTCTTTACTTCTGATCTGTGCCATGACATATTCTCTGTTTTGTTGTTATTACTCATTAACTCAAAAAAAATTATTTAAAAAAAAAAAAATTTTGTTGTGTTCTTTGGCAGTTAAAGGGACATGAAACCCAATTGTTTTATTTCATGATTCAGACTGAGAATACAATTTTAAAAAACTTTCTTATTTACTTCTATTATCTAATTTGTTTCATTCTGTTGATATCATTTGTTGAAGGAGCAGCAATGCACTACTGGTTTCTAACAGAACACATGGGTGAGCCAATGACAATCGGTATATATATATATGCAGCCACCAATCAGCAGCTAGAACCTAGGTTCTTTGCTGCTCCTGAGCTTTCCTAGATAAACCGTTCAGCAAAGGATAACAAGAGAAGGAAGCAAATTAAACAATAGAAGTAAATTGGAAAGTTGTTTAAAATTGTATTCTCTATCTGAATGGAAGAACATTTTTGGGTTTCATGTCCCTTTAACGACCAAGGACGTACGTCCTACAAAAACTGTCAGTTAAAGGGACAGTCAACACCAGAATTTTTGTTGTTTTAAAAGATAGATAATCCCTTAATTACCCATTCCCCAGTTTTGCATAACCAACACTGTTATAGAAATACACTTTTTACCTCTGTGATTACCTTGTATCTAAGCCTCTGCAGACTGCCCCCTTATATCAGTTCTTTTGAAAATCTTGCATTTTAGCCAATCAGTGCTCACTCCTCTGTAAATTCACGTGCCTGAGCTCAATGTTATCTATATGAAACACATAAACTAATGCCTTCTAGTGGAGAAAAACTGTCAAAATGCATTTAGATTAGAGGCGGCCTTCAAAGACTAAGAAATTAGCATATGAACCTCCTAGGTTTTGATTTCAACTAAGAATACCAAGAGCACAAAGCAAAATTGGTGATAAAAATAAATTGGAAAGTTGTTTAAAATTACATGCCCTATTTGAACCATGAAAGTTTTTTTTGGACTTGATTGTCCCTTTAATGACTAAGGACGTACCCTGTACGTCCTCATGGGTTTCAAGTAGTGGAAGCGATCTTTTCAAGGTATTGCAGTGATGCCTCGATATTGAGGCATCACTGCAATACCTTTTTTTACCCACTTATGCATAAAAAGCCTCTCTGCATTGGCCAGCGATGGTGCCGATTGTTAATAGGTGGGAGCCATAGCAGGGAGGTGGATGGGCGACCCATCGCTGGATCACTTCCTGATCCGGTGCACGCAAGTGGTTGGGAGAGTGCGCGGGGGGGGCGGGAGACCGCGAGCACTAGTACTTTCAAAGAAATTACATTGAAGGTGATAGGATGGAGAAAGAGGAAAAGGGGGGGTTACACATGTTTAGAAAGGGTTCTGGGAGGGGGTAGGCTATTGAGGGGGGGACAGCTACACTACAGAAAATTTTCTTTTTTGCCAAAATTAAAATAATTTTTGTTTAGCAAACTGTCTGCCAGTACCCAAGATGGCGGCAAATAGGTAGAGGGGGAGGGTTAGAGAGCTGTTTGGGGGGATTAGGGAGGTTGGGGGCTAAAGGGGATCCAGCACTGCAGAATAAATAAAAATAATAATAATAATAATATATATATATATATATATATATATATATATATATATATATATATATATATATATATATATATATATATATATATATATATATATGTAAAAAAGCTTTTTATTTTAGTACTGGCAGACTTTCTGCCAGTACTTAAGATGGCGGTGACAATTGTGAGGTGGGGAGGGAAGAGAACTGTTTGAGGGGGATCAAGGAGGGATCAGGGGGTGGGATATGCCAGGTGGGAGGCTGATCTCTACACTTAAGCTAAAATTAACCCTACAAGCTACCTAATTAAACCCTTAACTGCTGGGCATAATACAAGTGTTGTGCACACCAGCATTTAGCGGCCTTCTAATTACCAAAAAGCAATGCCAAAGCCATAAATGTCTGCTATTTCTGAACAAAGGGGATCCCAGAGAAGCATTTACAACCATTTGTGCCATAATTGCACAAGCTGTTTGTAAATAATTTCAGTGAGAAACCTAAAGTTTGTGAAAAAGTGAACAATTTTTTTTATTTGATTGCATTTGGCAGTGAAATGGTGGCATGAAATATACCGAAATGGACCTAGATCAATACTTTGGGTTGTCTACTAAAAAAAAATAATATATACATGTCAAGGGATATCCAGGGATTCCTAACAGATATCAGTGTTACTATGTAAATATCGCTAATTTTGAAAAAAAAGATGGTTTGGAAATAGCAAAGTGCTACTTGTATTTATTGCCCTATAACTTGCAAAAAAAAGCAAAGAACATGTAAACATTGGGTATTTCTAAACTAAGGACAAAATTTAGAATCTATTTAGCATGGGTATTTTTTGGTGGTTTTAGATGAGAAACTTATTTTGGGGGTCAAATTTAGAAAAAAAAATCATAATATTTTATATATTTTTTTATAGTAAATGATAAGATATGATGAAAATAATGGTATCTTTAGAACCATTTAATGGTGAGAAAAACAGTATATAATATGTGTGGGTACAGTAATTGAGTAAGAGGAAAATTGCAGCTAAACACAAACACAGCAGAAATGTAAAAATAGTCCTGGTCCCAAACGGTAAGAAAATGTAAAAGTGCTGTGGTCACTAAGGGGTTAAGGTCTTATCTCTCCCACCTACATCTCATCACATGTATATGCTTTATCTTTTAGGTGATACTGCATTATCCTGTATTTTATAGTGCCATGAAATGTTAATTTTGCACTTGTCTCTTCTTTTGTACACTAATGCTTTAATAAAGACATAAAAAAAGATATATTCTGCTGCTTTTTTGTATACTTAAAAAAAAATATTTGAGTAATATCATATGCCACTTTACTACTTAAGTAATCTACTGTTAGAGAGCATGGGTGGCATACTTAAAGTATTAGTGCCCAAGGTGGCATGCGCAATGGAAGTTATAAAGGGACGCAAAAGGATCCCAATGTTTTAAGTTGTGACCCTGTTGTGATTGTTGGAATCAGGGCCTCGATCCAATATAAATCGTCGCCCGCAAAAGCCGGCGATGCCAAATTTTGCGCTGGTTTGGTATCACATATACGGAGTAACATAGAAGTTACGCTCGTATATTTCTGCCTTCGGCCGTAGTTTTTTGGCCCATAGACAGGTATACCAAACCAGCGCAGTTTGGTATCCAATATACAGCGTAAGGACTTACGTGGCGAAAATGGAGAAATCTTACTCCATTTTCACCTTGCCACAAATTGCAGGCGTAGTAAGCCTTACGCTGTGTATTGGAACCCCGTAACTCCCTAAACTAGCTGCAAAATAAAACCTAACACCTAACGCATGCGCAATGTCTATCTACCTGTCAACCGTGATCCCCTGCCGCAATCCCTAATAAAGTGTTTAACCCCTAAACCGCCCGCTCCCGGACCCCGCCGCCACCTACATTAAATGTCTAACCCCCTAATGTGAGCCCCCTACACCATCGCCACCTACATTAAAATTATTAACCCCTAATGTAATCCCCCTACACCGCCGCCATCTATATTACAATTATTACCCCCTAATGTGAGCCCCCTACCCCGCCGCCACCTATTTTAACTATATTACCCCCTAATCTAATCCCCCTACACTGCCGCCACCTATTTTAACTATATTACCCCCTAATCTAATCCCCCTACACTGCCGCCACCTATAATAAATATATTACCCCCTAATCTAATCCCCCTACACTGCCGCCACCTATAATAAATATATTAACCCCTAATCTAATCCCCCTACACCGCCGCCACCTAAAATAAATGTATTACCCCCTAAAATGTCCCTACCCTAAACTAAATTAAAAATTGCCCTGAAAGGGGCTTTTTGCGTGGCATTGCCCCAAAGTAACCAGCTCTATTACCAACCCTTAAAAGGACTTTTTGTGGGGCATTGTCACAAAGTAATCAGCTCTTTTGCCTGTAATCTAAATCCCTCTACACTGCCGCCACCTATAATAAATGTATTACCCCCTATTCTAATCCCCCTACACCGCCGCCACCTATATTAAATATGTTACCCCCTAATCTAATCCCCCTACACCGCCGCCACCTATATTAAAATTATTAACCCCTAATCTAATCCCCCTATATCGCCGCCACCTATTAACCCATAAAATACTAAAATTTCCCTACCACTAAACCTAAGTCTAACCCTACAAATAGCCCTGAAAAGGGCCTTTTGCGTGGCATTGCCCCAAAGTAAAAAGCTCTATTACCAGCCCTTAAAAGGGCCTTTTGCGGGGCATTGCCCCAAAGTAACCAGCTCTTTTACCAGCCCTTAAAAGGGCTTTTCGTGGGGCATTGTCACAAAGTAATCAGCTCTTTGGCCTGTAATGTAATCTAATCCCCCTACACCGCCGCCACCTATATTAAATCTATTAACCCCTAATCTGACCCCCCTACTTATTTATATTAGGGTTAATATAGTTATTATATGTATTAACTATATTAACCCTATCTAACTCTAACACCCCTAACTTAATTATTATTAAAATAAATCTAAGTAATATTAATAATATTAACTAAATTATTCTTATTTAAAACTACCGTAAATACTTACCTATAAAATAAACCCTATTGTAGCTATTTTAGGGTTTATATTTATTTTACAGGTAACTTGGTATTTATTTTAACTAGGTACAATAGCTATTAAATAGTTAATAACTATTTAATACCTACCTAGTTAAAATAATTACCAATGTACCTGTAAAATAAATCCTAAACTAAGTTACAAATACACCTACACTATCAATAAATTAATTAAATAAACTACAAATATCTAAACTAAAATACAATTAAATACACTAAACTAAATTACAAAAAAAACCCAAACACAAATATACAAAAAATAAAAAAAGATTACAAGATTTTTAAGCTAATTACACCTATTCTAATCCCCCTAATAAAATAACAAAGCCCAACAAAATAAAAAAAATTCCCTACCCTAATCTAAATTATCCTTTGGTATCCTTTGTTGAAAAGTACACCTATGTAGGAGTAACAATTGCACTAGTAGGTTGGTGTCTGCACATATGTGCCTATTAGTCTCACTTGATATGTTCAGCAAGCTCACTGTAGTGCATACATTGCTGCTCCTTCACCAAAGGATACCAATAGAATGAAGCAAATTTGATAATAGAAGGGAATTGGAAAGTTGTTTAAAATTGATTGTTTTGTATTGCAAAAGTATAGGTTTCAGATCTTTTTGTAATTGGAATAATTTTGTATGTTCTGTGTAGAGTTTTTTTTTCTTCTAAATAACGAGCTGAACAATGAACGTGTAAAATTAAAGTAATTTTGTTTTTCGTCAATGTCCGCTTGTCGGGGAAATCTTTTGTATAAAGTTCTTTTTATTAATCATAATCTGAATTTTTATGAATTGTGTAATGAGTTTTTGCAAGTGCTTCTAATTATAATATTTGCTACACCTACAAAAACACAGTTTGTACTCCCATTTCGATAAACAATTCTAGAGGTATGTTGGTCTATAGTCTCGACCTTTTATTATTTAATTAACACTCTTTTTAATTATTTTAATTATCTTATAAATGTTGTATTTATTAATTGTATAATGTGTTCATTTTATGATTTATATTATTATGTTTTTTATCTCCTTAACGTCGCAGGTCTTTTAATGGGGCTTGTTTTTGATAGAGCGGCTCACATTGCCAGCGGCGAGACCTCGCTATAACAGGAGGCCTATAGGAGGGAGGTAGGCTGTAATAGCGCGGTCTTGTTGGCTTTATTAATTGTACTCATGAACCTAAAATGTATTAAATGAGCCTGCATATAGTATATAATTACTCTCTGCTTTTGTAGGAAGTTCACGTGATTTATATGATGTAAGGCAATCATCATTATAGATTTTGCTTGAAAATAATAATGCTCACATAGTTACTGTCTTAGGTAAGTTTAAAATTTGTAATTAAAATAATTTTAATTCTTTTCTATTTTTATTTTTAGGGTGTGCAGGATATTCATGTTATAAGTGGCTATTAACACCAACTTATGATCCTACTTCAAATGCAGAGAAAAAAATATAATGAGGCACCTAGTAAAGCAAGATCAATAATTGAGTGAACTTTTGGAATTCTTGAAAGCAGATTTAGATGCCTAGATAGAACTGGTAGAGCTTTGAAATATACTCAGAGAAAATTGTGCTATAATTACTATTTGTTGCCTTCTACACAATATTGCTATTCAAAATTATTTGCAAATAGAAATTAATGATTTCTCCGCTGATGAATACATATAATTTGATATTAATAGCAGTGAAAACAATAATAATACAAGTGGGCCTAATCATGTAATCAACTGCTTTTGATTAAAGTTATGTGTTAGTTAATAAAGATTTTTCAAAGGATTAATGCAATAAACCATACTTCTGATTAAATTAGACACATTTAATTGGGATGGTAATAGGAACAACCACGTGTCCTGCATCCACTAATGAAAGATCTCCAAACCCATCTACGTTCCCTCTGTAAAAGCACTTGTTATAATAACATTGTTAATTTTCAATCAACTCTATTAATTTTACATTTTGCTTATTTGGATTTTAAATATTTTTTAAGCTTCTATTTAAATCATAATGTAAGATTTTAAAATGTTCCAAAACATCTCCATTTGTTGCTCCCTTTTAAGAATGCTTTTTACACTCATCAATTTCTAAAAAAAAAGAAAAACAACTAAATACAGTATAATTTAAAATAAAATAAATATAAAAAAATCATATTTTATCTTTATTAATATCCAAAAATATCAGATTGTAATGCTTGAACATCATCTTTAGCATCATTATCAAGGTAATCTGGTTCTGCATTGATCTCTGTATTAACAAAAATGTCATAATTAAGTACTTTTAATGAATGTAAAAACATATGTATAATATTATACGGTAAAAATAATTTCAAAACATTTAATAAAAAATCCTTTAAAAATAAGCACGACTATGTTAGATTTGGTGCATCAATGAACTACTGCAATTTAAATGATGTATTGTGCCTGCACTTACTTTAATTTTTAAAGGGCCATAATACCCAAATGTTTAAACACTTGAAAGTGATGCAGCATAGCTGTAAAAAGCTGACTAGAAAATATCTCCTGAACATCTCTATGTAAAAAAGAAAGATATTTTACCTCAAAAGTTCCTCAGTAGCCACCTCCCATTGTAAAGGATTTCTAAGCAGCATTTTAGTGTGTCTGTCCTGGGACATCTGAATGGATGAGCATCGTGCACTCTCATCTTATTTCACCAATCAGGTAAAGGAAGTTTACAATGAAATCTCATGAGAGTCAAGTCAAATCTCATGAGATCACAGTAAAAGTTCATGACCTCAGCACTGCTGATGCTGATTGGCTGCTGTTCATTTCTTCATTTTTTTTTATTTTTTTACCTGCAGCTGGGAGCAGTTGAGTATAACTTTTTACACAGAACTTACTCTGCTGAGCTGAGGAGATTGTGAGGTAAAATATCTTCCTTTTTTACATAGAGATGCTCAGGTGATATTTTCCTGTCAGCTTTTTACAGTTATACTGCATCAGTTTCAAGTGATTTAGCATATGAGTATTATGTCCCTTTAAAATGTTTTACACAATGTGGTAATCTAACAAAGTGTATAAACAATTGTATGCAATGGATAGAAATATAGAATAAAACTTCCCTTAACAACATGCTGCCAGCCTCTCCTTTCAATTGATCCCAAACTGACTTGGATTCACATACAAATGGTTGTAAGAAATGGTCAATAAAGGCTGAGATCTTTGCTGTTAGTGAATCTGTGTCACTAATGATGGTCCTACCAGGTGGGGACCATTACACTACAGAAAAAAAAAAAATAAATACAAAATTTTAAAACATTATATATAAAGGGTTCTATAGTTACTGGTAGACAGCTTCCAGTATCTAAGCTGTGGACATTAGTTAGTGGGGGAAGGGTTAGAGGGCTATTTGGGAGGGATCAGGGAGGTTGAAGGGTAAGGATGGATCCTACACTGCAGAAAACAAAACAAAAAAAATAATAAAATAAAAAAAGCCTTATATTTCCATGCTGGCAGACTGTCTGCCAGTACCTAAAATGGGGGTGACCAGTGGGAGGTGAGGGAAGGAAGAGAGCTATTTGGGAGGGGTCAGGGGGTGTGAAGTGTCAGGTCAGAGTCTAATTTCTACACCAGGGATCAAAATTTCCACTCTTTACTAGCCATTGGCAAGTAGAAATTTAATTGTGGCGAGTGAAAGTTAGTGAGTGAATGTTAAATCAAACTGTACACTCCAATTGCAGCATTAACAAACACACACTTTGGGCTATGTGCTAAAAATATTATATATCTTTGAAAGGGCAAGGATATGTTATTCCGCTAAGGCTGTAGGAACACCATTAGTGCTTAGACTGTTGCTTCTGAAAGAGAGAGAGATTGGAGAGGAAAAGTAAAAGTGGAGAAGAAGATAACTTTACGAGAGAGTGGAGAAAAAAAAGGAGTAAATAGATATCAGAGAGGGGAAACAAAGAGTGTAAAGGGAAGATATGGCCTGAGAGAGAAGGTAGAGATAATTATTAAAAGACAATGTCCAGGTGTGCTATGACCTTCCCTAACTGACAGCACTCTTTCTCCATTCTCTCACTTCAACAACTTCCTATTTTTATCCAGCTGTTGTCTTACCCAAAACTACCAAGTTGATGTTGCTAACTGCTATGCACTTATTTATGTTAATCTATTACTGTATGTAGCATTATTTAATTTGTTATGGTATAAAATAAAAATATTAATAATGACTGCACAATAATGTGTTTCACAATGGGTAAACATATGCAAAGAGGGGGTGGGGCTTACAAGCTACCTAATTAACCCTTTCACTGCTGGGAATAATAGAAGTGTAAAGCAATGGCAAAGGCATATGTGTCTGCTATTTCTGAACAAAGAGGATCCCAGAGAAACTTTTACAATAATTTGTGCCATGATTGCACAAGCAGTATGTAAATAATTTCAGTGAGCAAAACCCAAAGTTTGTGAAAAAGTTTGCATTTTTTTTTATTTCATCGCTTTTGGCAGGGAAATGGTAGCATGAAATATTTTAAAATGGGCCTAGATCAATACCTTGGATTGTCTACTTAAATTTAAATATATATATATATATATATATATATATATTGTTTTGACAGGTAAATAGAAAAAAAGCAAGGCTCTATTTCTGTTTAAATGGAGTGATAGCAAAAATTCTAAAAGTTCTCTGGTATTTTGGCCAAGTTTTTCTTCTGAAAGTCCCGGTAGTGAAGGGGTAAAAAGCACACCCATTTTCAAAACCAACATTAAAACATAAAACCAAAAAGAAAAGATAATTTAACAACGAATACCCATACAGAATTCAAAGCAAACAACAAATTATAGATATTTGACCCCTGAATGTTTATTAAAGGGACAGTCTACATCAGAATTGTTATTGTTTAAAAAGATACATAATCCCTTTATTACCCTTTCCCTAGTTTTGCACAACCAACACAGTTATGTTTATTTTGGACTAGTCTGTCCCTTTAATGTCAGGCATTATTAGATATACTCAATCCTCCAGATACAAACAAACTGAATCTGCAGATTCTAGGTGGAATAAACTTTAGATAACGGACAAAATTTGTGTAGGTATCTTCATTTATGTATGATTGATCATGTACACAACTCCTTGAGATTTTCAGGAGGGACTTTAGAAAAATGTTTTGTTCCTGTTTTTAGATTTTATAGACAGAATTATTAGTAACTGAAAAACTACTTTTCTTTTATTCACCTTTATAAATTCTGCATTTATCTCATTAGGGTTATTTGAAATTGGATTTGTTGATCTGTATTTCTCTTACAGTTTCTGCTCTTTTTCCTACTGAAAACTATTGCTTCTTCTAAAAATATTAGACTAACATAGATGTAATTAATAATTATCATTTCTAGGTACTCTTATAAATTGCAGTTTTTAGCACATATTAAAATAATAATTTTCTGTTAGCAGATGAGGTAAAGAATAAAATCAGTCATCTAAGTCAGGTGTCACCAACCTTTCGCACCTTAGAGACCACTAAACTCACAATTTTGAATCCCGTGGACCACTAACATGATTTAAAAAAAAAAAAAGGTACAAACCTCTATAGTGTGTGTGTGTGTATATATATATATATATATATATATATATATATATATATATATATATATATATATATATATATATATATATATATATATATATATACTATAACCATAGCAAATTTTACAATATGTATATATTTACACATTTTTAAGAATTATTTTTTTGGATTTACTAACTGAATGACAGAACTGAGAGAACATTGTACTTCCAAATGACAGATGAAGGGTGAGTGCCAACTTTTGAGCTGGAAACAGAGAGGCAGAAAGTGGGGGGGGGGGAAACAATAATTATGTTTAAAAGTACCACAAGTCTTCCAAGTTACCTCCCCAGTTAGGAATTATTCAAAACTTCTTATGATCATGGACAGACATTGGAGTCACAAATTAAGTTTATATCAGAAAGCCCCAAACATGGATGTGAGCTAACCATGACTGATGTTACTGGCAATTACTATTATACTGGTGGGACATGGCTAATCTGTTGGATGGCAATTACTGAAATTCAGGTGGAATGGCTTTGTGCGCAGAAATATTTTTAGGATGAAAAATAATTAATATTTAATAAATAAAAAAAGATGGAGGGGAGGAAGACACACAGTAATGTAAGTCCATCTAAATACATTGGGAAAACTACTACAAAGAGACAGGTAAAGGGAAACAAATAAATATGAGAATTTTTCTTTTTTTATATACTTCAATTCCCCTATTTCAAGCCAAGACTATACTAACCTCTGCTGGCTTTAGAATGGAAGCACCTTCTTCTTAACAACACGCCGGGCGGGAGGAGTTAAAAATACAATCTAGCTATGCAAGTTGCGTAGTGAAATTTGTATTTTCACTCCTCCTCCGGTTTTCACTGATGTCCAGCCAGGCACTGTAGGGAGTTGTGGCACAACAGGGTTGAAACCATCAGAGGAGATTAATTCCTGCTTGATGGTGTCAAGGACCACCACCATCTTCTCATGGACCACTGGTTGGCGACCGCTGATCTAAGTTACTGTTACCTATGTCTGTCTGTTCGTTTTTAATAATCATTTGCTGTTTTTCTGCCTATTGCCTATACTAGGGTTGCTAACTGCCCTCTACAAAAGCTCTAAAAATCAGCAGATGACCACGGGTGAGTTGTAAATGGGATCTTTATAAAACCCAATAGCCCAGCATCAGCTATAGGCCACACTTGGCTATAAAGCCAGACCACAATACTAAAAAGTTTCAGATTAGACCTCACTGGCCTGAAGCAATAGTAAGTTGTTATATGTACCACCACAGATCACAGATCCTGCCCATGCCAATGCAGACTCGCACCCCTTGTCAACCATGCACCTAAATCAAAACTGTCAATCAGTCAGTTAAGTGTCCAGTTTTTTATGAATATTTTAATGAAATATATTGTAATATTGAACAACGTGCAATTATAGACACACACACATATATATATATTTATATATATATCATATTTCTTTCTGATATCTATTATCTATCTTCTGTCTGTCTATTATTTATTTATTAAGAGTTTGAAATTGTATATTATTTATATTCTGAAAAAAAAACCAAAGGCGCCCTTTTGTGTTGTTTTGTTTTCTAGATTTCTAGGAAGAGATGTACTTTGTCTTTGACAAGGAGCAGTCAGATTGCTATTACAGATTAGGATTTATTTTACATACTTACCTGGGTTATTTGTATATATATATTTTTTTAAGAGAGTGCCCCCTATATGTATAGATATACTTGAATATTTTGATGCTTGTGCTTATATATTTATATATTTATACAGGGCTCAACATTTCAAGTCCTAATCTACTAGCCAGGACAAAATGTTACTTGCCGTTTCTAATCCCACCCACACCACACCTAGTACTTCACCCCCTCTATGCATATGTTTAGCGATTGTGAAACATTTTGTAATATTGTGTTTATTTTAAACCATACTAAATTAAATAATGCTACATACAGTGATAAATTAACAAAAATAAGTACATAGCAGCTAGAAACATCAACTAGAGGTTCTGGGGAAGACAACAGCTGGATAGAAATAGAACGTTGTTGAACATAAAGAGATTGCAGAGAGGACTGACAGTTATGGAAGGTCATAGGAAACCTGGAGATTTTTTTTTAATAATAACCATCTCTCCCTTTTCGTTCTTAACTTTCTTTCTCAACTCCCTCCTCTCTTCAATCTCTCTTTTTACCCTCTCCCTTCTCTCTCAGGCCATATCTTTTCTTTACACTCTTTCCCCTCTCTCATATCTCTTCACTCTTCTTTTCTCCATTCTCTCTTAAAGGGACATGAAACCCAAATTTTTTCTTTTCTGTTTTAGCCACCAATCAGCAAGTGCTACCCAGGTTCTGAACCAAAAATGGGCCGGCTCCTAAGCTTAAATTCCTGCTTTTCAAATAATGGTACCAAGAGAATGAAGAAAATTTGAGAGTAGGAGTAAATTAGAAAGTTGCTTAAAATTACATGCGCTATCTGAATCATGAAATAAAAATTTTTAGTTTTATATCCCTTTAACTCTTCTTCTCCACTTTCACTTTTCCCCTCCAATCTCTCTCTCTGCCCCGTTTACCCTCTTAGAAGTAACAGTCTAAGCACTAATGGGGTCCCTACAACCCTAGAGCAATAACATATCCTTGCATTTTCATGGATATTTAATATCCCTTTAACTAACCCTAGAGCAATAACATATCCTTGCATTTTCATGGATATTTAATATCCCTTTAACTAACTTTTACTCGCCACCATTAAATTTCCACTCGCCAATGGCTAGTGGGCTAGTGGAAATTTTGAGCCCTATATATATATATATATATATATATATATATAGATAGTTATTATTATTTATATTCACCTTTTAGTGATGGAAAGATATCTCTTGCCTTCTAAATAATCTAAGAAAAACATTGTAACTAGGAAATTATGCTGAGCAGAGAAAAAACTATGAAGTCTTAAATGAATAATAGATTATTAGGGTAAGAAAGTAAACACCAAGCAATTGAGAGTCTGATGGCAAAGTGGGAAAGGTACTGTCAGAATAACAGAGTAAAGAAGATGCTGAAGATTGTGGGATATGCTAATAGGAACTATAACTTGTGCAAAAAGAAAGAGAAGTTATCAGACAAGTAAATAAAGGAAATGATCAAGATGAGGACATACTAGACAGTTATAGCATGGGGAGAGCAACTCATAGTCAGGGAAAAAAGGAGAGACACAGTGAGATCAACATAAGTGAAAGGCAGTCAAGACAGGAATGTAAGAGCCCACTTGTCAATCTTGCCAACACTTGCAAGTGCAGACCTCACTTTTAAATGCGGGTCTGAAACCTGGATATCCCTGCTACTGGTGAACTTTCTCTCACACAAAGTAATAAAGTTCCCCCTTGAGGGAGGGGCTGAATCTAACAGAGAGCACACACAGTGCTTACACAAATTTATTTTTTATGCAAATAAAAATTAAAGGGACAGTCTTCTCAAGATGTTTTATTGTTTAAAAAGATAGATAATCCCTTTATTACCCATTCCTCAGTTTTGCATAATCAACACGGTTTTATTAATATACTTTTTACCTCTGTGATTTTCTTGTATCTAAGCTTTTGCAGACTGCCCCCTTATTTCAGTTCCTTTGACAGACTTTGCATTTTAGCCAATCAGAACTGACTCCTAGGTAACTCCACGGGTACATAAGCTAGCACTGTCCAGTAGTAAAACTGTCAAAATGCACTAAGATAAGAGGCTGCCTTCAAGGGCTTAGAAATTAGCATATGAGCCTACCTAGGTTTAGCTTTCAACAAAGAATACAAGAAGAACAAAGCAAATTTGATGATAAAAGTAAATTGGAAAGTTGTTTAAAATTGCATGCCCTATCTGAATCATGAAAGTTTAATTTTGACTAGACTGTCCCTTTAAATTAAAATCAACTATATTCACTTCTAGTTTTGCATACATGAATTTTTTCTATCAGTGCAATAAGTACATTATGTATTGAGACAAATTCACCAGCATACATTTTTGAGATAAAACAACAGGATGTGCAGGTGTAAAATGCTTACGGCTAGATTTAGAGTTTTGTCGGTAACGACCCGCGTAGCTAACGCTGGTTTTTTTTCCCTGCACCTTTTAAATACCGCTGGTATTTAGAGTTCACAGAATGGCTGCGTTAGGCTCCAAAAAAGGAGTGTAGAGCATAATTTACTGCCACTGCAACTCTCAATACCAGCGATGCTTACGGACGCGGCCAGCTTCAAAAACGTGCTTGTGCACGATTCCCCCATAGGAAACAATGGGGCAGTTTGAGCTGAAAAAAAACCTAACACCTGCAAAAAAGCAGCGTTCAGCTCCTAACGCAGCCCCATTGTTTCCTATGGGAAAACACTTCCTATGTCTGCACCTAACACCCTAACATATACCCCGAGTCTAAACAACCCTAACCTTACACTTATTAACCCCCAATCTGCTGCCCCCGCTATCGCTAACACCTGCATATTTTTTTAACCCCTAATCTGCCGCTCCGTACACCGCCGCAACCTACATTATGTTAAAGACAAGCAAAGTTTCAGCGCTACTGATATAAAAAAATTGGAGACTAGGAGTATTATAACACACTATAAGTGAAGATACATAAAAAATATTGTTAGTCAAAGACAAACTCAGCTATACTGAAGAATTTAAAATCCTAATAAAGAAGGCTAAAGATAATGTTAAAAATACTTAGCATAAAATCCTACATAGATCAGTTATGCAATGTGGAACATAAAGAAACTAACTAATAATAAGATATGCTCAGTTAAATAATTAATAAAAGAAACAAGATATACACAATAAAATCCCAAAGCAATGTTGTAATAAATTAAGTCCCACGTATTTGAATGAAACAAATGTCTTAATCTGTCCTCACCAAACAAATGGTGTGTGCTGCTCTTCCAAGGGTGTATCACACCAAATCCCTGGAGTAAACGAGTGAACTGAAAAACAAAAAGTGGAGAGCGTAACTGGACCCAGGTGCAGTTTATTTAAACAATTAAAACAAGAACAGTTAAAATCCTCAAATGGCAGGTAGTTGTGCGTACCAAATGTAAAAGATAAATGTGCATATAAACGGTCTTTGGAAGTATCCACAGATTACCGCTCCCCAGGTTTCCTTAACGATCCAGTCACAGCACGAAATCCTCAGCTGAGCGCTCTGTAGTGCGTGTGGATAGCTGATCAGCTGTTAGGTCCCTGTCGGAAAGCCGGTTCCGGTCCAAGTCGGAAGTCTGTGTCTCTCAAAGCAAAGATACAATGTATCACCAGTTAGTAAGTCCTAATCTAACGAAATAAATTAACTCTTATTAAATAAATTATTCCTATTTAACCCCTTAATGACTGAGGACGTGCAGGGTACGTCCTCAGAAAAAAGGCAGTTAATGCCTGAGAACGTACCCTGCACGTCCTCAGTCTGGAAAGCAGCTGGAAGCGATCCTGCTCGCTTCCAGCTGCTTTCCGGTTATTGCAGTGATGCCTCGATATCGAGGCATCCTGCAATAACATTTTTAAGCCATCCGGTGCAGAGAGAGCCACTCTGTGGCCCTCTCTGCACCGGAGATTGTTGGCTTACCGCGTTGGTGGGTGGGAGGCTGGTGGGAGGCGGGTGGTGGCCATCGATGGCCTTGGCGACGTGCAGGAGGGGCGGGATCGTGGGCGTGGGCGATCGGGGGCGCGCACTGACGAGCGCCCATGCACGGAAGGGCGGGGGCGGGCGCGTGCACGGGGAGGGAGCGGGTGGGAACCGCTACACTACAGAATAAAGTAAAAAAAAAAAGCATAAAAAAGGGAATAAAAGTTTTTTATTTATTAATCAATTAAGGTGTTGGGGTTTGTCTGTTAGGGGGGGTGAATCTACACTACAGAATTTCTATTTTTGTTTTAAAAAAACACGTTTTTTTTCTTGAAACTGGGTACTGGCAGACAGCTGCCAGTACCCAAGATGGCCCCCAATAATGCAGAGGGGGAGGGTAAGAGAGCTGTTTTGGGGGTGGATCAGGGAGGTTGGGGGGCTAAGGGGGGATTCTACAAAGCAGCATATGTAAATATGCTAAAAAAAAAAAAAAAGAACAAATTAAAAAAACCTTTTATTTTAGTACTGGCAGACTTTCTGCCAGTACTTAAGATGGCGGGGACAATTGTGGGGTGGGGGAGGGAAGGGAGCTGTTTGGGAGGGATCAGGGGGTCTGATGTGTCAGGTGGGAGGCTGATCTCTACACTAAAGCTAAAATTAACCCTGCAAGCTCCCTACAAACTACCTAATTAACCCCTTCACTGCTAGCCATAATATACGTGTGATGCGCAGCAGCATTTAGCGGCCTTCTAATTACCAAAAAAGCAACGCCGAAGTCATATATGTCTGCTATTTCTGAACAAAGGGGATCCCAGAAAAGCATTTACAACCATTTGTGCCATAATTGCATAAGCTGTTTGTAAATAATTTCAGTGAGAAACCTAAAATTGTGAAAAATTTAACGTTTTTTTTAAATTTGATCGCATATGGTGGTGAAATGGTGGCATGAAATATACCAAAATGGGCCTAGATCAATACTTGGGGTTGTCTACTACACTACACTAAAGCTAAAATTAACCATACAAGCTCCCTACATGCTCCCTAATTAACCCCTTCACTGCTGGGCATAAAACACGTGTGGTGCGCAGTGGCATTTAGCAGCCTTCTAATTACCAAAAAGCAACGCCAAAGCCATATATGTCTGCTATTTATGAACAAAGGGGATCCCAGAGAAGAATTTACAACCATTTATGCCATAATTGCACAAGTTGTTTGTAAATAATTTCAGTGAGAAACCTAAAGTTTGTGAAAAAATTTGTGAAAAAGTGAACAATTTTTTTTATTTGATCGCATTTGGCGGTGAAATGGTGGCATGAAATATACCAAAATGGGCCTAGATCAATACTTTGGGATGTCTTCTAAAAAATAGCAAAGTGCTACTTGTATTTATGGACCTATAACTTGCAAAAAAAGCAAAGAACATGTAAACATTGGGTATTTCTAAACTCAGAACTAAATTTAGAAACTATTTAGCATGGGATTTTTTTGGTGGTTGTAGATGTGTAACATATTTTGGGGGTCAAAGTTAGAAAAAGTGTGTTTTTTTTCCATTTTTTCCTCATATTTTATAAAAAAAAATAGAGTAAATTATAAGATATGATAAAAATAATGGTATCTTTAGAAAGCCCATTTAATGGCGAGAAAAACGGTATATAATATGTGTGGGTACAGTAAATGAGTAAGAGGAAAATTACAGCTAAACACAAACACCGCAAAAATGTAAAAATAGCCTTGGTCCCAAACGGACAGAAAATGGAAAAGTGCTGCGGTCATTAAGGGGTTAAAGCTAAATATTTACCTGTAAAATAAACCCTAATATAGCTACAATATAAATTATAATTATATTGTAGCTATTTTAGGATTAATATTTATTTTACAGGCAACTTTGTATTTATTTTAATCAGGTACAATAGCTATTAAATAGTTAATAACTATTTAATAGCTACCTAGTTAAAATAATTACAAAATTACCTGTAAAATAAATCCTAACCTAAGTTACAATTAAACCTAACACTACACTATCAATAAATTAATTAAATAAAATACCTACAATTATCTACAATTAAACCTAACACTACACTATCAATAAATTAAATACATAAAATACCTACAAATAAATACAATTAAATAAACTAACTAAAGTACAAAAAATAAAAAAGCTAAGTTACAAAAAATAAAAAAATAATTTACAAACATAATAAAAATATTACAACAATTTTAAACTAATTACACCTACTCTAAGCCCCCTAATAAACAACAATTGGCTGTTCCGATCAGCCAATAGAATGCAAGCTCAATCTGATTGACTGATTGGATCAGCCAATCGGATTGAACTTGAATCTGATTGGCTGATTCCATCAGCCAATCAGATTTTTCCTAGCTTAATTTCCGATTGGCTGATAGAATCCTATCAGCCAATCGGAATTTGAGGGACGCCATCTTGGATAACGTCCCTTAAAGGAGCCTTCATTCTGTGTTAGGACGTCGGAAGAAGAGGATGGATCCGCGCCGGAGGTCTTGAAGATGGAGCCGCTTGTCGTCGGATGGATGAAGATAGAAGATGCCGCTTGGATGAAGATGTTTGCCGGTCCGGATCTCCTCTTCTGCCCGGATAGGATGAAGACTTTGGAGCCTCTTCTGGACTTCTTCTTGCCGGATAGGATGAAGACTTCGGGACCCTCTGGAGGACCGATCGGTGATACCCGGCGTGGTGAAGACAAGGTAGGAAGATCTTCAGGGGCTTAGTGTTAGGTTTATTTAAGGGGGGTTTGGGTTAGATTAGGGGTATGTGTGCAGTGGGTTGTAATGTTGGGGGGTGGTATTGTGTTTTTTTTTACAGGCAAAAGAGCTGATTTCTTTGGGGCATGCCCCGCAAAAGACCCTTTTAAGGGCTGGTAAGGTAAAAGAGCTTTTCAATTTTAATTTTAGAATAGGGTAGGGCATTTTTTTATTTTGGGGGGGGCTTTGTTATTTTATTAGGGGGCTTAGAGTAGGTGTAATTAGTTTAACATTGTTGTAATATTTTTATTATGTTTGTAAATTATTTTTTTATTTTTTGTAACTTAGCTTTTTTTTATTTTTTGTACTTTAGTTAGTTTATTTAATTGTATTTATTTGTAGGTATTTGTAGGTAATTTATTTAATTAATTTAATGATAGTGTAGTGTTAGGTTTAATTGTAGATAATTGTAGGTATTTTATTTAATTAATTTATTGATAGTGTAGTGTTAGGTTTAATTGTAACTTAGGTTAGGATTTATTTTAGAGGTAATTTGGTAATTATTTTAACTAGGTAGCTATTAAATAGTTATTAACTATTTAATAGCTATTGTACCTGGTTAAAATAAATACAAAGTTGCCTGTAAAATAAATATAAATCCTAAAATAGCTACAATATAATTATAATTTATATTGTAGCTATATTAGGGTTTATTTTACAGGTAAGTATTTAGCTTTAAATAGGAATAATTTATTTAATAAGAGTTAATTTATTCCATTAGATTTAAATTATATTTAACTTAGGGGGGTGTTAGGGTTAGGGTTAGACTTAGCTTTAGGGGTTAATAAATTTAATAGAGTAGCGGTGAGGTCCGGTCGGCAGATTAGGGGTTAATACTTGAAGTTAGGTGTCGGTGATGTTAGGGAGGGCAGATTAGGGGTTAATACTATTTATTATAGGGTTATTGAGGCGGGAGTGAGGCGGATTAGGGGTTAATAACTTTATTATAGTAGCGGTGAGGTCCGGTCGGCAGATTAGGGGTTAATAATTGTAGGTAGGTAGCGGCGACGTTGGGGGGGGGCAGATTAGGGGTTAATAAATATAATATAGGGGTCGGCGGTGTTAGGGGCAGCAGATTAGGGGTACATAGGGATAACGTAGGTTGCAGCGGTGGTGGCGGTGTGGGGGGGGCCTCGGTTTAGGGGTACATAGGTAGTTTATGGGTGTTAGTGTACTTTAGAGCACAGTAGTTAAGAGCTTTATGAACCGGCGTTAGCCCAGAAAGCTCTTAACTCCTGGCTTTTTGCTGCGGCTGGAGTTTTGTCGTTAGATTTCTAACGCTCACTTCAGTTAAGACTCTAAATACCGGCGTTAGAAAGATCCCATTGAAAAGATAGGATACGCAAATGGCGTAGGGGGATCTGCGGTATGGAAAAGTCGCGGCTGCAAAGTGAGCGTTAGACCCTTTCCTGACTGACTCTAAATACCAGCGGTAGCCCAAAACCAGCGTTAGGAGCCCCTAACGCTGGTTTTGACGGCTAACGCCAAACTCTACATCTAGGCGTTAGTGAATTCAATGAAACCTGTAAGAGAACTTCTGAGACACCTGACGAACACCTCTGTCCAGCCCACTTTTCAGGGCCGAAAGACTCATTTTACAATAAAAAAACAGTAAGATTTAAATTTTTACATTTTTAGCACAACTTTGTATTTTAATATTATATTGTATAAATGACTATTTTTTATTGTATATGTTATGGTTCCTGCGTTGCTTATACAAAATAATATTTTGTAATTTCATTTTAAATTGTGCTGCATAATTTTAATATAAGTTTTAAATGGTAATATCAATAAATATTTTAATTTGTATACCAATTACAATTTTTAATTCATACATTTAATCTAAATTTTTACACTGCTTAATGCATTGAGCACTATTTTATAATGTATGTTTATCTCCTTCACATACAGAAAAAAGAAATGCCCGTGAAATACACAACTCTAAAGGTAAAATCTAATGAACGATTGTTTAGTACTTATGAATAGCTTTCTAAATACTTTTACTCCAAAATTGTTATTGTTTAAACAGATTATATATTACTATACTTTATAACATTTAAACCTCTAAATGTCTGCCTGTTTCTAAGCCCCTACAGACCACCTCTCATGTCATGCATTTGTATTAACTTTTCACAGCTAGACACTGCTAATTCATGTGTGCCATGTAGATAACACTGTGCTCACTCCTCTTGAGTTTTGCAGGAGCCAGCACTAATTGGCTAAACTGCAAGTTTGTAAAACGCCCTGAAATAAGGGGGGGCTGTTTGCAGAGACTTAGATAGAAGGTCATAACGGGTAAAAAGTATCTTAATATAACAGAGGTGGTTGTGCAAAACTGGGGAATGGGTAAGAAAGGGATTAGCTATCTTTTTAAACAATAACAATTTACGGAGTAGACGGTTTAATGGAGGAATGAGATAGCCAGCAAGCAAGGAAACATGCAAAGGAAGAGACAGCGAAGAGAGAGAGATGCAAGGAGGCAGAAACAATTACTAGTTAACCCCTTAACGACCGAGGACGTGCAGGGTACGTCCTCAAAAAAAAGGCAGTTAATGCCTGAGAACGTACCCTGCACGTCCTCGGTTTGGAAAGCAGCTGGAAGCGATCCTGCTCGCTTCCAGCTGCTTTCCGGTTATTGCAGTGATGCCTCGATATGGAGGCATCCTGCAATAACTTTTTTAAGCCATCCGGTGCAGAGAGAGCCACTCTGTGGCCCTCTCTGCACCGGAGATCGGTGGTTCCCTGTGTTGGTGGGTGGGAGCCGGACCGGGAGGCGGGTGGCGGCCATCGATGGCCCTGGTTATGTGCAGGGGGGGCGGGATCGTGGGCGGGGATGAGCGGGGGCGCGCACGGACGCGCGCGCGTGCACGGGAGGGCGGGGGCGGGCGCGTGCACGGGGAGGGAGCGGGTGGGAACCGCTACACTACAGAAAATGTGTTAATAAAAAATGTTTAAATGCCTTAATATTTTTTTTAAAAAAAAAGATCAGCAAGGTGGTGGGGGTTTGTCTGTGTGGGGGGGGGGGGAAGCTACACTACAGAAAAAAGCCAAATAAATATAAAAAAAGCACTTTTTTTTTTGCAAACTGGGTACTGGCAGACAGCTGCCAGTACCCAAGATGGCCCCCAATGAGGCAGAGGGGATGGTCAGAGAGCGGTTTTGGGGGGGATCAGGGAGGTTGGGGGCTAAGGGGGGGATCCTACACCCTAGCATTTTTTTTTAAAAAACCCTTTTATTTTAGTACTGGCAGACTTTCTGCCAGTACTTAAGATGGCGGGGACAATTGTGGGGTGGGGGAGGGAAGGGAGCTGTTTGGGAGGGATCAGGGGGTGGGATGTGTCAGGTGGGAGGCTGATCTCTACACTAAAGCTAAAATTAATCCTGCAAGCTCCCTACAAACTCCCTTATTATCCCCTTCACTGCTAGCCAGAATACACGTGTGAGGCACAGCAGGATTTAGCGGCCTTCTAATTACCAGAAAGCAACGCCAAAGTCATATATGTCTGCTATTTCTGAACAAAGGGGATCCCAGACAAGTATTTACAACCATTTGTGCCATAATTGCACAAGCTGTTTGTAAATTATTTCAGTGAGAAACCTAAAATTGTGAAAAATTTAACTTTTTTTTCAATTTGATCGCATTTGGCGGTGAAATGGTGGCATGAAATATACCAAAATGTGCCTAGATCAATACTTGGGGTTGTCTACTATACTACACTAAAGCTAAAATTAACCCTACAAGCTCCCTAAAAGCTCCCTAATTTACCCCTTAACTGCTGGGCATAATACACTTGTGGTGCGCAGTGGCATTTAGCGGCCTTCTAATTACCAAAAAGCAACGCCAAAGCCATATATGTCTGCTATTTCTGAACAAAGGGGATCCCAGAGAAGAATTTACAACCATTTATGCCATAATTGCACAAGTTGTTTGTAAATAATTTCAGTGAGAAACCAAAAGTTTGTGAAAAAATTTGTGAAAAAGTGAACGATTTTTTGTATTTGATCGCATTTGGCGGTGAAATGGTGGTATAAAATATACCAAAATTGTCCTAGATCAATACTTTGGGATGTCTACTAAAAAAAAATATATACATGTCAAGGGATATTCAGGGATTCCTGAAAGATATTAGTGTTCTAATGTAACTAGCGCTAATTTTGGAAAAAAGTGGTTTGGAAATAGCAAAGTGCTACTTGTATTTATGGCCCTATAACTTGCAAAAAAAGCAAAGAACATGTAAACATTGGGTATTTCTAAACTCAGGACAAAATTTTGAAACTATTTAGCATGGGTGTTTTTTGGTGGTTGTAGATATGTAACAGATTTTGGGGGTCAAAGTTAGAAAAAGTGTGTTTTTTTCAATTTTTCCTCATATTTTATATTTTTTTTTATAGTAAATTATAAGATATGATGAAAATAATGGTATCTTTAGAAAGTCTATTTAGTGTCGAGAAAAACGGTATATAATATGTGTGGGTACAGTAAATGAGTAAGAATAAAATTACAGCTAAACACAAACACCACAAAAATGTAAAAATAGCCTTGGTCCCAAACGGACAGAAAATGGAAAAGTGTTGTGGTCATTAAGGGGTTAAAGGGACACTGAACTCACATTTTTTTCTTTCATGATTCAGATAGAGCATGCAATTTAAACAACTTTCTAATTTACTCCTATTATCAAATTTTCTTAGTTCTCTTGCTATCTTTATTTGAAAAAAGAAGCTTCTTTTTTTCAGAACTCTGGACAGCACTTTTTTGTTGGTGGATGAATTTATCCACCAATCAGCAAGGACAACCCAGGTTGTTCACCAAAAATGGTCCGGCATCTAAACTTACATGCTTACATTTCAAATAAAGATACCAAGAGAATGAAGAAAATGTGTTAATAGGAGTAAATTAGAAAGTTGCTTAAAATTCCATGCTCTATCTTAATCATAAAAGAAAAAATTTGGGTTCAGTGTCCCTTTAAGTGAGTGGAGTGATTATGTTAGGGAGAGCATTTCTAGGGAATGTTAAAGAGTGCTAGGGTCTACAAACATTGTTGCATTGCCAATTCTCAAAATGTGTCAGCAGTCTTACATTTGCAAAGCAGCCCTCTATATATTACATGTTCTAGTAGGACTCGGAGATATGCAAATGTAAGAAATGGGTTTTAAACAAAAAAGAAGGAATAAGCAATACAACTTTCCCCCTCTCGCTTCAGAGAATAGCCTGGTGGCAATGTTTTTTTAGCAAGGGATAAGAGAGAAATATATAATAATAGGCAAGGGAACTGAGAGGAGGCATTCAGCCATGGGAAGATAAAGATAGACAGGTAGGAGACCAGGAAGAGATGTGAATGAGAGAAGGGGGAGTAGATAACTATTCCAACCTCTGGTAAAGAACTAGATTATTTTACCAGTAATGAATATAATTGATGTAAAGTAAACTACATTTTGACATATGGAAAACAGCCTTCACTGCTGACAGTGACAGCCACAGAGCAATTCTGTAGGCTCTCAGCACTTGCATATCTTTAATGCACTTATCCAGACGTGCTGTTTTTCTGCTTGTTACAAAGGCTTTTGTTTGTGTGCATGTAATAGCCTCTATTCAACAGCTCCCATCACTCAGAAAATACCGTCCAATTTCTAATATTAGAGCTTCAATACAGCTTTTGTCAAACTGCGAGACTTGTTTATATGGAGTTGCTATAAGACATTTCCTGGGCGCACAATGCGGCATATGACAGTTCACTTACTGTTTGAATTATCTTCCCCTATGTCACATAAATATTTGATTCAGCAAACAATATCACCTTTATAAGAAAATTACACCAATTATCTCCACAGTTACTTATAAAGCAGCAGAGGAGGTTAATTGAAAAGCATAATTTTATTTAGTGATTACATGGATTGTAAGAATATAATATATAAAAACGCTGAATATAAATGTTTTGCTGATCCTTAAGGTAGGAAAGGAATTAATGAGTCATTTTATTCTGGACACAGTCACTGAATATTTATATAGAGAAGAGTATAGATCGTTGGAATCTTTAAATTTTAATTGTATCTATAAATACCATGGCTGCCAGAGAGACAGCAACAATATTTGCTTAATACTGTGTTGATTAATATTTATTAAATAAATCATTGATGATAAAATCTGAAATATTGTATAACATAGAAACATAGATTTCCATACCAGATATGAATGAAAAGGCTCATCAAGTCTTCCCATATTCTTATCTAAGAATTAATTTAATTCTTTAGAAAGACTTATGTGCTAATCAATATTCTTGAATTTCCTTACATTATCAGCCCTTACCATGGATCCGCAGATTTTTTCCCCCCTGTGGATGAGGGGAAAAAATAAAATATACTTTGAAATTACCATATTATGTAGGCAATATATATTAAAGGGACAGTTTACTCCAGAATTGTTATTGTTTAAAAAGATAGATAATCCCTTTATTACCCATTTCCCAGTTTTACATAACCAACACTGTTATATTAATACACTTTTTAACACAGTGATTACCTTGTTTCTAAGCCTCAGCAGACTGCCCCTTATCTCAGTTCTTTTGACAGACATGCATTTTAGCCAATCAGTGCTATCTCTTAAATACCTCCGCATGACTGAGCACAATGTTATCTTTATGACACACTTAAACTAGTAGTGTCTATCAAAAACTGACAAAATGCACTGAGATAGGAAGCAGTTCAAGTCTTAGAAATTAGCAAATAAGCCTACCTAGGTTTAGCTTTCCACAAAGAATACCAAGAGAGCAAAGAAAATTTGATGATAAAAATAAATTGGAAAGTTGTTTAAAATTGCATGCCCTATTGGAATCATGAAAGCTTAATTTTGACTAGACTCTCCCTCTAACTGAATAAAGATAAAATTGGAAGACAACAATGGCCCTTACCACTTCATCTGCAAAACAAACGCCTTTTCTTTTAAAAAGTGAGTATGAAATTTACTCACCAGCTTGAGGTCAGGACCACTTGCTCTGGTATTGCTATTTTTGTGATAGTTTTATCCTCTGCTTTATGAAATGCCTTGTTGAACTTAAAGATTATATCATATCATTTCCCTCCATTTTCTCCACTAAACTATACATATTAAAAGGGATAGGGAAGAAAAAATTACCCTCTTAACAGACTTTGGGGGGTAGTTATCAAGCCGTCTACTTTTCTGGCTTCGCCGGCCCAATACGTCCGCCTAAGCTCGCCTACCTTCGCCGCCGCGGACCTGAAAAAATACGCCTAAGTTATCAAATAAAGCTGTCAAAAAGCAGCGGGGCGATGAGCAGCGGACTGTGACAGTTATCACTCATCCGATCTCGCTGCCCTTCGGCTTTTTCCCAGCTTTATTGCTAGCCTGTCACTAAGCACTCACACTAAACTGCACTGTTCTACCCCCTATACCGGCGCCCCCGGAGCCCCCCGCAACTAAATAAAGTTACTAACCCCTAAACCGCCGCTCCTAGACCCCGCCGCAACTCTTATAAATGTATTAACCCCTAAACCGCCGCTCCTAGACCCTGCCGCAACTCTTATAAATGTATTAACCCAAAAACCGCCGCTCCCGGACACCGCTGCCACCTACATTATACCTAGTAACCCCTATCCTGCCCCCCTATACCGTCGCCCTCTATTATAAAATTATTAACCCCTATCCTGCTGATCCCGCACCTCTCCGCAACTAAATAAATAGTTTAACCCCTAAACCGCCGCTCCATGAACCCGCCGCAACCTATATTAAACCTATTAACCCCTATCCTGCCCCCCCCTACACCGTCGCCACCTATAATAAATTTATTAACCCCTAATCTGCCCCCCCTACACCGTCGCCACCTATAATAAATTTATTAACCCCTATCCTGCCCCCCACTACGCCGCCGCCACTGTAATAAAATGATTAACCCCTAAACCTAAGTCTAACCCTAACCCTAATGCCCCCCTAACTTAAATATTAATTAAATAAATCTAAATAAATTAACTCTTATTAACTAAATGAATCCTATTTAAAACTAAATACTTACCTTTAAAATAAACCCTAATATAGCTACAATATAAATAATAATTATATTCTAGCTATCTTAGGATTTATATTTATTTTACAGGTAACTTTCAATTTATTTTAACCATGTACAATAACTATTAAATAGTTATTAACTATTTAATAGCTTACCTAGCTAAAATAAAGAGAAATGTACCTGTGAAATAAATCCTAACCTAAGTTACAATTACACCTAACACTACACTATACTTTAATAAATTATTCCTATTTAAAAATAAATACTTACCTGTAAAATAAACCCTAAGATAGCTACAATGTAATTAATAATTATATTATAGCTATCTTAGGATTTATATTTATTTTACAGGTAACTTTGTATTTATTTTAGCTAGTTAGAATAGTTATTAAATAGTTATTAACTATTTAATAACTACCTAGCTAAAAGAAATACAAAATTACCTGTAAAATAAATCTTAACTTAAGTTACAATTAAACCTAATACTACACTATCATTAAATGAACTCAATAAACTACCTACAAATAACTACAATTAAATACAATTATATAAACTAACTAAAGTACAAAAAATAAAAAAAGCTAAGTTACAAAAAATAAAAAATTAAGTTACAAACATGTTAAAAATATTACAACAATTTTAAGCTACTTACACCTAATCTAAGCCCCCTAATAAAATAACAAACCCCCCCAAAATAAAAAAAAATGCCCTACCCTATTCTAAATTAAATAAAGTTCAAAGCTCTTTTACCTTACCAGCCCTTAAAAGGGCCATTTGTGGGGGCATGCCCCAAAAAGTTCAGCTCTTTTGCCTGTAAAAGAAAAATACAACCCCCCCCAACATTAAAACCCACCACCCACATACCCCTAATCTAACCCAAACCCCCCTTACAAAAACCTAACACTAATCCCCTGAAGATCATCCTACCTTGAGTCGTCTTCACTCAGCCGAGCCACCGATGGAACTGAAGAGGACATCCGGAGCGGAAGAAGTTAATCCTCCAAGCGGCGCTGAAGAAATCTTCCATCCTATGAAGTCATCATCCAGGCGGCGCTGAAGAAGTCTTCGATCCGGCCGATGTCATCTTCAAAGATGCGCTGAAGAGGTCTTCTATCCGGGCGAAGTCATCTTCCAAGCCGGGTCTTGAATCTTCCTTCCGCCGACGCGGAACCACCTTCTTCACCGACGGACTACGACGAATGACGGCTCCTTTAAGGGACGTCATCCAAGATGGCGTCCCCTCAATTCCGATTGGCTGATAGGATTCTATCAGCCAATCGGAATTAAGGTAGGAAAAATCTGATTGGCTGATGGAATCAGCCAATCAGATTCAAGTTCAATCCGATTGGCTGATCCAATCAGCCAATCAGATTGAGCTCGCATTCTATTGGCTGATCGGAACAGCCAATAGAATGCGAGCTCAATCTGATTGGCTGATTCCATTTTTTTTACCTACCTTACCTTTTTTTTCCTACCTTAATTCCGATTGGCTGATAGAATCCTATCAGCCAATCGGAATTGAGGGGACGCCATCTTGGATGACGTCCCTTAAAGGAGCCGTCATTCGTCGTAGTCCGTCGGTGAAGAAGGTGGTTCCGCGTCGGCGGAAGGAAGATTCAAGACCCGGCTTGGAAGATGACTTCGCCCGGATAGAAGACCTCTTCAGCGCCTCTTTGAAGATGACATCGGCCGGATCGAAGACTTCTTCAGCGCCGCCTGGATGATGACTTCATCGGATGGAAGATTTCTTCAGCGCCGCTTGGAGGATTAACTTCTTCCGCTCCGGATGTCCTCTTCAGTTCCATCGGTGGCTCGGCTGAGTGAAGACGACTCAAGGTAGGATGATCTTCAGGGGATTAGTGTTAGGTTTTTGTAAGGGGGGTTTGGGTTAGATTAGGGGTATGTGGGTGGTGGGTTTTAATGTTGGGGGGGGTTGTATTTTTCTTTTACAGGCAAAAGAGCTGAACTTTTTGGGGCATGCCCCCACAAATGGCCCTTTTAAGGGCTGGTAAGGTAAAAGAGCTTTGAACTTTATTTAATTTAGAATAGGGTAGGGCATTTTTTTTATTTTGGGGGGGTTTGTTATTTTATTAGGGGGCTTAGATTAGGTGTAAGTAGCTTAAAATTGTTGTAATATTTTTAACATGTTTGTAACTTAATTTTTTATTTTTTGTAACTTAGCTTTTTTTATTTTTTGTACTTTAGTTAGTTTATGTAATTGTATTTAATTGTAGTTATTTGTAGGTAGTTTATTGAGTTAATTTAATGATAGTGCAGTATTAGGTTTAATTGTAACTTAGGTTAGGATTTATTTTACAGGTAATTTTGTATTTCTTTTAGCTAGGTAGTTATTAAATAGTTAATAACTATTTAATAACTATTCTAACTAGCTAAAATAAATACAAAGTTACCTGTAAAATAAATATAAATCCTAAGATAGCTATAATATAATTATTAATTATATTGTAGCTATCTTAGGGTTTATTTTACAGGTAAGTATTTATTTTTAAATAGGAATAATTTATTAAAGTATAGTGTAGTGTTAGGTGTAATTGTAACTTAGGTTAGGATTTATTTCACAGGTACATTTCTCTTTATTTTAGCTAGGTAAGCTATTAAATAGTTAATAACTATTTAATAGTTATTGTACATGGTTAAAATAAATTGTAAGTTACCTGTAAAATAAATATAAATCCTAAGATAGCTAGAATATAATTATTATTTATATTGTAGCTATATTAGGGTTTATTTTAAAGGTAAGTATTTAGTTTTAAATAGGATTCATTTAGTTAATAAGAGTTCATTTATTTAGATTTATTTAATTAATATTTAAGTTAGGGGGGCGTTAGGGTTAGGGTTAGACTTAGGTGTAGGGGTTAATAATTTTATTACAGTGGCGGCGGCGGCGTAGTGGGGGGCAGGATAGGGGTTAATAAATTTATTATAGGTGGCGACGGTGTAGGGGGGGCAGATTAGGGGTTAATAAATTTATTATAGGTGGCGACGGTGTAGGGGGGCAGGATAGGGGTTAATACATTTAATATAGGTTGCGGCGGGTTCAGGGAGCGGCGGTTTAGGGGTTAATACATTTATTATAGTTGCGGTGGGCTCCGGGAGCGGCGGTTTAGGGGTTAATATGTATAGAGTAGCTTGCGGTGGGCTCCGGGAGCGGCGGTTTAGGGGGTAATAACTTTATGTAGTTGCGGCGGTGTAGGGGGGGTCAGATTAGCGGTGTTTAGACTCGGGGTACATGTTAGGGTGTTAGATGTAGACAGCTCCCATAGGAATCAATGGGATGTCTGTCAGCAGCGAACTTGTACTTTCGCTATGGTCAGACTCCCATTGATTCCTATGGGATCCGCCGCCTCCAGGCTGGCGCTTTGAAAACCAGGTACGCTGAGCCGTAAAAGTGCCGAGCGTACCTGCTAGTTTTTTGATAACTAGCAAAAGTAGTGAGATTGTGCCGCACTTGTGTGCGGAACATCTGGAGTGACGTAAGAATCGATCTGTGTCGGACTGAGTCCGGCGGATCGAAGTTTACGTCACAAAATTCTACTTTTGCCGGTCTCGAGCCTTTGATAACTAAGGCGAATCAGCCTCGCCACAAATACGCTGCGGAATTCCAGCGTATTTGAGGTTGACGGCTTGATAACTAGGCCCCAATGTCCCCTGTATGTCAGCCTTCGTTTTTAAGGTAAGGGGTAAAATATTGTGGCTTTCATTAACAGCCGCAAGACCTCACTATTGCAGGTAGATTATTTTCCAGCAAGACCAGATCCATTATAGGGCTAAACTTTTATGATTCAGATTAACGCATGCGATTTTAAGATGCTTTTTCATTCACTTCTATTAGCAACTTTACGTTGTTCTCTTGGTATCCTTTGTTGAAAAGCATACATACATATTCTCAGCAGCAATACACTTCTGGGAGCTAGCTGGTGGTTGGTAGCTACACATATTTGCCTGTAGTTATTGGTTCACCAGATGAGTTCAGCTAGCTCCCAGTAGTGCATTGCTGCTCTGAAGTTGCAGGGGTTAAACACATAGTTATATGCAAGAAATAGTGCAATAATAAAATGCTCTAACATATTAGAACATTTCCTTGTTGTACTTTTATATCACTTTAAGATGATGAAGTATTTTCTTTGTAAGTTGCATTTATTTTTAGCCCGTGTACCATTTTAGATATCATCTATTACTGAGTTAATAGAGCATGTGGTTTTTTTTTACCATTTTGGGGGGTTTTTTTGCCATGAAAAAAATTAGTTACTGAACGTTTAGAAAATGTTTTTTTTTTTAAATGATACAATATGCAGGTAAGGACTATTGCTCTGTATTGTGCAGTGTTTCTCAACCGCGGTCCTCAAGTAACCCTAAAAGGTCAGATTTTCATTATAGCTGAACCAGAGCACAGGTGAAATAATCAGCTGATGGGTGATAGCAGGTTAGTAATAATGAAAACTTGGCAGGTTGGGGGTACTTGAGGACCGCTGTTGAGAAACACTGGTATAAGGAATGTGTGCACTGATGGGTGATTGAGATTGGCAAACTAGCTATGTGATTGATGTGTGAAAACATTGTGCACATAAAGAATAATACAAAAAAGAATTCTCTAGCCATTTTCTGACACTTCCAAACATTCCGAATCTTAATAAAAAAAAGTGTCAGTGATGAAAAGGCACCAACTACAGCATTCAGATCACAAATTATTCTTACAGTAAATGTCAAACTGATTTAATGATAAAACATATTATTTTAAATGCAGTAGTAGTTCCATGGCTTTAATTTGGTTAGCAAAATAAATATTATGAGATATGGGTAAAGAGTAGTTGATACTGATCTGGCTTTTCATACACTGGCTCTATCTGAAAGTTACTATAATGATTACTTACTTATTGTTTGTTGGTGAAGTTGAAATATATTTATGTTTTTCTGCCTTGGAGGCATTTTCAAATAAGATTTAAAAAAATCTTGTCTTCAACATGATATGTTTTTTATGATTTCTTACTGACATCCACACTGCCACTTCTAAGTTATCGCAGGCTCTGAATTCCAAGTTTCCCACTGCATTTCATTCTTTATGAAGCAAATAAATTTCCCAGCAAATAAAAATAAATAAGTAAAATGTAATACGTCACTCTGATCTTAAAGTATTTTTTTTTTAAATTACCCAGCAAGTTTGAAGATTTGTCTACTCTTGCAACCAATAATACAGATATTATGTTTCTGTATTTCAAATATATAAATGAAAAAAAATTATATTAATGTGGTGAGAAGGAAGAAGCTTGCTGTTATCTGCAAAACAGATAAAATAAATAAACAAAAGTACAAATCAGGCATATTCCCAGGGAAAAAAAAGTGTTTTTATTTATTACAAAGTGTTTCAGATGAAACCCTTTCGTAACTTTAGAAAATAAATATTCTTATGTTTTAATTTATACATTAAAATAGGAAGAAGTTGGTTTATTTATAAGCTAGGTGGCAAGGGCAAGGCTGTAAGCTGATTTAAGAATACTTTTATGCATACGGTTATTCTTAAATGAATTCTGCATACAATTTGGGCTGCAAATGCAGCTTTGGAGCACCTTCAACACGACTGACACTTAGTTCTTAACCTGCTGTACCATTTCTAAAGTGGTGTTTGTCAATCCCCTCCAGACTTCTCCAACCAGGGTGATTGACAGTGATGCCAGGTGGACAGGGGCGGAGATGTGCTAAATCCTTGATTGTATTCTCCACCTAAGTGTAATAGGGTTATCGAGTACATCTATTTGATCTTTGTCTATATGCAGCAGGGTAACTGTAGCAAAAATTGTATCTTTAGATTCAGTGTCTATGTTTTATTTGTCATAAAGCTTTTGATAGTAGTCAACAAAAATGTCCAAATAGCCTGCTCTGTTTTATTGCTATCTCATATAATGTAATGATACCTCCGAGGACTGCCTAGGCAGTCTATCAGAAGGGTATAGGTTCTGTTGGTTGTAATGTATGCTGGGTAATGATCTATTTGTATTTCTTCCATACCTCAGTGAGATGTTTGTGGAATTCTGCATCCAATTGTAAAAAAGTGGAAAATCTCCATCCATGGAAAATGGTCTAAAAGCATGATTGCATTTATGGTGGTTTTTAGTGTTTTCATGTTTAGTGTTGCTGATGTAAAAAAGATATAAATGCAAGTAAGTATGTTTTAATCTAGATATGCATGTATGCTCCCTAGTTTTATGATTTATTTCTCTCCATGTGTCTTTTAGCTGTAGGGCATTTATAAATTTATATAATACATATGTGTGTCTCTTTTTGAATGGTTTGTTATTATTGTATCAGTGTGATTTATCTCAGGGTTTTTAAGATGGTCTAAAGGTGTCTGCGGAGCCTTGTTGTGGTCTCCCCCTAACACTATAGATAAATCTGCACTTGTAAGTAGTTTTAATTGGATTGCAGTCCAGAATTCTTGCTTTCCCTCAAGGGGTTCATAAATTTCACATAATAAAAAGGTCCACCCATCTACCTCCAGCTTTATAATATTATAGCAAACCACTGGATCTACCTCTTTAATCAATATCTTGTAGTGAAAGTATTTTTAGAAAGAGAACTGCCACCCCTATATACCTCTCTATACCCCTTAATTTATAAGGGGTATAGACTACCTCAGGCCTTTGTTTCAGCTTCTGGTGTTCTGCTTGTGTGAGTTGGGTTTGTAAATTGTCAGCCGTAAAGGATCAGCCCAGGATTCAACCCAACTGTTAGCGTGAAATGTAAAACACACGCTAGCACACTGAGAAATATCCAGGACATGACCCACTCAGGAAACAAAATAAGCAGGATACAATGTACTCACAAAGAAATAGAATCTCTGTATAATTTCTTGAGGACTGAATTGATACACAAGAGATTGCGAATTAATCCTTTAAGCCAGGATAATATCCTTAGGTAGTTGGAAGGTAAAATAATAAATGTCCTTTTAAGCAGGTTTGCAAACAAACAAATGTAAAATGTCCCTTTAAGCAGGTTTGTCCAACAAATGATAAAATGTCTCTTTAAGCAGGTTAGCAACAGATAAATGAAAATGCCTCTTTAAGCAAGGTTGTAGCAAACAAAATAATAATGTCCCTTTAAGCAGGTTTGCAGCAAACAGATGATAATGTTCCTTTAAACAGGTTTTGTGGCAAACAAATGATAATGTACCTTTAAACAGATCTTGTAGCAAACAAATGATAATATCCTCTTTAAACAGGTTTTGTGGCAAACAAATGATAATGACCCTTTAAACAGGTTTTCAGCAAACAAATGATAGTGTCTCTTTAAGCAGGTTTGCTAGGGTTAAAGCAATAGCATAGTCAGACAGGCAAGGGTCAATATATCCAGAAGACAGTTTGAGGGTCTAAGCAATAGCAAGGTCAGACAGGCAAGGGTCAATATATCCGGTAGACAGTTTGAGGGTCTAAGCAATAGCAAGGTCAGGCAGGCAAGGGTCAATATATCCAGTAGACAGATTCAGAAATAGTACTCACTCAGCACCGAGTCAGGAAGAACAAACGGGCCCCGAGTAAGATCTCCCGCTGGGTTTTGAAGGCAGAGAGAGACGCCGACGTCAGAAGGAGTGTCCTGATGACCGGGTCACGTTGCTAGGCAACGTGACGTGAGACACAGAAGAGATCCGTGAGCTGCGCCGACACGGCGATGAGCGGATCGGAGTGTGACATACATTAATATCTGTGTTTTGTGATTTTAAGTATTTCAAGTTTGGCTTTCTATTACTTGGAGATGTAATTCCCCCCAAAATATATATTTTTATAGTAATGACATTGATGAATATTTAGTGCAGATTTGTCTTTTAGACTTACTTGGTACCCATGGCCTCATGCAACAGTTTATTACCACATACACAATATAGCAGTCATCTATGAGAATACAAATAACAAATACTTGTCTCTATTGGGTAGATTTATTATATGTCGGGCGGACATGATCCGCTGTAGCGTATCATGTCCGCCCGACATCGCTAAATGCAGACAGCATACACTGTCGGCATTTAACATTGCACAAGTATTTCTAGTGCAATGCCGCCCCCGCTAGCAGGTGGTGTCAATCATCCCGATCATATCCGATCGGGATTATTGCTGTCTGCCACCTCAGACCGCTGCTTCTTAACTTATGTTTCCGGCGAGCCTAGGCTCGCACGGTAACAGCTGCATCCGCAGCTTAGTAAATGGACCCCTATGTGTCAATTCATACATGATTCTAGGTGAGGCTTTCATGCCACACAATTATAACCAATGATGATTATCCAAGCAGCCCAAAGCAAAACAAATCAGTTACATGAATATAATTGTATAAATAGTACTCTGTAATTTGAATGAAAAAATGTTTACTGACAAGATGTGGCAGCACACGTCTTGCAGCACACCGTTTGAGAAACACTGCATTAGAGCATACTGAGGTAAACTCTACAGATTGCAAGTGTCTCGAGCACTGTATGTGTAACATTGTTGCAAACATTGTTGCAAACACAGTTGCCATATAGTGCTTAAAAAACATGCACAATTCTAAGCCTATCTAGATATACACAGAATGGAAAAAAGCTATTTTAAAGAAAGGTTACCAAGAGAAAGATGTACATTTGACAGCAGAAGTATTGCAAAATGGTGCCAGTTAGCGGCAAGACAGGCCAAACTCATCAAACCATATTCCCATTTAAAGACACAGTAGAACATAATGTTACTCTGTGTACAAATATCTGCAGAGGGTAAAATGAATTAATGGCCACTATACAAGTGAAGATTTATCATGGCTTCTGCAGAAGCAAGTACGAATAATTGGCACCATCCTGCTCTAATATCTGCTAAAATTACAGCTTACTGTTGCTATGCAAATACAGCATTGAGTTAGCTTGATTGATGTTTTACATTTATTTATTAATACCAAGGCAACAGCAAAATGTGAATTCGCAAACATATTTTATCTTTTCAACTGTCAACTTTAATTCTATATATTTTTACTTGACTGACAGAAATGTGATATTGCAAATACAATTTGTATGTATAATCAACCATTCCTGCTGACGCCTGTCGTAGTCACCTGTGATAAGTTTTAATGGACTCAATGAGACACAAATATTCTGTGTACAACATTAGTTACTCAATAATATACTGTTTTGTTATTATTTCCGGCCTCACACAGAGTTACAACAATAAATAGACCTCAAGACAATAGCCTTTTCATACATTTTGTGAATTTCCTACAGAGTTACCTCTGGCTTGATATGAAAAAATTGACAACTACAAAGAACCACTCTCTTTAGCTAGAGGCACATATTTAAGGGATACAGTCACAACCATTTCTGTAAGGATTAGATGCTAGGCTGTATACAAGTAAACAGATGGTCAAATATGGTTACTTCAACTCTTCACTGTTAGCGGTTTCCATTGCTATATTCTGAATGATAAGGAGACATAACAGTTAATAATATGCTGGGGTTGTACATCCTTAGTATACAATAAAATCACAGCTTGCAACACTGCTTTAGCCTTTTTTTAATGCCTAGATCAGCAAAAAAACATGCATGCACCTAGCACTTTTCTTGGAGCTTGTTGCTGATTGGTGGTCAGATCCCATGCATAAGCTTGCCATGATAGAGCACTTACTTATTAATAGCTAATTATGTTCTCAGATTGGCTCATGAGCGTATTTTAGATGTGCCTATTTAGGCTTAGATTACAAGTGGAGCACAAAAATATTAGCATTATTGTGAGCTAACAACAAGTTAAATCAATAGTTAAATCATTAGTGCTCCTTTTCTTGTCCTCATATTACAAGTTGAAAGCAAAAAGCTTGCTTGAGATAAAGACTGGCACTCTAACAACTGTAGGTCGGGTAGCGTGACCATGCTAACTCCCTTTCCTCATAGACTGCTATGCGGCATGCTACAAAAGGCTCTTAATATATATATATATATATATATATATATATACACACATATATTTAACATATATATCAATAGCGATATATCTATATGGAGATATGTATAGATAGATAGTTTTTAAAAAATAAATAAAAAAAAACCCCATTGTTTTTGTTTAATATGGATATGGTATATGGCAAGGTGCTTGACTGGGAAGGCCTGAGATGTGTATATATTTGTATGGGTGTATGTACAGTATATATGTTTACACATACATACACATATAAACACATACATATACACACACACACACACAACATATATACATTGCAAAGTGCAATATCCAAATTGATGAGACCACTGGGCTCAAGTGGCATTTCACAGGGCGATTCATAGGGAGAGCATATTTAAGCTCCGAGAATGCTGACATTGGTTGGGTTAAGATGGTAGAGATTTGCGGTGTCATTTTATTCTTGGATCAAGAAAGCACAAGAAATCCAGCACTGCAAAGTGCTTTTTAATAGTATGCAAATGCAAGGATCATATTAGCGTTACGTCCATGTAAAAGAAAGATCCAGTATGTTGTTTAATGTAAGCTGTTGTACTTTGGTTGGATTAAAGTAGACTGAAGAGTCTTTCCCGCCTCTTCAGTCTACTCCTTATTTATTTCTATGTAGCTTATTCAATTCGCTCTCAGCTACTTAGTGAATCCACTTAAAGGAATAGGAAAGTTAAAATTAAACTTGCATGGGGGGGGGGTGGAGCCAACTTTGAAGCCAGACAGTCGCATTTTTCAGTAGCTCCTACCATACTTTATATAAAAGATAAATTTAGTGATCGTCTGTGGCCATCTACCTTACTATAAAGCAGCTAATGTTGGTTGGACAGCACAGCAGTTCGAGACAATCACTTTTGCAGGGAGCGACACCTTTTATACAGACCTCTTCTACCCTGATGTGTTCTTCGCTGGCTGCGTAGTTTATAGCAGCCATCTTGCGGCCTAACTGACACCTCCATTTGAGAGTAGGACTAACCGAGAGATTCTATCTATAGCCCCTACCTTAGGGGACTGCTATTCTCTCTCACCATGGAGGATGCTGAGAACATTTTGGTGCAAATGCATGTATTCCTGGAGGCGTGTAAAGGTGCGTTCAGATGCCAGCCTGACACGGAGCCTCAACAACCAGCAGCAATACTTTCACCTCATACTACCTACTCTGTTCAGCCTGCTCTCGAGGATAGTGAATCTGTGGGACTGCAGAATATGCAGCCTAAGAGTCCTCAGCCCCTGTATAGCGTCAGCCCAGCTGGTGAACCACCCGATGCAGCTGCGTGCGGTTTAGAAGTGAAATATCTAGTGTCTTGCATCGGGGCTGGCTGTGTCTTCAGGAGACCGAAGTGGACAGACCGACCCGACGGAGCAGCATCCCAAAGAGACTCTCACCTTATACGTGTAGTAGTGTCCCCCCCCATCCGGAGAGTCTTACCCAGCATGGCCCATGTTTCAAGGATTGGGAACTTAGCACACAGCTCACACCTAGCGCAACACGGCGAGTTGGTGTGGGTTAGAGACTTATTTTTTGCTGTGAGTAGCTCAGTGAACTCCGGAGCGCTTTAAAGTGCTGGCGCTATTACTGACCATTAACTGATGATTAATACTCTGGACATTTTGTTATAGCGATCCGCTTACCTTAAATTTGCACCCGCATTCATATTGTTATGCTCAAGATGTGTATACTCTGTCTTATTTAAAATGCCGCATGTGTGTCTGTGGGGCTGATTGTTCTGGCCTCAGTTAGCAATTATCGAATTATCTCCCAGATTTGTTAGGAACCTAACATCTATATGTTATCACTTTGCTCTTATATATTAACTTATACACTTTGAGTGTCTGCTGCTCCAGAATATCAAACCATTATTTAAGGTTGGCTGTAGGTATTGGTTCTTTACTTAGTCTGTTCATAACAAAATACGAGCGGCAGCAGCTTATCAATGTAAGGTGCACTTAGTCCACATTTACTTTGTATTACACTCTACCACTACTATGAGGGCCACAGTTTTTTTATACGACTGATATATGTGTATGTGTGTTAATATTTCTTAGGCTATATACATGAGGCAACCTATCTTATAGGTTTGGATCTGTCATTAATACCACTACTAACAGAATTTCTGAATGGCGCAGTCAATCTTATCCCTTTGTTTTTTTTACAGATTGGGGACGCCATATTTATTTCTTACATATCACCATAATAAGATTTTGATAGTAGGGTCTGCCAGCGGCCGAGGCAGGGTCCTATAAATCACTTCACTTAATAATGTTTGAAATATTCCATGCTGGCTCCTCAAAATTCTGACTAAGACTAGTCCTCAGTATGTACCTAAAGTGTCTGTAGTTAATTATTTACCATTTGCTCCTCAGCTACATCTACATGATATATGTATCTCTGTTTTTGGCTTTAAACATAGTATGATCAATCCCCCCCTGATAAGCCTTTTTAGACAGATATACCCCCAGGTCTCTTTATGTGTGATACAGCATCAGCGTTAATTCAACTAATTCATTCACTTACTTAGACATGACTCTTCACTTTTTTTTTTGCAGTCTACCTACCAGTCTACCTACCTTAAGTTAGGGCGCAACAACTCACCTTGCACTTTTTATTCATCTTTTCTCTGGGTTCTTTTCTTTTGTTTTTTGTATATATCTATATGCGCATCTCTAAGATTTTCCTTGTTTAGTATATACTAACTACCACCTCCCCCCCCACATTCCCACATTCTCACATAAGATACCTCCTTATTTAGGAGGGTTAATAAAGCGGTTTGTCTTGTCTATACCGCACCCTATTTACCTTTCTTGTACATATAAACAGCAGGGTAGCATAACGTTGACCATATCTATCTCCTTCTTATTAGGCCTGCTAGACTGTTTCAAACTTCCTTGATTACACCGTTCCATTGTAGTGTCTCAGAATTTAATGTAGTATACCCACATATTTCACTACAGTAATTACCTGCAGATTTTATCACATATTTTCACAGCAAAAATTTGTATTTGTCTGTGGCCATCTACCTTACTATAAAGCAGCTAATGTTGGTTGGACAGCACAGCAGTTCTAGACAATCACTTTTGCAGGGAGCGACACCTTTTATACAGACCTCTTCTACCCTGATGTGTTCTTCGCTGGCTGCGTAGTTTATAGCAGCCATCTTGCGGCCTAACTGACACCTCCATTTGAGAGTAGGACTAACCGAGAGATTCTATCTATAGCCCCTACCTTAGGGGACTGCTATTCTCTCTCACCATGGAGGATGCTGAGAACATTTTGGTGCAAATGCATGTATTCCTGGAGGCGTGTAAAGGTGCGTTCAGATGCCAGCCTGACACGGAGCCTCAACAACCAGCAGCAATACTTTCACCTCATACTACCTACTCTGTTCAGCCTGCTCTCGAGGATAGTGAATCTGTGGGACTGCAGAATATGCAGCCTAAGAGTCCTCAGCCCCTGTATAGCGTCAGCCCAGCTGGTGAACCACCCGATGCAGCTGCGTGCGGTTTAGAAGTGAAATATCTAGTGTCTTGCATCGGGGCTGGCTGTGTCTTCAGGAGACCGAAGTGGACAGACCGACCCGACGGAGCAGCATCCCAAAGAGACTCTCACCTTATACGTGTAGTAGTGTCCCCCCCATCCGGAGAGTCTTACCCAGCATGGCCCATGTTTCAAGGATTGGGAACTTAGCACACAGCTCACACCTAGCGCAACACGGCGAGTTGGTGTGGGTTAGAGACTTATTTTTTGCTGTGAGTAGCTCAGTGAACTCCGGAGCGCTTTAAAGTGCTGGCGCTATTACTGACCATTAACTGATGATTAATACTCTGGACATTTTGTTATAGCAATCCGCTTACCTTAAATTTGCACCCGCATTCATATTGTTATGCTCAAGATGTGTATACTCTGTCTTATTTAAAATGCCGCATGTGTGTCTGTGGGGCTGATTGTTCTGGCCTCAGTTAGCAATTATCGAATTATCTCCCAGATTTGTTAGGAACCTAACATCTATATGTTATCACTTTGCTCTTATATATTAACTTATACACTTTGAGTGTCTGCTGCTCCAGAATATCAAACCATTATTTAAGGTTGGCTGTAGGTATTGGTTCTTTACTTAGTCTGTTCATAACAAAATACGAGCGGCAGCAGCTTATCAATGTAAGGTGCACTTAGTCCACATTTACTTTGTATTACACTCTACCACTACTATGAGGGCCACAGTTTTTTTATACGACTGATATATGTGTATGTGTGTTAATATTTCTTAGGCTATATACATGAGGCAACCTATCTTATAGGTTTGGATCTGTCATTAATACCACTATTAACAGAATTTCTGAATGGCGCAGTCAATCTTATCCCTTTGTTTTTTTTACAGATTGGGGACGCCATATTTATTTCTTACATATCACCATAATAAGATTTTGATAGTAGGGTCTGCCAGCGGCCGAGGCAGGGTCCTATAAATCACTTCACTTAATAATGTTTGAAATATTCCATGCTGGCTCCTCAAAATTCTGACTAAGACTAGTCCTCAGTATGTACCTAAAGTGTCTGTAGTTAATTATTTACCATTTGCTCCTCAGCTACATCTACATGATATATGTATCTCTGTTTTTGGCTTTAAACATAGTATGATCAATCCCCCCCTGATAAGCCTTTTTAGACAGATATACCCCCAGGTCTCTTTATGTGTGATACAGCATCAGCGTTAATTCAACTAATTCATTCACTTACATAGACATGACTCTTCACTTTTTTTTTTGCAGTCTACCTACCAGTCTACCTACCTTAAGTTAGGGCGCAACAACTCACCTTGCACTTTTTATTCATCTTTTCTCTGGGTTCTTTTCTTTTGTTTTTTGTATATATCTATATGCGCATCTCTAAGATTTTCCTTGTTTAGTATATACTAACTACCACCTCCCCCCCCACATTCCCACATTCTCACATAAGATACCTCCTTATTTAGGAGGGTTAATAAAGCGGTTTGTCTTGTCTATACCGCACCCTATTTACCTTTCTTGTACATATAAACAGCAGGGTAGCATAACGTTGACCATATCTATCTCCTTCTTATTAGGCCTGCTAGACTGTTTCAAACTTCCTTGATTACACCGTTCAATTGTAGTGTCTCAGAATTTAATGTAGTATACCCACATATTTCACTACAGTAATTACCTGCAGATTTTATCACATATTTTCACAGCAAAAATTTGTATTTGCTCTTGTTATTGTTTGCCTTACCAATTAATAACTATTCTATACTTGCAGGTCCAAAAATGACCATTCATTTTGCTAATCTCAGTTTATATCATTTCTCTCATCTACTTTAGCAATAAAGAGAAAACTCCCAACAGTGTAGACTTTTAGGGAACAATGTTAATAGGCCATGAGCATGGTCTACAACAGGTTACGTTTACTGTACGCATAAGGTCTTGTTGATTTTTTTTTTTTGATTTTTTTTTAAAGATTCTAATCTGTATCTTGCCACATATGTTTATGTTTATTCCTACCTTGCGTGGTAGAAAACCATGACTTGTGTATGTCTACATTGTTGGTTATAAATAAAAGTTTAAAAAAAAAAAAAAAAAATTAAAGTGAAAATTAAACTTGCATGATTCTGATATAGCATGTAATTTTAAGACACTTTCAAATTCACTTCTATTCTCAAATGTCCTTTGTTCACTTGTTATCCTTTGCTGAAGGAACATCATTGCACTACTGACAGCAAAATGAACATATCTAGTCACCCAATCACAAAAGACAAATGTGTGCAGGCACCAATTAGTAGCAGCTCCCACTAGTGTAGGATATGTGCGTATTCTTTTTCAACAAGGGATACCAAGAGAACAAAGCACATTTGAGAATAGAAGTGAATTTGGAAGTAAATTGAAATGTTGTTTAAACTTGTATGTTCTATCCAAATCATGAAAGAAAATTTTGGGGTTTCCTGTCCCTTTAATAGAATTGGAAATCTCAGGAAAGGCCCTATTCATTAAGAGCTTCACTAACTTCCCCAGTCTCACCAGTCCCTATGTTATTTTATAGAACCCATTCACTAAAGGATAAAGAGACAATTGTGCACTTGTGAACGGTTCTGTAGGATAACCAATATGGATGTGTCCTGCTAGTCATCAAAGTAACTGTACAAATTGTAAAAGGTTTTGAATTAAGGCCTTGAATAATAAAAAAAAGTATTGCAACAATGTTCATTTAAAGCTCTATAAATTCAAAACAGACAAATGCATTTAATATCAGTTCTCAGCCCACTCAACTTTATTTAAATGACAAATACATTTGCAATGTTATTGAAATTCTTAAAATAACCATAAAAATGAGCAGAAGAGCATTCAATCTCATCAACAATTAATTGGAGTAGATTTATTGATCATGACCAGAAATTTTGACTTTACTATGATACTTGATATGAATAAAAACCACCTCAGAAAATCACATTTTTATACATGCAATTAAAATGTTACACCATACAAAGTAACTTTATGAACCATTACTCTTGTTATATTTCTACTTATAATATTATCTGTGGCAGTTTTATTCCAGGCTGTTTTTATATCCAAGGCATAAAATTTATTTACGTCTGTTTTTTTTTTACTATTAACAATATTTGATAGGATGGGATATTAAAACGCAGAGCGATTTTTATGCAACTCATTTTATCTGAGTCCACTAGATAATAAATTCAGAACGTTCATTCCATTTTATACATTTTCCTTCTCTAATTTCTGGGCAGATTAAACTGATCTGGTGATGACTACATCACTGGGAACCCTAAAAGTTATAGGGCTTTATTTATGAAGCAGCGCATGCTGCTTCTGAGGCCCATCGTTTCAGGCGGTCATAAGGCTGCTGCTCCTTGATCTGTCCGCCATGTTTTAGGTGGCAGATTGATATCATCCCGAGCCAATTTGATCGGGATGATTGAAAGCCCCTGCTAGCGTACAATTGGCTGCCAGTGAGCAGGGGTCGCATTGCTCAGGCATTTCACTAGAAATGCTTGTGCAGTGATAAATACTGATAGTGTATAATAAATTTACCCCATATTCAAGCCCAGTTTTAACAAATTGCAAAAACACCAAGCAATCTACTTTAGTGCATTATTGGTTTGTTTTGTGACATGGCAGATAATAATTTTCCTCTTTGATTAGCTGTAGTTCCATAAGATATTCATCTGTAACTTCTTTTATGCAGCTAACCCTAATGCATTGTGTATATTAGTCCTGCAACAAGAGGATGCTTAGAGCATCTTATATGCATATAAAAAATGCCCATATCAAGCATCTTATATTCAAATAAAAATACTTGTATCCTGGCACAACCAAATAAGAGCAGAATATATGTACTATTATTAAAAAATATATACATTTTTACATAGCGTTTCTGGGGCTGGATATTTTGTTAATTTATTTTGCAACAAACGTTTTCTTTATCGCTGTAAATATTACATGCTCTTTTTATTTAGGAATTTGTGTACTACAATGTTGTTTTACAGTTATTAAAACATATATATTTTGAGTGTTCCTGAAACTAGAAAGAATATGAGATCATGGCGCATCTCTCCTGTGTTCCTAGGTAATTCAAGCTGAGATTTATTTCTTTGCCAAAAAATATGCTGTCTTAGATAAACACCTTATAAAAAAGGTTTTATTTAATGCACTCAGTAGAGTCCTTTAAATAACCTGCTTACATATTTATCAGGGAAACAAGTGCATTTGCACAGAGGAGCTCTGAGGGAATTAAGAAGTTCCTTGTTGCTATCAGTGTTGTCAGTTATAAGGCCAAGAAATAGTGTTCCCTTTTTATCCAAGAGACTGAACAGGACAGCTGTGAGGGCAAAAGGGAAAAGCAAAGTTATACTGAGTGTTTGTTATCTCTAAGGCAAAAACAAACAAACAATAAATCTTACAAAATTGTAACTGCATGCTGAAAGACTGGAAATAGTTTCACAAAATGCCAACAAGGCCTAGGCTCAGGGTGACAGGAAATCAATGGCAGGAGGCAAAACTGCTCACTCACAATTTACTCTATATAACACCTATTTGTTTCAGAACTCTATTCTTGTCTCACAATTCTCATATTATAGCTTCATTTTGTTATTTCCTCTTTTTGTTTCATATCATTTAATATCATTTTCCATACCATTAAAATGGACATGAAAGTCACAATTAAACTTTCTCATTTGAGATAGAGCAGTGATGGCTAACTTTGGCACCCCATATATTTTGAAACGACATTTCCCATAATACTTAAGCACTCTGCAGTCTAGTTTATATCAGTTGTGTATATGTGTTATCTAGTTTGCTTCTTCTCTTGGTATTCTTTGCTGATGCTTTTAGCTCATGCTGAAGAGAGCATGCAGATAGAACAATCTATGTATTACATTGTTGCAAACATTGGGCTAGATTGCAAGTGGCACACCAAAGTTACTGCAGGTTGCAATAAGCAATATCGTAACCGCGCTAACTTGCTTGCTTATTACAAGTAAACGTGTGTGCTCGAATGCAAACAAAATTTGCGCTTGTAGGGTTAGTGCGAATGAAAGCCTAACGTAAAGTGTAAGAAAATGACACCAAGCACAACATAATTGTCATACTCACTATCTGCTAAAAAAAATATTCATATAAAATAAATAAAAATTCTAAGGACTCTATTTACGAAGCAGCGAATGCTGCTTTGGAGGCTTATTGTTTCAGGCTCGCTTGAAATGGAAATTAAGAAGCAGCGGTCATAAAACCGCTGCTTCTTAACCTGTCCGCCACCTTTTAGGTTGGCAGATTTAAATCATCCCAATCCGATTGGCCGCCAGTAAGCAGAGGACAGCTTTGTGGAAGCATTTCACTAGAAATGCTTATGCAATGATAAATGACGATAGTCTATGCTGTCTGCAATTAGCGATGTAGAGCGGACATGATTCGCAATAGCTTATCATGTCCGCTCGCTATTTAATAAATTTACCCTTTAGGGTTAAAAGGTATATGGCATATGACAAGGTGTTTGACTGGAAAGGACTATATATATATATATATATATATATATATATATATATATATATATATATATTATATATATATATTAATATATATATATATATATATATATATATATATATATATTAATATATATATTTATATATATATATATAATGTTCATATATATACATATATATATAATGTAAATATTTCACATTCCAATGTTCTTCAAAAATAAGAAAATTACATATATATATATATATATATATATTGGCTGTTCCAATCAGCCAATAGAATGCGAGCTCAATCCGATTGGCTGATTGGATCAGCCAATCGGATTGAACTTCAATCTGATTGGCTGATTGAATCAGCCAATCAGATTTTTCCTACCTTAATTCTGATTGGCTGATAGAATCCTATCAGCCAATCGGAATTGAAGGGACGCCATCTTGGATCACATCACTTAAAGGTACCGTCATTGTGTTAGAAGACTCCGGATAAAGAGGGTGGCTCCGCGTCGGCTCCTTGGAAGATGGCTCCGCTCCGCTCCGGATGGATGAAGATTGAAGACGCCGCCTGCATGAAGACTTCTACCGGATGAAGGACCTCTTCTGCGCACCTTGGATGAAGATTTCGGCCCGGTTGGGTGAAGACGACTCAAGGTAGGGAGATCTCCAGGGGGTTAGTGTTAGGTTTTTTTAAGGGGGGTTTGGGTGGGTTAGAGTAGGGGTATGTGGGTGGTGGGTTTTAATGTTGGTTGGGGTTGTATTTTTTTTTACAGGTAAAAGAGCTGATTACTTTGGGGCAATGCCCCGCAAAAAGCCCTTTTAAGGGCTGGTAAAAGAGCTGATTACTTTTGTAATTTAGAATAGGGTAGGGCATTTTATTATTTTGGGGGGCTTTTTTTATTTTATTAGGGGGCTTAGATTAGGTGTAATTAGTTTAAACTTCTTGTAATATTTTTTTATTTTCTGTAATTTAGTGTGTGTGGGGGGTTGTATTATAGATTAGTTTATTTAATTAAATTTAATTGTAGGTAATTGTAGTTAATTTATTTAATTAATTTAATGATAGTGTAGTGTTAGGTTTAATTGTAACTTAGGTTAGGATTTATTTCACAGGTAAATTGGTAATTATTTTAAATAGGTAGCTATTACATAGTTATTAACTATTTAATAGCTATTGTACCTAGTTAAAATAAATACAAAGTTGCCTGTAAAATAAATATAAATCCTAAAATAGCTACAATGTAACTATTAGTTATATTGTAGCTATATTAGGGTTTATTTTATAGGTAAGTATTTAGTTTTAAATAGGACTATTTATTTATTGATAGGAATATTATTTTGTTTTATTTAAATTGTATATAAGTTAGGGGGTTTAAGTGTTAGGGTTAGACTTAGGTTTAGGGGTTAATACATTTATTATAGTAGCGGCAACGTTGCGGGCGGGAGATTAGGGGTTAATAATTGTAGGTAGGTGGCGGCGATGTTAGGGAGGGCAGATTAGGGGTTAATACTATTTATTATAGTGTTTGCGAGGCGGGAGTGCGGTGGTTTAGGGGTTAATACATTTATTATAGTAGCAGCGACGTTGGGGGGGGGCAGATGAGGGGTTAATAAATATAATGTAGGTGTTGGCGATGTTAGGAGTAGCAGATTAGGGGTTCATAGCTATAATGTAGGTGGCGGCGGTGTCCGGTTGGCAGATTAGGGGTTAAAAAAAATTATTAGAGGGATTGTGATGTGGGGGGGGGGGGGGGGGCTCGGTTTAGGAGTACATAGGTAGTTTATGGGTGTTAGTGTTCCGGCGTTAGCCCATAAAGCTCTTAACTACTGACTTTTTTTGGCGGTAGGAGTCTTGTCGGTAGAGGCTCTACCGCTCACTTCTTCCAAGACTCCAAATACCAGCGTTAGGCAAATCCCATTGAAAAGATAGGATACGTAATTGACGTAAGGGGATCTGCGGTAGCCTGGAGTCGCGGAAAGAAAGTGAGCGGTACACCTGTACCTGCCTGACTCTAAATACCAGCGGGCGGTAAAAAGCAGCGTTAGGACCCCTTAACGCTGCTTTTGACGGCTAACGCCAAACTCTAAATCTAGCCGTAAATTTTTACAAAACGTACCAATAGAAATAGGTAAATTTCCTAACAGCAGTAAATTGGAATGTTGTCAAGTATGCTTCTTCATACCTCTCACCTACACAACTTGTTTTCCTTTTATAGTCACCACCCATCTACCTTTTCCCTCAGCTCTATTCAGTCTACATTTTTGTTCTGAGGACAACCTTTAAATGAGAAAGTAAATGGTGGCTTACGTTGGTTCATTCAGTTATATTGAGCTTCTGTTATTATCTGCTCTAAAGCTATTTTGTGATCACTCCACTTGTAAACCAAATCTATTAAACAAACAGTAGACTAGTCTCTCCCAAAAGTTAGAACACAATCCTGTGTAGTAAGCACTGACTTCTTAATATACAAAAAGCAGAAGTTAGAATACCGCGTGCGCGTTCACCTACTCCCCCATAGTAATCAATGGAGAAAACAATTAGAAAAAACACCCCATTCTCGCTTAAACCTGATCGCACATTCTCATTTGTGCTAACCCAACATGAAAATAGGAATATTTCACATTCCAGTGCTCTGCAGAATATGAATAAATAAATAAATATTTCTATATATACTGATTTTTTTTTGGTAAAATATTTATCTATACTTATATATACATGATTATATATAGGTATAGATATTTACAGATTTATATATATAGGAATATTGATTTATAAATACATAGAACATATTCCACTATGTGCAGAACATTGTAATATGAAATATTTACATGACATACATAATTAAAATGAATATTGCTAAATATGCTTTTACATGTTTTCATCTACTTAACGCCAAAAGGGCTCCAATGCACTTATTTATATGTCTTATGTGTGTACATATGTATTTATGTGTTTATATGTTTATATACAGGGAGTGCAGAATTATTAGGCAAATGAGTATTTTGACCACATCATCCTCTTTATGCATGTTGTCTTACTCCAAGCTGTATAGGCTCGAAAGCCTACTACCAATTAAGCATATTAGGTGATGTGCATCTCTGTAATGAGAAGGGGTGTGGTCTTATGACATCAACACCCTATATCAGGTGTGCATAATTATTAGGCAACTTCCTTTCCTTTGGCAAAATGGGTCAAAAGAAGGACTTGACAGGCTCAGAAAAGTCCAAAATAGTGAGATATCTTGCAGAGGGATGCAGCACTCTTAAAATTGCAAAGCTTCTGAAGCGTGATCATCGAACAATCAAGCGTTTCATTCAAAATAGTCAACAGGGTCGCAAGAAGCGTGTGGAAAAACCAAGGCGCAAAATAACTGCCCATGAACTGAGAAAAGTCAAGCGTGCAGCTGCCAAGATGCCACTTGCCACCAGTTTGGCCATATTTCAGAGCTGCAACATCACTGGAGTGCCCAAAAGCACAAGGTGTGCAATACTCAGAGACATGGCCAAGGTAAGAAAGGCTGAAAGACGACCACCACTGAACAAGACACACAAGCTGAAACGTCAAGACTGGGCCAAGAAATATCTCAAGACTGATTTTTCTAAGGTTTTATGGACTGATGAAATGAGAGTGAGTTTTGATGGGCCAGATGGATGGGCCCGTGGCTGGATTGGTAAAGGGCAGAGAGCTCCAGTCCGACTCAGACGCCAGCAAGGTGGAGGTGGAGTACTGGTTTTGGCTGGTATCATCAAAGATGAGCTTGTGGGGCCTTTTCGGATTGAGGATGGAGTCAAGCTCAACTCCCAGTCCTACTGCCAGTTTCTGGAAGACACCTTCTTCAAGCAGTGGTACAGGAAGAAGTCTGCATCCTTCAAGAAAAACATGATTTTCATGCAGGACAATGCTCCATCACACGCGTCCAAGTACTCCACAGCGTGGCTGGCAAGAAAGGGTATATCTAAGTTAGATAAGGTGTATTCTGATATGGAAAGGTTCAAGGAATATGAGGTTTATTTAAGATTTGATACCATTTATAAACAGACACTAGAGGAATCCAAGAAATTGGTGATTCAAACTAAACATACCAAGTTCTTGCGAGACCAGAAGGACTATACATCGGGTACTGTCTATATTTGGCGGCGACGCCAAAGAAATAGACAGTGGTCAAATGTGGGTGATTTTGACTGTACCACTGAGAATACCATCCCTTACAAGAAAAGGAATAGGAATAAAAGAAGGGGTCAGAGATACAATAAACAGAATAAATCAACAGAGTTGGAAACAGGACAGGATGGTGCTAAGAGAGTGTCATTTTTAGATTCAGGGGGTGATACCTCTGAAGAGGATAGATTTGCCTCAAGCTATGAGGGAGGTTCAAGTGAGGATCAGGCATCTGAAATTGAAAATCAAGCAGAAATAGCATGTGCCTCAGTTTCCATTAATGTTCCCTCAAAAGGTATATTAAAGAGTTCTGTTCAGCAAGGAGCAAAACCAAAATCAAAATCAGGGCTTAACCAGTTACAGCTTTCTAAACCACAGGTTTTTCAGGGGGCTCAGGACCCACCGGAAGGGGGGGAGGGGGGAAACACATTGTGAGAAATTCAAACCCCCAAATACGAGATCAGGATCAACAGAGATATCCTGTGAGAACCACCAGAACCAGGAAACAAAACAAGTATGTTTAGACGCTGTTATTAATATCTCCAAATATTGTCTGACTGGCTTTGAACGTAAGGTTCTTAGTTATGGTCTTGGATTTGTGCCAGCCAAGAAGTTTGATCTTTTTCAAACAATTGTTGATGTTAACAAATTGATTAGGGACCTTACAGTTCATAAATACTTTTCAGGTTCAGAGCACAACACTGAAGCTCTGGATATGGGAACTATTTTTCCAGATATTGGAGAAACAGGCAATTTGGACTTTATTGATACTTGTACACTCATGTCCCTCGAAAGCTTGTCTAATGAGGGTGATATGGGAGCAATCAGTTCTGTAACCAATGTTCCTAAATTCAGGTCACCATCTACCTTCTATCCCATGCAAGTGCGGGGCAAGGCGCTTGAAGTGTTTCACAAGAGAGTGGTGGAGGATCTCACTAAATTGTCCATGACGGCCACAGTGGGACCCCATAATCTTTCCTTAAAGGAAAAATCTGCTTTAACTGATCTAAAAAACAATGATCAGATTGTGATAAAGCAATCTGACAAGGGTGGCAATGTGGTTGTCATGGACAAAGATTATTATGTGACAGAGGCCCTTCGCCAGCTAAATGATAGTGACACATACTTTGAATTACCAGGTAATCCAACTTTGAAATACTCGAATGAACTACGACATTGGGTGGATGAAGCGGTGGAAGATGGGATTATTGATCATGCAACTGCAGACACTATGATGGTTATTAATCCAGTTGTTCCCATCTTCCACCACTTACCCAAGGTACATAAGAGTATTGTAAATGTGAAAGGTAGGCCAATTGTGGCCGGTATTGGCTCCCTACTTGAGCCACTTTCTAAGTGGGTAGATCATTTTCTTCAACCCATGGTGAAAAGGCTACCAAGTTATATCAGGGATACCACTCAGGCCATGTGTGTAATGGAGGATGTGGCCTGGAGAAAGGAATATAGTTGGTTGACGATTGACGTTGTTTCCCTGTACTCATCTATCCCTCATACACATGGCTTGAGGGCAATTGAATTCTATTTAGATCTATATACAGATCTTTCGGATAGAACGAAGGAGTTCATTGTGGGGTCAGTCAAATTTCTGCTTGAACACAATTTTTTCATGTTTCAGGGTCGTTACTACCTCCAGAGGTGTGGGACCGCTATGGGGGCTAAATTTGCCCCCTCTTACGCCAACCTCTTTATGGGGTGGTGGGAGAGGTCCCACATCTATGGAGGTAGAGGTACGAATCCTTCTGATCAGGTTATTAAGTATGTACGTTATATTGATGACCTGCTTTTGATCTGGTCAGGTGACTATGTTTCTGCCATGAGATATGTGGAATATTTGAACACCAATGAAGTAGGTATCCAGTTCACCTTTGAGTGGAATAAAACGGATATCTGCTTTTTGGATATCACCCTCAAGGGTATCCCAGATGCGAATAAGGTTGTTTCTTCTCTCTATAGGAAACCCATTGCTGGTAACACCGTGCTACACGCTAAAAGTAGTCACCCGAAGCATGTCTTTGACGGTATAGCCAAGGGCCAATTTATGAGGGTGCGACGCAATTGTACCCAGCAATGTGATTTCCAGAAGGAGAGTAAGGACTTGAGCAAGAGACTCAGACAAAGAGGCTATCCGCGAGAGGTTGTGTATAAGGCCCAGTCCGAGGTAAATAAAATGGACAGGGCATCTTTGCTCAGAGGTCCTCCAAGAAATAGGAAGCATCTATCTACTGGTACCAAACCTAAATTTGTCACACAGTTTTCGAATCAGTACGGAGATGTTTGTAATATTATTGCAAAAAATCTTCCGATACTGATGGGTGACAAAAAATTGAGGGGCAAGGTTGAAGATGGCTGTATGTTTGTAGCGAGACGAGCTGCCACGTTGGGAAACATACTGTCTCCAAGTTTGCTCAAAGAGCCAATTGTTAACAATTCATGGTTAACGCATGAGGGTACCTATAGATGTGGCAGACGTACTTGCACCTCCTGTGATCACATCAGAGTGGGTAGATCATTTGTATCAAGCCAGTCTGGTGAGACATTTAATACTAAGGGATGTATCAATTGTAAGAGTACTTACATAGTTTATCTTATACAGTGTACATGCTGTTTGAAATCCTATGTAGGTAGAACCACTAGGGATGTTGGTACAAGGATCAGGGAGCATTTATCCTATATCTCTGGTGAGAAGCCGTGCTCGGCTCTTTCTAGGCATTTTTTGGATATACACTATGGTGATGTAGCAACTTTCAAGTGGCAAGCGATAGAGCAAATTCCTAAATCCCCTAGGGGAGGTGATAGACTATCATCCCTGTGCAGACAGGAAACCTACTGGATATTTAAGTTAAATTGCTTGGTGCCAGTGGGTTTCAATTCTGAACATGACATTCTAAACTTTTGGCACAGATAAGTCAGTCACCATCTGAGTTTAAGATTTAAGTTGAATTAACAATAGTCTTTATATTAACACTACTTTGAACTGTAGGCACAGATAAGTTAGTGACTACACATTTGATCTTTACATTGGTACCGTTTTCAGCATTATGAGTTATATGGTATTCAATGTGCAATGTAATATCACAATGTATAGTATTATTATTTGGAACTTTTTCCATAAATTGGTGTTTTTTAGACCTCACTATATACTTCTATAAATTGCAGGTTACGTTGTAACTTTTACTACCATATGTAGTTTATACACTCTTTTTGAGTTTACTCGTCATTGCTGTTAGAGGCAGTCTATAACAAGGTAATTTATTATTTACTTTTGCAGTTTCTAACATAGGATATATTGACTATTTAATGCAAATTAATACAATTAAGTCTATTCCGTTTTGAAATACCTAACTGCTATATAACTGTGTTCATGATATTAATGTGAATATAATCCATTGTGTCTATTCCATTTTTTGACATACCTAACTGTTATATAACTGTGTCTATGTTATCTTTGTTATCAAATATCTGTTTTTTGACAAATTTTAGGTCTATATATTGTCTATAGGTTCTCATCTTATTACACAGCATTACATTTATATGTTTTGTAGGTGTCTATTACGCAGCATTTGTTATTAACCAATCAGTGTGTTTTTAACCCTTTTTAAGGGTAGCAACATGTGTGTACAATTATGTCTATGATTACGGTCCTGTGTGACCGAAACCGGTCAGACGTTTCAGCTTGGCTGCGTTTGGTTTGTCCTGTTTTTTGTCTCCTATTTTAACCAACATGGATTAAAGCTTATTTCATTTAATATAAGTGTGAGAATCAGTTATTTTTTCTCTTTTTTATATATAAAAGAAGAAAATCTAATGACATGGCCTCCTTGTTCACCTGATCTGAACCCCATTGAGAACCTGTGGTCCATCATCAAATGTGAGATTTACAAGGAGGGAAAACAGTACACCTCTCTGAACAGTGTCTGGGAGGCTGTGGTTGCTGCTGCACGCAATGTTGATGGTGAACAGATCAAAACACTGACAGAATCCATGGATGGCAGGCTTTTGAGTGTCCTTGCAAAGAAAGGTGGCTATATTGGTCACTGATTTGTTTTTGTTTTGTTTTTGAATGTCAGAAATTTATATTTGTGAATGTTGAGATGTTATATTGGTTTCACTGGTAAAAATAAATAATTGAAATGGGTATATATTTGTTTTTTGTTAAGTTGCCTAATAATTATGCACAGTAATAGTCACCTGCACACACAGATATCCCCCTAAAATAGCTATAACTAAAAACAAACTAAAAACTACTTCCAAAACTATTCAGCTTTGATATTAATTAGTTTTTTGGGTTCATTGAGAACATGGTTGTTGTTCAATAATAAAATTAATCCTCAAAAATACAACTTGCCTAATAATTCTGCACTCCCTGTATGTCTGTAAATACATAAATACACACATATAAATGCATAAATAAATAAATATAAATATATATATACATACATACATAAAAATATTTAGACATTGAATAGTTAAACCAACAAAGATAAAGTATGAATGGTTAAAAAAGTGTTCCTGTATTATTCAGTGAGAATTTTTCCTATATAATTGTAGGGGTAAAGCACTCTTTTTTGCTACAGACTTTGTAACTGATTTTTCTATGTATAAGTATCTCTATGTTAAAAGCCCTTTTGCTTTGATGTATTTTGTGACACTTTTTTGTTTTGTGAAACAGTTAACCAGGGCTCTGAAGTCGTGGTAATCATTCTAGTGTAAATCACGATTGCGCTCAAGTGATCACGTTTACTTTCAACTCGTAATACAAGCGGTAAACCTTTGCAATATACCCCTTTATCGCTCTGGCACAAACTCGTAACTCTGCAAGACAAACTTTTAACATGCGCAGGTTAGCGTATGTATTACAAGTTGAAAGTAAAATGTTTGCACGCGAACGAAAGCTGATGCGCACTAACTTCAGGACTTCAGATATCGCGACTGCATTAACTTTTTCGCCTCATTTACTTCAATGGAGCATGCAAAATGAAGAAAGCAAACAAACACTTATCGCTCGCATGTTAACCCAACATGCATTAGACCAACTGAGCTAACCCAAAAGGTAGAAGAAAATATTCTATTTATTTTTAAATAGATATTTCTATTATCTGATGATTTGATTGTAAAATATATATCTATACCTAAATATCAATGCTCTATCTATCTATCTATCTATCTATCTATCTATCTATCTATCTATCTATCTGTCTAAATACATATATACAGATATAGATATAGAAACAGATAGCAATAGTTAATTCTGAAAGCTGCAATTATGCTCTCTCCTGTAAAGACACAATTTTAGTAATGCCTGTACTGTTTGTGACAATCACACCAGTGTGAGAGACAATTGCAATTAAATATAAATGAGGAAATATAAATTCACACCATTTGTACATGTAAGTGTCCTGAAGGGCCTATAAGATTCTCCATCCTGCCAAGATCCATATTCTTATGGATACTGAGTATTGAGGGTGTCTTGTGATGACAATAGGTGAATGTCACGCATGTAAATGAGTATTTTCCTTGGCAAGTGAACAGAGCAGTTACATGAATAGAACTTTGCTGTAACCTCAAGAGGTGTGAATGGGCTATTGTATGTGTCAGTTTCAGGAGACCTCACAGTTTAAGGCAGGCACTTAACACTCAAAAAAATCCTTTTTCAGAAGCTTTTCTATTAAAAACGTATTTGTTGCAGGAAGGTTTTAACTAACATTACAATATTGTATTGTGACCACTAGAGAAACTCAGCTCCAAATTCGGCCGGTACAAAAAAGAAATCATTTTCAGGAACAGATAGCCAACAAATTGTGATTGACCCAAATATTAGTTGTTTAAATAAAATGTGTACAGTTTTAGTTTCTATGAAGTACTTTATCTACTATAATATAATGAGCACCATGTTGAAAGATAGTTTTCCCTTATCTATTTTACTAATAGCAATTAGGGGCAGATAACATGTGCAAAAAATGGCTATGTGTAATATACTAACGTTAAAGTAATTTTAGTTATGAGGATTTATAGTTCTTTCAATAGATTATCATATCATTAGAGTCTAAACTGTATTGCAACAGATTCAAAATGTGTTTGCTGCAATTGTTTTTCAATGCTCACACTCCCCTCACCACTTTCCCTATTTAATGGAACCAATCTGGACTTGAGTCTGGAGATGAGACAGCTTGTCACTGTCATTATGTTAGCAAAATCTCTATTGTTTGATCTCGGCAGAAAAGATAACAAACTTCAAAATAAGGAGAGATATGTGGCAAGGTTGGAATTGTGAGGCTTGCAATGTGCTTTTTTTAGTTTTCAAGATTTGAAAATCCCCATTTTCAGGCGTAAATTACAAGAAAAGAGGACAACACAAATAATGAAGTTGTTTTACTATGTATGATTGAGTAGTGTCTTTACTGTTTATTTAATTGTCCTTAGCAGTAGAACTTAGATAAGAGAAACCTAGGTTTCAACAGGCAGCACCATTTACAGCATAGCCATTTAGAGGAATTCAAAATCCCACATTTTTCAAATAGTTAAATTACAGGAATAGGTTAAATTACAAATACTCACATTTCAGGAAAAGGGGACAAAATAAACAATGGATTTTTTTCTAGCTTAATTCCGATTGGCTGATAGAATTCTATCAGCCAATCGGAATTGAAAGGACGCCATCTTGGATGACGTCATTTAAAGGAACCTTCATCCTTCAGTTGGACGTCGTTTGAAGAGGATGCTCCGCGTCGGATGTCTTGAAGATGCAGCAGCTCCACGCCGGATGGATAAAGATAGAAGATGCCGCCTGGATGAAGACTTCTGCCCGTCTGGAGGACCTCTTCTTCCCGGCTTGGATGAAGACTTCTGCCCGTCTGGAGGACCACTTTGCCCAGCTTCGTTGAGGACTTCGGCCCGGTTGGGTGAAGACTTCTCAAGGTAGGGTGATCTTCAAGGGGTTAGTGTTAGGTTTTATTAAGGGGGTATTGGGTGGGTTTTAGAGTAGGGTTGGGTGTGTGGGTGGTGGGTTTTAATGTTGGGGGGGTATTGTACTTTTTTTTACAGTTAAAAGAGCTACTAGATTACGTTGGGGCAATGTCCCGCAAAAGGCCCTTTTGAGGGCTATTTGTAATTTAGTATAGGGTAGGGCTTTTTATTATTTTGGGGGGCTTTTTTATTTTATTAGGGGGGATTAGATTAGGTGTAATTAGTTTAAAAAACTTGTAATTATTTTATTATTTTCTGTAATTTAGTGTTTTTTTTCGTACTTTAGATAATTGTATTTAATTGTATTTAATTGTATTTAGTTTAGGGAATTAATTTAATTATAGTGTAGTGTTAGGTGTAATTGTAACTTAGGTTAGGTTTTATTTTACAGGTAAATTTGTCTTTATTTTAACTAGGTAGCTATTAAATAGTTAATAACTATTTAATAACTATTCTACCTAGTTAAAATAAATACAAAGTTGGCTGTAAATAAAAATAAATCCCAAGATAGCTACAATGTAACTATTAGTTATATTGTAGCTATCTTAGGCCTAGATTTAGAGTTTAGCGGTAGCCGTGAAAACCAGCGTTAGAGGCTCCTAACGCCGGTATTTGGAGTCACTCAAAATAGGGTCTAACGCTCACTTTTCAGCCGCGACTTTTCCATATCGCAGATCCCCTTATGTAAATTGCGTATCCTATCTTTTCAATGGGATTTTTCTAATTCCGGTATTTAGAGTCGTTTCTGAAGTGAGCGTTAGACATCTAACGACAAAACTCCAGCCGCAGGAAAAAAGTCAGTAGTTAAGAGCTTTCTGGGCTAACACCGGTTTCTAAAGCTCTTAACTACTGTACTCTAAAGTACACTAACACCCATAAACTACCTATGTACCCCTAAACTGAGGTCCCCCCACATCGCCGACACTCAATTTTTTTTTTAACCCCTAATCTGCCGACCGCCACCTACGTTATACTTATGTACCCCTAATCTGCTGCCCCTAACACCGCCGACCCCTATATTATATTTATTAACCCCTAATCTGCCCCCCTCAACGTCGCCTCCACCTGCCTACACTTATTAACCCCTAATCTGCCGACCGGACCTGAGCGCTACTATAATAAAGTTATTAACCCCTAATCCGCCTCACTAACCCTATCATAAATAGTATTAACCCCTAATCTGCCCTCCCTAACATCGCCGACACCTAACTTCAATTATTAACCCCTAATCTGCCGACCGAATCTCGCCGCTATTCTAATAAATGTATTAACCCCTAAAGCTGAGTCTAACCCTAATACTAACACCCCCCTAAGTTAAATATAATTTAAATCTAACGAAATTAATTAACTCTTATTAAATAAATTATTCCTATTTAAAGCTAAATACTTACCTGTAAAATAAACCCTAATATAGCTACAATTTAAATTATAATTATATTATAGCTATTTTAGGATTTATATTTATTTTACAGGTAACTTTGTATTTATTTTAACCAGGTACAATAGCTATTAAATAGTTAAGAACTATTTAATAGCTAAAATAGTTAAAATAATTACAAATTTACCTGTAAAAGAAATCCTAACCTAAGTTACAAATAAACCTAACACTATACTATCAATAAATTAATTAAATAAACTACCTACAATTACCTACAATTAACCTAACACTACACTATCAATAAATTAATTAAATACAATTGCTACAAATAAATACAATTAAATAAACTAGCTAAAGTACAAAAAATAAAAAAGAACTAAGTTACAAAAAATAAAAAAATATTTACAAACATAAGAAAAATATTACAACAATTTTAAACTAATTACACCTACTCTAAGCCCCCTAATAAAATAACAAAGCCCCCCAAAATAAAAAAATGCCCTACCCTATTCTAAATTACTAAAGTTCAAAGCTCTTTTACCTTACCAGCCCTGAACAGGGCCCTTTGCGGGGCATGCCCCAAGAAATACAGCTCTTTTGCCTGTAAAAAAAAACATACAATACCCAAGCCCCCCAACATTACAACCCACCACCCACATACCCCTAATCTAACCCAAACCCCCCTTAAATAAACCTAACACTAAGCCCCTGAAGATCATCCTACCTTGTCTTCACCATACCAGGTTCACCGATCAGTCCAGAAGAGCTCCTCCGATGTCCTGATCCAAGCCCAAGCGGGGGGCTGAAGAGGTCCATGATCCGGCTGAAGTCTTCATCCAAGCGGGGCAGAAGAGGTCTTCCATCCGATTGAAGTCTTCATCCAAGCGGCATCCATCCGGAGCGAAGCGGCAGCATCCTGAAGACCTCCACCACGGAACATCCATCCTGGCCGACGACTGAACGACAAATGACGGTTCCTTTAAATGACGTCATCCAATCAGATTGAGCTCGCATTCTATTGGCTGTTCCGATCAGCCAATAGAATGCAAGCTCAATCTGATTGGCTGATTGGATCAGCCAATCAGATTGAACTTGATTCTGATTGGCTGATTCCATTAGCCAATCAGAATATTCCTACCTTAATTCCGATTGGCTGATAGAATCCTATCAGCCAATCGGAATTCGAGGGACGCCATCTTGGATGACGTCATTTAAAGGAACCGTCATTCATCGTTCAGTCGTCGGCCAGGATGGATGTTCCGCGGCGGAGGTCTTCAGGATGCTGCCGCTTCGCTCCGGATGGATGCCGCTTGGATGAAGACTTCAATCGGATGGAAGACCTCTTCTGCCCCGCTTGGATGAAGACTTCAGCCGGATCATGGACCTCTTCAGCCCCCCGCTTGGGCTTGGATCAGGACATCGGAGGAGCTCTTCTGGACCGATCGGTGAACCTGGTATGGTGAAGACAAGGTAGGATGATCTTCAGGGGCTTAGTGTTAGGTTTATTTAAGGGGGGTTTGGGTTAGATTAGGGGTATGTGGGTGGTGGGTTGTAATGTTGCGGGGCTTGGGTATTGTATGTTTTTTTTTACAGGCAAAAGAGCTGTATTTCTTGGGGCATGCCCCGCAAAGGGCCCTGTTCAGGGCTGGTAAGGTAAAAGAGCTTTGAACTTTAGTAATTTAGAATAGGGTAGGGCATTTTTTTATTTTGGGGGGCTTTGTTATTTTATTAGGGGGCTTAGAGTAGGTGTAATTAGTTTCAAATTGTTGTAATATTTTTCTTATGTTTGTAAATATTTTTTTATTTTTTGTAACTTAGTTCTTTTTTATTTTTTGTACTTTAGCTAGTTTATTTAATTGTATTTATTTGTAGCAATTGTATTTAATTAATTTATTGATAGTGTAGTGTTAGGTTAATTGTAGGTAATTGTAGGTATTTTATTTAATTTATTTATTGATAGTGTAGTGTTAGGTTTATTTGTAACTTAGGTTAGGATTTCTTTTACAGGTAAATTTGTAATTATTTTAACTATTTTAGCTATTAAATAGTTCTTAACTATTTAATAGCTATTGTACCTGGTTAAAATAAATACAAAGTTACCAGTAAAATAAATATAAATCCTAAAATAGCTATAATATAATTATAATTTATATTGTAGCTATATTAGGGTTTATTTTACAGGTAAGTATTTAGCTTTAAATAGGAATAATTTATTTAATAAGAGTTAATTAATTTCGTTAGATTTAAATTATATTTAACTTAGGGGGGTGTTAGTGTTAGGGTTAGACTTAGCTTTAGGGGTTAATACATTTATTAGAATAGCGGTGAGCTCCAGTCGGCAGATTAGGGGTTAATGTTTGAAGTTAGGTGTCGGCGATGTTAGGGAGGGCAGATTAGGGGTTAATACTATTTATGATAGGGTTAGTGAGGCGGATTAGGGGTTAATAACTTTATTATAGTAGCGCTCAGGTCCGGTCGGCAGATTAGGGGTTAATAAGTGTAGGCAGGTGGAGGCGACGTTGTGGGGGGCAGATTAGGGGTTAATAAATATAATATAGGGGTCGGCGATGTTAGGGCAGCAGATTAGGGGTACATAGGGATAATGTAAGTAGCGGCGGTTTACGGAGCGGCAGATTAGGGGTTAATAATAATATGCAGGGGTCAGCGATAGCGGGGGCGGCAGAATAGGGGTTAATAAGTGTAAGGTTAGGGGTGTTTAGACTCGGGGTACATGTTAGAGTGTTAAGTGCAGACGTAGGAAGGGTTACCGCATAGCAAACAATGGGGCTGCGTTAGGAGCTGAACGCGTCTTTTTTGCAGGTGTTAGGTTTTTTTTCAGCTCAAACAGCCCCATTGTTTCCTATGGGGGAATCGTGCACAAGCACGGTTTTGAGGCTGGCCGCGTCCGTAATTAACTCTGGTATCGAGAGTAGAAGCTGCGTTAAAAATGCTCTACGCTCCTTTTTTGGAGCCTAACGAAGCCTTTATGTGGACTCTCAATACCAGAGTTATTTTTATGGTGCGGCCAGAAAAAAGCCAGCGTTAGTTTTTTGGGTCGTTACCGACAAAACTCCAAATCTAGCGGATAGGGTTTATTTTATAGGTAAGTATTTAGTTTTAAATAGGAATAATTTAGTTAATTGTAGTTATTTTATTTAGATTTATTTAAATTATATTTAAGTTAGGGGGGGTTAGGGTTAGACTTACGTTTAGGGGTTAAGAACTTTAATATAGTTGCGGCGACGTTGGGGGCGGCATATTAGGGGTTAATAAGTGTAGGTAGGTGGCAGCGACATTGGGGGGTGGCAGATTAGGGGTTAATAAATATAATGTAGGTGTCGGCGATGTTGGGGGCAGCAGATTAGGGGTTAATAAGTATAATGTAGGTGGCAGCGGTGTCCAGAGTGGCAGATTAGGGGTTAATAATATAATGTAGGTGTCGGTGATGTCGGGGGCGTCGGATTAGGGGTTAATAAGTGTAAGATTAGGGGTGTTTAGACTCGGGGTTCATGTAGGGTGTTAGGTGTAGACATAAAATGTATTTCCCCATAGGAATCAATGGGGCTGCGTTAAGAGCTGAACGCTGCTTTTTTTGCAGGTGTTCGGTTTTTTTTCAGCTGGCTCTCCCCCATTGATTCCTATGGGGAAATCGTGCACAAGCATATTTTGCCAGCTCACCGCTACCATAAGCAGCGCTGGTATTGAGGTGAGATGTGGAGCAAAATTTTGCTCTACACTCACTTTTCTGCAGCTAACGCCGGGTTTCTAAAAACCCGTAATACCAGCGTTGTCTGCAAGTGAGCGGTGAGGGAAAACTGCTCGTTAGCACCACACCCCTGTTACCGCAAAACTCGTAATCTAGATGTTTGTTAGTAAAATTATCATTTTTGCAATTTCTTTCCTACTCCCCCATCTTAGGCCATATATGGACAGATATGTAGCAGTATTAGTTTTGTGAAGTCTGCAGTGGGCCTTCCAATTCTCAGAATTGGAACACCCACAATTGTTACATTTAAATTAGAGGAAAAGGGGGGCGGAGCCTGACTGAGCTCAGAGATGGACTTGTGATCCCTGAGCTCCGAGCTGCAAATAATTAAAAAGTCAGCAAAACAGCTTTATTGCTAGACTAAGCTGTCTCAAAACATACTGTGAGGTGTTCGTACACTGGGGCTACATGCTAAAAAACAGATGAGAGTGACCGGACATGCGGGGAAGCTTTCTTGTGGTACCGGGTGTTCGTGCCGAAAATAGGTTGGCCTATACAGTAGCAATGGCGCCCTGAGTTAGCGCCGATCACAGCACAGAAATCTAACAACACTGTCAGAAGACAGCTAGCCGAGCAGCACATCGAAAAAGAACAAACGCATAAGCTGCAAGTGACCCCGCTAATAGGACCAGTCCGACTATATAACGCCACACAGGTAGGCCGCTTCTGTAAGTTACACATAAGGACCTGGGGACAGCTATTTAGCCCAATATAATAACGGCTGGAGAGGGAGACCAGTTAACTGGGACAGTGATACTCTATTTTTACAAAATGAACAGCAATAAAGCAGAAGAAGGGAATTTTTTTTTTTTTTACTATCCCCTAGCCGTTATGAAAAAGATATATAGCACACATGGACACGAAATAAGATCACATGGGGCACTCCATTACGAAATTATATTAAAGCAGGAATGTACAACTTCACATAATAAGAAAGTGAACTGAGGATAAAACTAAGCATATAAACAGGGAGAAAGGACTACACTAAAAATTTATAGAAACCTTGGAATAAGCTGTGAACGGATTACTGCAATACAAAGCCTGCTAGCTATACTGGTATAGCAATAAATAAAGGACACTGGGAGATAACTATACTACCTTATAACGATACAACTAAACAGCTCTACTCCCTTTGACTAATCTAACCCCTCTGCAATATACAACTTCTACCCTCAACGCAGGCAGTAAATATGTCAACTAAAAAACTGGTTAAGGGAGATAAAACAAATAAAATGACAAATGTGAGCACTTTTTCAAGCCTTCACACCATACCAAACTAATAGAGCCAGAAACAATGGAATCAGAAAGAGATTCAGACACAGAAACAGACCAATCTTCCCTTAATGAAACAACACCGTTGACAAAAGCAGACTTCAAAGATCTAGTCTCAAAACTAGACGTTGCAGCAAATTTCGAGAAATTATGGGGGAAAATAGACTCCATGCATACTGCCGTCACATCTAGCCTAAACGACATACGGGCTGAAATAACAGACTTAGGGGGTAGATTGGAAGCTCTGGAGGAGCATAGAGACACAGTAACAAACGAAATAGAAGCCTCATCTCAGACTCTACAGATACAACAACAAACCATTAATGACTTGCAGGACAAGGTCGATGACCTAGAAAATAGGTTGCGCAGAAATAATATCAGGCTAAAGGGAGTCCTGGAAACAATTACTAATCCAGAGCTCAACACATATCTACAACACTTGTTCAGAAATATTACAGGGGAAACAGAAGAATCAGAGTTTACAATTTAAAGAGCTCACAGGGCATTACAAGCAAGGCCTAAAGGAGAGGCACCCCCTAGAGATGTCATTATAAAATTGTCATTTTTCCAAGATAAAGAAAAAATCCTTCAAGCCTCCAGAAATAAACCAGCCTATAAATTCCAAGGAAGTGTTATACAATTCTTCCAAGACCTCAGCCTTAGGACTCTTCAGAGAAGAAGCTCCCTGCGCCCTCTAACCTCTATACTACGCAAAAACCAAATCAAATACAGATGGGGATTCCCCTTCGCCCTACATATTCTCAAAGATAATAAAACCATCACAGTTCATGAGATTGAGGATATCTCTTCCACCTGCAAGCTTCTGGGGCTGGAAGCCCCGACCATACCAACTGAACTGAAGTCCCCCCATCGAGTCCCCTTGCCCAGTATTGTGCTTGCCAATGTGAGATCCCTCACTAACAAGATTGATGAACTAAAATTAAGGATGCATGCATGTAAAAACATCAGAGTCAGTAATATATTACTTTTCACAGAAACATGGTTAAATGATGATGTCCCAAACAATGTTATTAAACTTGAGGGTTACGATATCTTCAGAGCAGACAGGAGTAGCATTGAATCTGGAAAGTCCAAAGGTGGTGGGCTATGTATTTATATAAATCACCACTGGTGCACTAATTCTACAATCACTGAAAGCTACTGTTCTGTTAATTCAGAATATTTGATGCTAAAGTGCAGGCCCTTTTATTTACCTAGGGAATTCACTTCTGTTATTGTTATGGCAGCATATATTCCACCTGATGCTAATGCAAAAATTGCAATGAAAGAACTACAAAAAGCGATAAATAAGCAACAAACTGCTCAACCAGACGGAGCCTACATTGTAGCAGGAGATTTTAATCACGCAAATTTAAAAACTGTGTTACCGAAATTTTATCAAAATGTTACCTGTGCTACAAGAGAGAATAAAATATTAGATCATGTTTATACAAATATTGTTGATGCCTATAAAGCACTACCTCTTCCACATTTGGGCAAATCTGATCACCTTGCACTTTTTTTATACCCCAAGTATTCTCCTCTAATTAAAATTGAAAAATCTTCTGTAAGAATAGTTAAAGTCTGGCCGGAGGATGCGACCCAAAAACTCCAAGCACAGTTTTAATCTACTGACTGGACTACATTTGCTGTAAGAGATAAGGGTGACTCTCAAGTTGATCTAGACTTGTATGCATCATCTGTCTTAGATCATATTCGCTATTGTATCAGCAAGGAAACCACCTATAAGAGGATCAAAACCTTTCCTAACCAAAAACCTTGGATGAACAAAGAGGTCCGCCTCTTATTGCAAGCCCGTAACATTGCATTTAGAACTGGTAATGCTGAGGCTTATAGTTTGGCACGATCCAATTTAAAGAAAGGAATAAAAAGAGCTAAATTTGACTTGAAAACACGCATAGAAGAGCACTTTAATAACAACTCTGATTCTAGAAGAATGTGGCAAGGTATACAGTCCATCACTGACTATAAAACCATAAGCACAGTCCCCACAATTAATGATGCTTCCTTTCCCGACGAACTTAATTATTTTTATGCCCGCTTTGATTGTGAGAACAAAGAATCAATCACTAAACTTATGCATCCACCAGATGAACTGCCTCTGAGTTTTTCCGTTGCTGAAGTGTATCGGATCCTCTCCAAGGTGGATGTACATAAAGCGGCCGGTCCTGATGATATTCCTGGACATGTGTTAAGATCCTGTGCTGGAGTATTGGCTACAGTAATTGCTGATATTTTTAATCTGTCTCTGGCTCAAACAACCGTTTCTATATGCTTTAAGGAAACCATCATCATTCCTGTGCCTAAACAATCGACAGCAGTCTGTTTCAATGACTTTCGCCCCCTTGCACTCACTTCAGCCTTTATGAAATGTTTCGAGAGGCTGGTCATGGCCTATTTTAAAACTTGCCTACCACCTGCATTGGATCCTAACCAATATGCGTATCGCCAAAATAGGTCAACAGAAGATACTATCTCGTCAGCTCTGCATTTTGCCCTCACTCATTTAGATCACAATAACACCTATGTTAGAATGTTGTTTATTGATTTTAGTTTGGCATTTAACACAGTTGTTCCTATTAAGCTGGTTGCCAAATTCCATGATCTTGGTATTAATACTTTATTATGCAACTGGATTCTGGACTTCTTGACAAACAGACCGCAATCGGTAAAAATTGGTAATCACATCTCATCTACTCTGACCCTTAATACTGGTGTTCCACAAGGGTGTGTATTGAGTCCACTGCTATACTCTCTTTTTACTCATGACTGTTTGCCTAAGTATGTATCCAATAGTATCATCAAGTTTGCTGATGACACCACTGTGATAGGCCAGATCAGTAACAACGATGAATCAGCTTATAGAGAAGAAATAAGGCATCTAAAGAAATTATTATTGATTTTAGGAAATCCAATCGATGTTTACATTTGCCCATTTATATAAATGGAACTGAGGTTGAACGTGTATCAAGTTTTAAGTTTCTGGGCACACACATCTCTGAGGATTTGACTTGGTCTTTGAACACCTCAATTTTAGTGAAAAAAGCACAACAACGTCTCTATTTTTTAAGATCACTGAAAAAAGTTAATTTATCTACTCAGATTTTAATTAATTTTTATCGCTGTACTATTGAGAGTATTCTCACTAACTGTATCACAGTATGGTATGGAAACTGTACGAATTCTGATCGCAAAGCTCTGCAACGGGTAGTTAAAACCGCCCAGTATATTATAGGTGCTCAGTTACCTACCATTGAAGATCTTCAAAGCAGACGTAGCCTTTTAAAGGCTTATCGAATTATTCATGATCCCTTCCATGTAAGCAACAGACTATTTGCCCTTTTACCATCTGGGAGACGTTATAGAAGCTTAAAAGGAAAAACTGCTAGGTTTCGGAATAGTTTCTTTCCAAGAGCCATTACCCTGCTAAATAATAACTTTTAAAAATCTCTCTTATGCTTATAGTTTTTTTTTAATTTTTTATCTTTTTATCCTTCTGATGATTAGATTTTTTTATTATAATGAAGAAAGTGCTAAATTAATGGTTTTAATTTAATTTATTGATTATTCTGTTAATGGTCCTTTTTCACTTCACTCTTTATTCACATAACACATATAATATAAAATACACATGTGTTTCATATAAAACACTCATGATTCACATTATATATATAATGTAAATATACACATATGTGTGCAAGATGACCAATTTTTTATATTACATTTTTTAGACACACATATATACTCTTTTGTATGGAACTGATTTTTTTATTGCACTTGCACTTTATTACACTTGCATTGTATTTATTTTTGCGGTATAGAAATTATTTGCACAAGTCACTTGAATTTTTGCTATCTATTAGTCTTACCATTATAGTGCTATCTGTGTATATGATTGGTTAGATTTTCAAATATAATTTCGTTGTCTCTGTTTTCCTACTTTGTACAATGACAATAAAACGAATCTAATCTAATCTAATCTGAAGACCAGCCACATCCGATGCCGGGCATCTCTGGGCAATCAAGATGGACAAAAGTAAATCGTAAAAGAGCTAAGAAATGATACAAGGCAGACATCTAAGAGGTCATCCTTTTGTATCCCTGCAACAACATATGGGGAATGGATTCCTCCCCCAGAGTCATTATCTAACGGTCTAAAACCCTGAGTCCTCCCTAGATGGAGAACTTAAGTGGACAATTTTGACTCTACAACCTTTGAGAAGAGACAGAATTAATAATTTATCTCCTCTAGTTCGAAGGAGATACTAGTTAATTCCTGTTTAGATTCCTTGTTTAGTTAAATTAAAATTGCTTTTAAGTTGCTGACTCTTTAGCTAATAGTATAACTTTTGTTTTTACTCAGCTCCAACCTCCTACTCTGAGGTGACATTAGTTATAATGGACATCTACCTATTGATCAGGTGTAAACTCTGTTATTACATATGTTGTTTTTCTTGTTTGTTTTTTATAGGTTCCTTTTTATTCACATTTTCTATTTTTCTCAAGGATGCCGGGACTGTCCCTCCCCCCAGGTCAGAACTACACCTTAAGGTCTTCTCGGTGGAGCCACCCACCCTCTCAGGGTTGTATGTATTAAAAATTTATGTTTCTATGTTGACAAAGATTGTGCATCACACTACACTTACTCCATGATCCCAAAAATACACCTTATATCTCACAATGTGATGGGTTTAAACACCAATATTAAAAGACGCACAGCTATGTCCCAATATCATCTTTTAGGGGCCAATATTTTATTTCTCCGGGAGACTCACTTTACTAGAGATATAATCCCAAAATACTGGGCCAGAAGTTTCACACAACATTATCACGCAACCACTGAAACTAAGAAACGAGGGGTGTCGATTCTTGTCCACGCTAATCTTGCTTTCAAACACGAATCTACTATTGTGGATAGAGAGGGGCGATATCTTATAGTTAAAGGCCAGTTTGGAGAATCTAGTGTTATTTTATGCAATATATATGCCCCCAACGATAACCAACATTCTTTCTTTAGCCACGTATCTAACCTGCTCACTAACTGGTCCCAACATAAAATCATATTGGCAGGAGATTTCAACATTACCATGACCAAATTTGTAGAGACTAAAACTAAACTTACAGCTAAAAAAACTAGACACAATAGGATAGTGAACTCTATTCAGGAACATTTAGCTCCACACGCATTATTTGACTCATGGTACACACTGTATGGTAAGACCCTGGACACCACTTTCTATTCGGCAGCCCATAAGCAGTACACGAGATTAGATTTTATATATATATTAGCCAGGTCTTACAACCACTTCTCCAGATCTCGTCAATTCAGACATGTGTGTGGTCAGACCACTCAATACTCTCCCTACACTTGGAGGGGTTTGTAGACATTCAAAGAACCAGAACTTGGACCTATGACCCATCACATCTAAAAAACCCTATACATAAGAATAAACACGCCAAATTATTAACCTTTTTTTTATGAACTCAATAAAGGATCCACTTCTAATCCTATATCCCCTTGGGCAGCACATAAAACATACATACGAGGATTACTCATTCAAGACAAGTCCAATAGGAACAAACAGTACAAAGCTCAGTTAGCACAATTACACAAAGAAATTTCTGAACTAGAGAAACAACACAAACTCACACAAAAAAAGGAAGTTTTCTCTACCCTCACAGCTAAAAGAGACAATTTAGCTAGCATATTAAACAACCAATCAATTAGAGCAATCCAGAGATTAAACACACAGTATTACATCCATGCGAACAAACCCGATAGATCTAGGCATCTATTATTCCTTCTATTTTATTGGCAAACGACACCTCCGTGTCCCATCCACAACATATAGCAGATGCATTTGCAGAATTCTACAGAAATCTGTACGACAGTAATAAAGTAATACACTCAAATACCTTAGAGTCTCAAACAGCAAAGTTTCTGAGGGAAGCTGACTTACACTTACTTACAAAAGAGGACAACGATACACTAAATGCTCCAATTACAAGGGCAGAGGTCTTAATGGTCATAAAGGATCTCAAAGTGGGGAAGGCAGCAGGACCAGATGGGTTTGCGGGGGAATACTATAAAGCTTTTAAAGAAATACTAACCCCACACCTCACAGATTTCTGTAATTTTATTTTGGAAGGAAACACCATTCTGAAAGATATGTTACAAGCAAAAATAATAGTGATCCCTAAGCCTGGTAAAAATCACAAAATTTGTGCAAATTACTGCCCTATATCGCTTATTAACCAAGACCTGAAAATCTTGACGAAGATTCTAGCCAATAGACTAAAACACATTCTTCCAAAGCAGATCCACCCAGATCAAGTGGGTTTTGTGAAAGATAGAGAGGCTCTATATGTGCGTCGACTGTTAAACTTTATAGAATATGTGGGGGGAAATCGGGTGCCTTCTCTGCTCCTCTCGTTGGATGCGGAGAAGGCATTTGATAGAGTGGACTGGAAATACATGTCCGCAGTGCTACAGCAGATGGGATTCGGGGGGGGGGGCTTTGTTAAAGCCCTAAATGCAATTTACTCCAACCCCTCAGCCCAAGTGTCTGTCTCAGGATATAAGTCCAAGATTTTCCCCATACTAAACGGCACGAGACAGGGGTGCCCGTTGTCCCCTCTTCTCTTTGCAATATGTATAGAGCCCCTTGCAGCCAAAATCAGACTAGATATAGACATTACAGGGGTGAAAGTCAAAGACCGGGAATACAAGTTGACTCTTTTTGCGGATGATATCCTTCTAACACTGACTAAACCTCTCACATCATTACCCAACTTATACAAACTCTTGGACCAATTCTCCCAAATATCAGGTTATAAAGTCAACCTAGATAAATGTGAAGCATTGCCTTTAGGACTTCCGCAACACACCAAAAAAATTATAGACATTAACTTTGAAGTAAGATGGGCCACTCACTCGCTTAAATATTTGGGAATACACCTTACGCCCCAGATCAACCAATTATATAAATATAACTATGAATCTATATACAAGGAGATTGGGAAAAATTTGCGCAAATGGAAGACACACACTTTTTCGTGGTTAGGCAGACTAGCAACAGTCAAAATGTCAATTCTCCCCCGGATACTATATTTATTTAGGACTCTCCCCATAAAAGTACCACTAAATGATCTAAAGAGGCTACAAGGAGACAATAACTTTCATTAGAGAAAATAAAATAGCTTGAATAGACTCTGCTCTTATTACAAGGCATAGGAGTTTGGGTGGAATGGGAGCCCCTAATATAGTAGAATACTACAGAGCAGCGAGAGTGGCACAGACGACATTAGTAGGAGGTAATGTTAAAGGGATCATATGGACCAATCTAGAGGCAGAGATAAGAGACACACCTTATTCTGATGATATTTTATGGAATAAACATATATTGAGGGATCTCTCAGACAAACCAGGTTTGCAGGTCACACAACACACTATTGAAATATGGTCTTTCTTGACTAAAAGACAGAACCTTTTATTTAACCAAACATTAGTATGTCCAATTAGATATCTACTTCCTAAAGAGTTACAAAATATAGTAGACAAATGGGCCAATAAGGGCCTCTATAGAGTTGCAGATTGGTTAACTGGTAGAAAACCTAAGACTTTCAATCAGATCCAGACCCTATTATACTCAGTAAAACTACAATGGTTCCAATACCTCCAAGTCAATTCTGCAATCCATGAATATATTAGAGACCTTCAACCCAACATAACCACGGCCCTGGAGAGTTTACTTAAATCCACACATAGATCTAAGGGTGTCATTTCCAAATTGTACTTACAGATCCAAGCAATTAACAATTCACTTAAACCTAACCTGATCCTGAACTGGGAGAGAGATTTAAATATGTGCAAAGATAAAAAATGGTGGGACGACACATTTAATTCAGCCTGTAAAGGACTATTAAGTGCCGACTTGAGGGAGAATACAACCAAGACAATGTTTAGATGGTACTTGACTCTAGTGAAAACTGCCCACATGTCATCTAGTCATAATAGGTCTTGCTATAGAGGATGTGGGGAAATAGGCTCATATTGTCATATGTGGTGGGAGTGTGGGACGGTGAGAGACATCTGGACTAAAACATCCGGTCTACTCAGCTCTGTTCTGGATGATCACATTCAGTTGACCCCGATGCAAGCTCTCCTACATATTCCATTACCTCAGTTCAACAAGCAGATAAATACATTTATTAGAATAATTTGTACGGTCACTAGAACCTTTATTGCAAAATACTGGAAAACCTCAGCGCCCCCTTGGGAGGAAGTTTATAATAAAATTCCCCTAACATACTGAATATACGAATCCGCTTCACAGATGCTAGACACACAAGCACAATTTGAAAAGGTCTGGTTTTACTGGAAACTGAACAGACCATCAACCACTTAGACTGAGATAGTTTCTTGTGGTTTGGAGGAAAGGGGATTTGACGACTGACCTGGGGAGAGAGGAAAAGAGGAGACTCCCGGCAATCCATCTCACCTTTTTTCTATTTTTCCCTTTTTGTTTTGTTTTTTGTTTTTCTATACCTAAGCTGGTGTCAAGAAATCTAGAGAGACTGTAAAGAGAACAGTTTAGGTCTTGTTAATTGTTACATTTATTTTGTTAATGATATAGAATTTTATGTACTCTTCCGTTATAGTTTTAGGAAAATTGGTAAACATGTGCTAACACATCTTGGAGTCACCTGGAAACGGAGGGAAGGCATGATTCAATATACACTTAGAGACTTATTGATATGAAGATGCTGGACAACACAAGAGCTCAGGTCGGCTAGTGAAATTGAAACTCCTGCATAAAGATATAGATATTCAATTCATATACTATAACACTTTCTACTTAATCATCCTTCCTTAAATGTTAAGTTATATGTAAAATGGTTGTTCCACAGATGTGAAGTTTATTATTGTATTGCGGTTACCCATAATAAAAAAGATTTAAACATAAATTAGAGGAAAAGGAGAAAAAAATATACATTTTACTATACATAATAATCATTATGTACTAAAAGGCGAACAGACAAGCTTCTCAACTCGAGAAGTTGTCCGCTCGCCTGTGCTACATATGGGCAGTGGGCGAGCAGGATCAGCTGTCCGTATGTATTATTACACGCTCGAGTGAGCGTGTAAAGCCCGCCCCTTCTCTTGCTCGACCAGTTGTGTCACAGAAGGGACTGTCACTCACCCGGAGCGAACGCTCAGTGATTTCTCCTCGCCACCTCAGAATTGGAGTAGAGTGTAAGATGCAGTGGTCTAATGACCGCTGCTTCTTACATTATGGGAAGCAGGCTTACATATATATACGAACCTGCCCCGCAAGGGTTTCGTAACAGCTTACGCTGATTAATACATGGAGCTCTTAAAGTGTTTTATTTCATTAACTTTCAAGAGGTAAGATGTATCAAAGATTTCTTAATAACAGTGTACTAGCTATTAAAGGGACAGTCAAGTCAAAATTAAACTTTCATGATTCAGATAGGGCATGCAATTTTAAACAACTTTCCAATTCACTTAAATCATCATAATGCTTTGTTCTCTTGGTATTCTTTGTTAAAAGCTAAACCTACATATGCTCAAACTTATTTCTAAGCCATTTTTCACAGTTAGACAGTGTTAGTTCATGTGTGTCATATAGATAAAATTGGGCTTACTCCCATCAGTCAACACTGATTGACTAAAATGTAAGTCTGTCAAAAATTGATATAAAGGGGCAGTCTGCAGAGGCTTAGATAAAAGAGGTAAAAAAATATTAATTTTACAGTGTTGGTTATGCAAAACTGGGGAACAAGTAATAAAGGGATTATCTATCTTTTTAAACAATAAAAAATTTCAAGTACACTGTCCCTTTAAGGACAAAATATTCCCTAAAATATTTGTTCAAACGTTACATAACCGGAAAATAAAACTATCCTTCCTGACTTTGACTATTTGGAAGCAAAACGTTTACATAGCCATACTCATAATCCTCTGCTCCAGTGGAAACACTTTGAGTTGGAGATTTCTGTTTCTGTGTCAAATCAAATTGACTAACACTAATAGGATTTGACCAGGTCATTAATACATTTTTGGGCTTCTGAGAAAGTTGCAATGTCTACAATACAGTATAAAAATTCAAATTTTAACTAAGACTACAATACATCCCTATGCTGTAGGTATTCACATTCCAAATGTGACATAAAAAAGTTGTCAAAATATACAAACTGAAATCTTTGAGCAAATTGTATGGTTCAAGTAGACATGTAGGAGTGGTAAGGTAGACTGGTTTGCAATGTTTGAGTTGAAAAATATCCCTTTCCTAATAATTTACTCTATTCTTCCTGAAACACCATTAAGGAGCAACTATTGGAAAGCTTTGTGTCTAAACTTAGAGTATTTACATGTACAGTAGTGTAAGGTATATTATTTATATTTCCAGTCATTATTCCCCATTGCAGTCAACATTTTCCTGCAAATTGCATTGAATTTAATTTTCATGAGATTTTGAAATTCAAAGCCATTAATCAATTTAAAAACCCTATGATAACCTATTTATCAAAAGGTTTTCAAATGAATTTGTGGCATTTTCTTATCGTGGGGACAAATAAACAGCAGTGTTCCAATTCATAAGAAAACCCCTTTCTGGCAGCATTTGTAGGAAAATTGGCCTTTTCATATTCTACATACTTATACTTGTTAAAACACATTTTTCCCCAGGGGATTTATGGCTGTTTCTAAAGCCTCCCCCCCAATATTAACATACCAGTTTATGATCAGTTCACTTGGTTATAAATATAAAATGTATTTTTAAATGAATAAAAAGTTATACTAATTACACCATTACACCACAGTGTTAATCTATGCAACATGTGCACAAATTAAATATAATCTAAATCGAGATTAGATAACTTGTTTGATTGTATGCACTCAAATCAGCTCAATAGTAAGCTAAAAAAAACTGAGTTGTAATATCAGGGAGAATATGTGCAGCAGAGAGTGTTGCCTCTAGTTTATGTGTGCTACTCATCATTTTAAAAATTGTAGCTCAATGGTATTGAATGTGTGCTACTGCTTCGGTTTTGACCTAGACAAACTAGGCCTGTGCCTAGGGCTGCAAGATTTGGGGAGCACATTTTAAGGGGTAGTTTTTAGCTTGATGTCTTCCTATTGCTATGTTCTCCAAATATTGTATGCAGTGCATAACCCCTCCATTCATCTTTGTCCTTCCATTGTGAGAAATATATGAGGCAACAATTAGCTAAAATAAGGCTAGGTTACTAGTGGATCGTTATTTAGTGCTTCCGCTCAAGCGTAAACTTTGCTTGACGAAGGCTTTTAGCATGTGTTGGCTATCGCGCGTATTACAAGTTGAAAGAAAAACATTTGTGTGTGAGAGGAACCTGACATGTGCTAACCAAATATCTAAACCTCATTAACCTCTCCCCATAGAAGTCAATGGAGAATGCAAAAGACAAAAGCCTAACCCGACAGGAGTTACGAACTTTTCACATTCGACTGTTCTTCACATACAGGCTAATATACTTTTTATTATATATATATATATATAAAATTCCAATAGGATCTGCACTCATTCTATCCAGCTTAAATAGCAACAACCAGGGTGCTAGTCCTTTTCCAATAGCTATAGCTCCAATATGATGACAACTCGACTTCCTTTAAGGTATCATGTGATATCTCTGACCTAAGAACAAGGAACACTTGATAAAGATGCCAGTTGGGCATCGAAATGTCATGGACTTTCCCCTTTTTTAACCTAGGTCTCTCAATAAAAGTTAATTTTTACTTTTTATAAATCCAGTGAGTGCTGTCATCATATTGGAACTATATACTGTATATATATATATATATATATATATATATATATATATATATATATATATATATATATATATATATATATATATATATTGAACCAGGGTATTTTCTTGATGGTGTGTGCTGCTTCTCTACATGCTTCTTTATATATATATATATATATATAGTCTATATCCAATAAAGGACTGCACTCACTGGATTTAGTTTCAGAAACCTTCAAATCTTTATTGTGGTAACGTTTCGGGGTTCGCAGACCCCTTCCTCAGACCAGACAACAGTGCAAGTGAACAAAGTGTGCAATATATAGCACTAGCCCCACCCATCACAAACATCAAAATTGCGCCAAAAATCCATCACCATGGTAACACACAAACAAGGCCCCATGAACATACCACCAGAAAACACAATCAAAATACAAAATAAAACAAACTGCATATGCAAGTATTTTGCATAACCTCATAGTTGAACACTAATATGTACAATCATCAGTAGTAGTAGATATTCAGTAGTTACAATAGAATCACTGTAATTAGTTACTGATCCAGTTTAAGTAGCTTAAAGTATATTTAGACAAGCAATGATGGAAAACACACTAATCAAATAATCAAATAATCAAAGTAAACATCATGCAAGAAGAGGAATCTATCTATCAGTTGCACTGTTTAAAAACATATCCACCTCCCTGTATCCAGTTACAGGACTCAATCTTAAGGAAATATACACATAAGCCATATCATATAAACATTGCAACATAGATTAGGCATTTAAACTTCTAGCATTTGAACTAGATGAAAAATAAACAAATAATAAAAAGTCAATCAGATATATATAGATATATATGAGGTCTGTTACTGCTAATTCAATGTCCCCCATATTTATCCCAAGGCTTGCTATGACCAATCCTATGTAAAAGTATGTGAGCTATAAGTACTAATCTGACATTCTGGCAGATACAAATATACAAAAATACAAAATTGTCAAGCCCCCTGGGCGCGCAGAGCAATGTGTTGTGTCCCATGCGAGTTGAATATAACAAAAAGGCCCGTAGTTCCCAGTGTCAGGGTTCTATGCAGGATGTCTTAGCCGGTGTATTATACCCTAGTGTTGGGAGCTAAGATAGATGTAAACATGGGTGCGTGTATTTACCTATGTAGCAAGTCTGTGTACCGAGTCTGTAGTGCATCAGTGAAACAGGCGCGGCTCAACCCGGTATAGCGTGAGTGAGCTTGGAGCACGACCGCATGGCTAATTAGCATAGCCTGTCAGTCAGTCAATGGGCGTAGCTAGGTCACGGAGTGACAGCGGAGCCTGTGATTAGAGTTATGCCGGGCTGCTACTATACCTATCTCAACTGAGCTTCTTTGTGAGCCCCAAGAAAATCAAAGCTAGTATATCAGGCTTATATTAAATGGTCACATAGGTCTTAAATATGGTCTATTGTGAATAAGTATGTATAATCATATGTGTGCCTAAACATCAGAGCATTTGGTGGGAGCTATAAAAAACCGCTGTGTGCGTGATAATGGGAGGCAGGCAGATTCAGGATAAGACGAACCTAGAGCAACACGGATTTACTGCTTAAAACGTGAATCATTAGAAATTAAAAGATAAAAAATATAAAAAATTAAAAATAACCAAATTAATATTAAACCGTTAGTGAATAAATTAAATTAAATCAATAGCCAGCCTGCATCACAGGCCAAGTAGAGAAAAAAGGGGGGTAGTTGGGTACTGCCATCATGGGTCTTACATGCTCATAAGAGCCACTAGGGTGTAATTTATATGAATGTTAGATCATGCACCACAGATATTATTACGGGGTAATTCTATTTAGAATAGGCACCATAGTAACAGTTTGACGAATGGTATACCATAGTTCAATGGTCTAATACCCCTACAGGTCCTCCCAAATGTAACATGTATAAAACATACTTGTGCCCGAGAAGGTCACTCGTACAGTAGGATCTCAATACAGATATCATTGACCCCCTGTATACATATGGCAATCAAGTTGAGTTAGAGAGACACAATCAAAAGAGGGCACGCTACAGGTAGACATTTCAGTTGAGCCAAAATTTGCAGAGAATAGCAAAAGACAGAAAATATCAAAAAATCAAAAAATATATATCAAGGCAATATCAAGATGCTAAATGCACAGCGCCTACGGGTCACCATATCAAAAATGTATAGTACAAGTGCACCCTAACCAGCATATATAATACACTAAGTGCTGTCAATACGAATACATTGTTGTGCACAAGGACATATACAGCTATGGTGAGTCAAGGCATCAGAGGAAACAGTGCCAATCATTCGACATGTTTAATCCTCTGAGGTAGATGGTATCTAGTCTATGGATCCATCTAGCCTCCATCTGCAAGAGTGTCCTGCCCCGGTCACCCCCACGCCTGAGGGGGGGGACGTGGTCAATTAAAATGAAGCGTAAATCTGTTACCTTGTGGCCTGCTTGCACGAAATGTCTTGCCACCGGTTGATCCGAGGTCCCTTTGTCGATAGCAGTTCTTATCGCCGAGCGATGGTTTGCCATTCTTAAGCGTGCGTTGTCTGTTGTTTTGCCAACATAAAAACGTCCACAGCAACAGCTCAGTAGGTATACGACATGGCTTGTTGTACAGGTGATGAAGTGCTTTATAGTGAATTTCTGGGTAGTATGGGGGTGTCTGAATACTTTGCATGGGATCATACCGCTGCAAGTTGTGCAGCCCTTGCATCTGTAACAACCCATTTTGTTAGTTCTAAGCCATTTCTTGGTGTAACTATGTTGAGGATCTGTTTGCATAAGTATGTCCCTTAGACTTCTACCCCGTCTATAGCCCATGATTGGTGGATCCATATGCCCAAAGGGTAGTGTCCGGTCTGTGCCCAGAATCTCCCACCTGTTACGAATTGAATCTGCCAATGGTTTCTTTCCTCTGTCAAAGGTGGTTGTAAAGACCATCCTTGGGGTCTCTTTCCTAGTGATTGCTGGAGTGTCTTGTGCCATGTTTGTTTCAATTTCCTCTCTCACCTTCTTAATCAGGTTATCCTTATATCCCCTTTGTTGGAATTTCTCAGCCATCTGGTCCAGTTGGAGATCTCTATTTGTGGTCTCCGTGTTGTTTCGTACAACCCGTATCAGCTGTGATTTAATTATTGCCTTCCGGGTATGTGGGGGGTGATTGCTTGTGGCTTCTAGCAATGAGTTTCGGTCAGTAGGTTTAGAGAAAAGGGTTGTGAAAAGTCTATCATGTTTCTTATAAATCCGTAAATCAAGGAAATCTATCTTCTCTGGATCATATTTCAACTCAAATTTGATTGGGTTTTGTAGTGCATTGAGTTCGGTTACCCATTCAGTGAGGAGTCCCACTGGTCCATGCCACACAAAGAAGACATCATCAATGTACCTTCTATAGTGTCTTATCATTCCATGATTGAACACATCCATGACGTCTCTTTCAAATTGCTGCATGTAAAGGTTTGCATACGACGGTGCCATATTAGATCCCATGGCTGTCCCTGTCAGTTGCTGGTAGAAAGTATCTTCAAAGCGAAAATAGTTCAATTTTAGACATTTCTCAAGAAGATTTAGGATAAAGGTTGTGGGTGGTCCTATGTATGGGTACTGGTCCAATGCTGCTGCAATTGCATTTATACCCCCGGCATGAGGGATCACCGTGTACAAACTTCTCACATCCATAGTTACCAGGATATCATCCTGGGTGATACCCTCCACAGTGTTAAGTATCTTAATAAGTTCACCTGAGTCTTTGATGTAGGAGTCCATGGATCTAACGATAGGTTGTAGAACTACATCAACATATTGAGCCAATGGTTGTAGCAGAGAGCCCCTTGCGGAGACTATCGGTCTTCCAGGTGGGTTTATTTGGTCCTTGTGTATTTTTGGCAGGGTATAAAGTATCGGATGGATGGGATGTATAGTGCAGAGGAAGTCAAATTCATCCTGATCAATCCACTTAAGTTGTAATGCTTCTGTCAGTGTTGTATCAATCTCCATTTTGAATTCTTCAGTGGGGTTCCAGGTGAGTTTTTTGTATGTCACTCCATCATTGAGTTGCCTCAGTATTTCCAAGGGGATTCAGGATCAGGAACCAGCCAACTATAGGCAGGAATAATAAAAACTTTTGCCTACGCTGGTGTCAGATTCTTAACAAGTGTTCAATGGACCTGATTCTACTTGTCATTGAGGAATGTACAAACATTTTGGCTACAGTCAGAGAAGAACTAACTATATTTAACAACCAGAAATTGCAAGTACTCATGGATGATCCTGACAATGCATGGATGGAAAAGATCGGCAAACAAGTAAATGAGTACAAGAAAGAACTCATGGCCTTTAAGAATCAGAAGATCACCACTGTGGACAATGACTATAAGGAGAAAAAAGTCTACTATTGGCTACATGGTAGCAATCAACAGAGAAACACACAAAGACCAAGACGACAGCGACAATACCGGTCCAGATTCTTAAACACAGTTGACAGCAGCTCAGGATCAGATAATGAGGCTAACTATGTGGAACAAGGAAATACAGATCAGGTACCATCTACTTCTAACTCACATTTTTTAGGGGTCACAACCAGATCAGCCAACACAAGAGGCCGAGGCCGAGGCCGCACCCGAGGAGGGGGAACTACTGTGGCAAGAAGACCACCCCTACCACCCAGGTAGAGAAACTGGATATTGTCATTAACATCAGTGACAGGACATTGACGGCTGATGAAAATAGCCTTCTCAACAAAGGCCTTACCTTCATCCCCACATTTAAACACAATGACTTTGATACGTACCTTGATATACAAAAATTCCAGAGGAATCTAAAACTTAAAGAACATTTCAAAGATCTAAATGCGGACACAGAGCGCAAGAGATTTAGAGCCAAAAGTAAATTTGAACCTAACACCTGTGGAACTAGTATCAAAACTTTTACTAGGCTAATTTCCAAGGATTCTGGACAATGTAACAATGAATTTCATCGTCCAAACTTAACCAAGACAGAGAGATTGGCAATAAAGACACTCTCCTCTGACCCTGATATTGTCATACGCCCGGCTGACAAGGGTGGGGCCATTGTCATTATGAATTATACGCAGTACCGGACAGAAATACTGAGGCAACTCAATGATGGAGTGACATACAAAAAACTCACCTGGAACCCCACTGAAGAATTCAAAATGGAGATTGATACAACACTGACAGAAGCATTACAACTTAAGTGGATTGATCAGGATGAATTTGACTTCCTCTGCACTATACATCCCATCCATCCGATACTTTATACCCTGCCAAAAATACACAAGGACCAAATAAACCCACCTGGAAGACCGATAGTCTCCGCAAGGGGCTCTCTGCTACAACCATTGGCTCAATATGTTGATGTAGTTCTACAACCTATCGTTAGATCCATGGACTCCTACATCAAAGACTCAGGTGAACTTATTAAGATACTTAACACTGTGGAGGGTATCACCCAGGATGATATCCTGGTAACTATGGATGTGAGAAGTTTGTACACGGTGATCCCTCATGCCGGGGGTATAAATGCAATTGCAGCAGCATTGGACCAGTACCCATACATAGGACCACCCACAACCTTTATCCTAAATCTTCTTGAGAAATGTCTAAAATTGAACTATTTTCGCTTTGAAGATACTTTCTACCAGCAACTGACAGGGACAGCCATGGGATCTAATATGGCACCGTCGTATGCAAACCTTTACATGCAGCAATTTGAAAGAGACGTCATGGATGTGTTCAATCATGGAATGATAAGACACTATAGAAGGTACATTGATGATGTCTTCTTTGTGTGGCATGGACCAGTGGGACTCCTCACTGAATGGGTAACCGAACTCAATGCACTACCAAACCCAATCAAATTTGAGTTGAAATATGATCCAGAGAAGATAGATTTCCTTGATTTACGGATTTATAAGAAACATGATAGACTTTTCACAACCCTTTTCTCTAAACCTACTGACCGAAACTCATTGCTAGAAGCCACAAGCAATCACCCCCCACATACCCGGAAGGCAATAATTAAATCACAGCTGATACGGGTTGTACGAAACAACACGGAGACCACAAATAGAGATCTCCAACTGGACCAGATGGCTGAGAAATTCCAACAAAGGGGATATAAGGATAACCTGATTAAGAAGGTGAGAGAGGAAATTGAAACAAACATGGCACAAGACACTCCAGCAATCACTAGGAAAGAGACCCCAAGGATGGTCTTTACAACCACCTTTGACAGAGGAAAGAAACCATTGGCAGATTCAATTCGTAACAGGTGGGAGATTCTGGGCACAGACCGGACACTACCCTTTGGGCATATGGATCCACCAATCATGGGCTATAGACGGGGTAGAAGTCTAAGGGACATACTTATGCAAACAGATCCTCAACATAGTTACACCAAGAAATGGCTTAGAACTAACAAAATGGGTTGTTACAGATGCAAGGGCTGCACAACTTGCAGCGGTATGATCCCATGCAAAGTATTCAGACACCCCCATACTACCCAGAAATTCACTATAAAGCACTTCATCACCTGTACAACAAGCCATGTCGTATACCTACTGAGCTGTTGCTGTGGACGTTTTTATGTTGGCAAAACAACAGACAACGCACGCTTAAGAATGGCAAACCATCGCTCGGCGATAAGAACTGCTATCGACAAAGGGACCTCGGATCAACCGGTGGCAAGACATTTCGTGCAAGCAGGCCACAAGGTAACAGATTTACGCTTCATTTTAATTGACCACGTCCCCCCCCTCAGGCGTGGGGGTGACCGGGGCAGGACACTCTTGCAGATGGAGGCTAGATGGATCCATAGACTAGATACCATCTACCCCAGAGGATTAAACATGTCGAATGATTGGCACTGTTTCCTCTGATGCCTTGACTCACCATAGCTGTATATGTCCTTGTGCACAACAATGTATTCGTATTGACAGCACTTAGTGTATTATATATGCTGGTTAGGGTGCACTTGTACTATACATTTTTGATATGGTGACCCGTAGGCGCTGTGCATTTAGCATCTTGATATTGCCTTGATATATATTTTTTGATTTTTTGATATTTTCTGTCTTTTGCTATTCTCTGCAAATTTTGGCTCAACTGAAATGTCTACCTGTAGCGTGCCCTCTTTTGATTGTGTCTCTCTAACTCAACTTGATTGCCATATGTATACAGGGGGTCAATGATATCTGTATTGAGATCCTACTGTACGAGTGACCTTCTCGGGCACAAGTATGTTTTATACATGTTACATTTGGGAGGACCTGTAGGGGTATTAGACCATTGAACTATGGTATACCATTCGTCAAACTGTTACTATGGTGCCTATTCTAAATAGAATTACCCCGTAATAATATCTGTGGTGCATGATCTAACATTCATATAAATTACACCCTAGTGGCTCTTATGAGCATGTAAGACCCATGATGGCAGTACCCAACTACCCCCCTTTTTTCTCTACTTGGCCTGTGATGCAGGCTGGCTATTGATTTAATTTAATTTATTCACTAACGGTTTAATATTAATTTGGTTATTTTTAATTTTTTATATTTTTTATCTTTTAATTTCTAATGATTCACGTTTTAAGCAGTAAATCCGTGTTGCTCTAGGTTCGTCTTATCCTGAATCTGCCTGCCTCCCATTATCACGCACACAGCGTTTTTTTATAGCTCCCACCAAATGCTCTGATGTTTAGGCACACATATGATTATACATACTTATTCACAATAGACCATATTTAAGACCTATGTGACCATTTAATATAAGCCTGATATACTAGCTTTGATTTTCTTGGGGCTCACAAAGAAGCTCAGTTGAGATAGGTATAGTAGCAGCCCGGCATAACTCTAATCACAGGCTCCGCTGTCACTCCGTGACCTAGCTACGCCCATTGACTGACTGACAGGCTATGCTAATTAGCCATGCGGTCGTGCTCCAAGCTCACTCACGCTATACCGGGTTGAGCCGCGCCTGTTTCACTGATGCACTACAGACTCGGTACACAGACTTGCTACATAGGTAAATACACGCACCCATGTTTACATCTATCTTAGCTCCCAACACTAGGGTATAATACACCGGCTAAGACATCCTGCATAGAACCCTGACACTGGGAACTACGGGCCTTTTTGTTATATTCAACTCGCATGGGACACAACACATTGCTCTGCGCGCCCAGGGGGCTTGACAATTTTGTATTTTTGTATATTTGTATCTGCCAGAATGTCAGATTAGTACTTATAGCTCACATACTTTTACATAGGATTGGTCATAGCAAGCCTTGGGATAAATATGGGGGACATTGAATTAGCAGTAACAGACCTCATATATATCTATATATATCTGATTGACTTTTTATTATTTGTTTATTTTTCATCTAGTTCAAATGCTAGAAGTTTAAATGCCTAATCTATGTTGCAATGTTTATATGATATGGCTTATGTGTATATTTCCTTAAGATTGAGTCCTGTAACTGGATACAGGGAGGTGGATATGTTTTTAAACAGTGCAACTGATAGATAGATTCCTCTTCTTGCATGATGTTTACTTTGATTATTTGATTATTTGATTAGTGTGTTTTCCATCATTGCTTGTCTAAATATACTAATTACAGTGATTCTATTGTAACTACTGAATATCTACTACTACTGATGATTGTACATATTAGTGTTCAACTATGAGGTTATGCAAAATACTTGCATATGCAGTTTGTTTTATTTTGTATTTTGATTGTGTTTTCTGGTGGTATGGTCATGGGGCCTTGTTTGTGTGTTACCATGGTGATGGATTTTTGGCGCAATTTTGATGTTTGTGATGGGTGGGGCTAGTGCTATATATTGCACACTTTGTTCACTTGCACTGTTGTCTGGTCTGAGGAAGGGGTCTGCGAACCCCGAAACGTTACCACAATAAAGATTTGAAGGTTTCTGAAACTAAATCCAGTGAGTGCAGTCCTTTATTGGATATAGACTGTATACTTGTTTGACTTTGCACCCTGGTTGATGACTACACAGCATTGGGAGTGCAGACACACACGGAGGATATATATATATATATATATATATATATATATATATATGTACAATCCAGGTGTGTGCACTCTCACCAACTATCCACAACTGCCAGGGTGTTGTGACTCTTGATAACACTGTTTTGAAATAAGCACTCACTGGACTTCAGCCAACTGTGACAACAAGTATTTTCTTTAATGTGACGTTTCAGGACACAAATAGTCCCTTCCTCTGACAAAAAAACAAGTGATCAAACCAAGCCTTTTATTGCTCTCTGTGGCCCTCCTCCCATTATTCAGCCAATCACAGCTGTCCTGGTGTGTAATCAATTAATGACATCATATGCCTGTCTTATATGTATCGTTAAGTGTTAAACATCATCAAATAGTATGAAAAACAAAGTGAACACCCATGTAGTAAATTAATAGTGTGAATAAATATAAAAATATAGAAAAACATTGAGACTGATCACCCCTGGTACCATCACCGCTGCTGTAATAGGGAAACTATTGTTTACGTGACCTGTAAACAAATCTAGTGAGTAACCAATGGGGAGTTGACAAGTTTGTCACACCCCTCTGACCTATTGTCTTCTATGTTCGCATATACATTACATACATATTGCTATCATAACATTCCAATGTCTTATACGCATATGGGCAATTACTGACTTAGAGTTTAGCAAAAATCATCCCCTGCCAAAAAGGTCATTATGGGGTGTAGCAGTGTTGGTACAATTTGATTGTTAGTTTTTCCCGGCACTTTTCTATCTGTGACATTATATTGATGTAGTTTGTTCTAGATCTGTTAAGATCATCTGTGTGGGAGGTATGGATGTGGTGATACACACTACATGATTTGTGATACGTTGATGACCTGGAGTGCCTGTTAACCTATGCTACACATAAACAGTTTTGGATTGAATGCACTTCATAAATTGGTTATACACTGCACAATTGGATCGTGGTGTAGTACCCAACCACCAAGATAACCTTAGTTGAATATGATTAGGTCGTCATTGTCGTTTTTTCCGTTATATATAACACAATTTAGAGTATTCTGTTGTTTGGAGTTACCATGACAACGACCGTCAGATATGGATAAGTAATGGTTAGTTTTTTATTCTGCTACCCATACTCAGCTGAGGATTAACAGTTAGAGACTAGGACGATGTCTTTTTGTGTTTCTTTGTGGTGTTTTTAATAACTTGAACACTGCGAGGCAGGATGACAGACATCAATCATTGTAATATACAGATGTACACGCCCACAGGAGGTGAGATTACCGGATCAATTTCACATTGTTACGATAGATATGCCAGACACTGGTTATGTTTGTCATTTGATCAGACGTCAAGTACATATTATGCACACTCATTTTATGGTTCAATATGATGATTGGTGTATGTACGGGCAATAAAGATGGTTTTGTCTTGACACTGATGTTGTTTGTTTTGACAGGTATATATACGCCCTGTTATGGGCGGTGACATAGAGTGTGTGATGAGTATAGACAACACCCCCAGATGTATTATCGTGAGTGGAAATTACCTTTTTGGTTTTATTGACAGGGGATGATTTTGCTAAACTCTAAGTCAGTAATTGCCCATATGCGTATAAGACATTGGAATGTTATGATAACAATATGTATGTAATGTATATGTGAACATAGAAGACAATAGGTCAGAGGGGTGTGACAAGCTTGTCAGCTCCCCATTGGTTACTCACTAGATTTGTTTACAGGTCACGTAAACAATAGTTTCCCTATTACAGCAGCGGTGATGGTACCAGGGGTGATCAGTCTCGATGTTTTTCTATATTTTTATATTTATACACACTACTAATTTACTACATAGGGGAGAGAGCTGTTGGGGGGGAGGTGCGCTGTGACGACAGCACGTAGCGCAACACAGCGGGAGCCCAAGCAGAAGCACGGACACGCTAGCGGTGGAGAGGAAACCGCGTCCAGTGCCGAGTTTGGGGTTTGGAGCGCCCTTGGGAAGTTTCTCTGCCAGGAGTGCTAGGAGGGGAGGCGGCTCGAAGTGTGGGCTACACCTGGCCTGGCACCTCCACAGCAGGATACGGCAAGGGCAAGGCTGGGATAAGCTACTACCCACAGTGACACAAGAAGGGTCTAGGGGCCTAGGATCTATTGGGCTACCGACTAACCCTGAGGTTTGTTCCGGGTGCAGAAGGTGTGAGGGGGTGCACTTGGGAAGCCACAGAGTTGCCTTCCTAGAGGAGGCCTTCGTCCCCCTGAAAGAAAGAAAGGAGTAAGGAGAGAGGCCCTGAATAATTGCGGGCGAACAGAGCGGAGTAAATGGAGGAGAAAGGAAGGAACAAGGGAAGGTAGGAACGTATTTTACTGACTGCTGCTGTTTTTGTTTCCTGTTTGTCCCTCATATGTAAAAGGGGTGTTGAACCAGAGAGTATAGGAGCTCAGCTTACTTTTTCCTTGGCTCTTGGTTTATTTTTTTTTCTCCCTCCTCATCTCCCTACCTTCCCTAAAAATTTCTTGCTCAAAAAGTTGAATTTGATAAAGATTGGAGTTGCTCAGGGATTGGTACAAGTTTCTCTTTTCTCTCTTCATTATTTTTCAAAGCCCTCCTCTTTCAAAGTGATTTGGTTGTAAACTGCACTCATTGTGAAAAAGACCTGTGAGATGACACCCTTTTGAGTGTTGATTACAACTGGGAGCTAGCAGGTCAGAGCCTGAATTAAGTCAGCAGATATATGGAGAAGTATCTCAACCAGGGGAAGATGTCACCAAAAATGAAACAAACAGATAAAAAGGCAATAAGACTGCCAATTCAATTAACTCCCCAAACAAATCACTTAGGGAAGAAAAGATCCCTGACACTTCTTATGCAGGGGAAATTGCAACACTGGTCTCGGCCCTGATAGGGCCCAAATTGGAAGAGATTCATACCAGATTAAATATAATACTGGAGGAGTTAAAAAATCAGGCAGAGAGAATAAAAGAGATGGAACAACGGATTTCAAATTGCGAAGATACTCAGATTAAAGCACAACTTCAGATGGAGGCCTTAATGAAACAAAATCTATCACTATCTAACAAAATTGATGAGATGGAGAATAGAGCCAGGCAGAACAATCTACGCCTGATTGGCATCCCCGAATCAATAAAACCCCAGGACTTAAAAAAGTTTGTGGAATGGTCTATTCCTGAGTTATTGGGCTTAAATCCAGAGCAAAACATATTCATAATTGAAAGAGTGCACAGAATGGGAAGAGAAAGAGACCAATCAACGACAACTGATAGGAGACCAAGACCAGTCATGGCGAAATTCTTGAACTTCCAAGGAAAAAGCGAGATCTTGAGAGCCTATAGGAAACAGCAGATTCTACACCATCAAGGAGCAAAGATACTGCTCTTCCAGGACTTTTCCTCTGAAGTTTCGTTGAAAAGGAAACAATTTTCGCCTATCTGCTCTCGCCAGTGGCGTCACTAGGGGGGGGGGCGGGGGGGGGCTGGCCGCACCCGGGTGACACCCACCAGGGGGTGACACCAAAAAAAAAAAATTTTTTTTTTTTTTTTAAATTTTATTGAAATTCAAGGAAATACAATGTTGATATGCATGGATTTTTTTTTATTAGAGGGGCTGGCATTTGTGAACATTGGTGGGACTGGGGAAGATGTAGACACACAATTTTTTTGCCCCTTGAGCCAGTGCTGCAATTTCAACAAATAGTTTTCCCGGCTGCTTTTGCTTGTTTGTACTTTGCTTCTCCCCTGCCCAATTTCGCTATGAATGTTGTGGGCATGCCGTGGGGCTTGCAAAGTTGCGCTGCTAGCCTAAACCTGCCTGCCTATCTGTGCTCACTGCTCAGTGACATGTGGAGCAGTGGAGTCACTCACTGCTGTGCTGTCTCTCTAAACGGGAACTGGCAAATCATGAGGGGATGCCTTGCACCTGACTACATGACTGTCTGACACTGTCTTTAAAGTGAAGGAGCCACGTATGATGCCCACCAGACCATTACGGTTACGGTACACTAAGTGCACACTGAACAGGTAGGAGGGCGGGCGGGGGTCTGGGGGTGGGCAGAGTGCAGAGTGCAGAATTTTCATAGTTTGCACCTAAAACTTTTCTTTAGTGATTTATTTTTAGAGTGCTCTGTTTATCTTTCATTTGATGCTCTGCTGAGCCAGGGAGCAGCTCTAGGCATGAGCTTTATAATTAATGCAGTGCAGTTTACATATTTTGTATGTGTGTGTCTGAGTTTTTGTGTGTGCGTGTGTGTGTGTGTCTCAGTGTTTTTGTGTGTGTATTTTTGTGTGTGTGTCTGAGTGTGTTTCCGAGTGTTTGTGTGTGCATCTGAGTATATTTTAAGTGTGTCTGAGTGTTTGTATGTGTGTTTGCCTGTGTTTTTGTGTGTGTCTGCTTTCTGGGGGGGGGGGGGGGTGACACCATAACTTACCGCACCGGGTGACACCAACCCTAGTGACGCCACTGGCTCTCGCCTAGTGGCAGAAAAAAGGTTTTTCTCCCTGCTGTATCCAGCCAGACTCAGGATAAAATCAGGCCTAGACGTTTTCTTTTTTGACTCCCCAGAAGCAGCCCTTTCATTCTTGGATAATGAATCGAAGAAGGGGATGGCTTAATGAGAGTCTTCTTTACATTATATGGTTTCTGTAATTGGTTTTGTGTATCTAAAGATGCCATTTAACAAAGATTTTTTTTTTTTTTCTATCTATTTTTTTATTTTTTCTTCCCCGGACAGAAAATATTATATATTTTTTTTGTTTTTGTTTTTCTTCTCCCCCGGACAGAAAACATTATTTTTTTTTTCTGGATCTCTCTATGTTTGCTCAAGAGATCAAAAATTTTTCTTCTTTTTTTTTTTTTTTTTTTTTTTTTTTGCACAATGATGTGTATCACTATGTAATACTAGGATGAATAAGGAACAAGGCCACTCTTTTAAATAGAGAAAAGATTGTGTATAGACCTAAAGCTATGTATCAAGTAATAGATGATGTTGAACACAGGTGGTTTATATATTTTTGGTTTGATATTTGCGAATTGTTGCTTATCACTGTAATATTAGGACGAATGAGAAACAAGCCTATTCCTCTAAGATTGTGTATTTGTCCAAGAGTTTTATTAGTATTTGTTCAGATAAAAAGACATTATAGCTATGGGTAAAATAAGGTATGAGTCTGATCACAAGAGGTTAAAACACAATTTACTTATTTTTTTAAGGGAAGAAAAAGAAAGAAAAGGGAAATTTTTTATTTTTTTTTCTCACAAAGGGCAATATACTTTTTTTGCCCTCTTTTTCTATATACACTTACAAAGAATATATAGCTCTGTATCAAGTAATATATGATGCTGAACACAGGTGGTTTATATATTTCTGGTTTGATATTTGTGAAATGTTGTTTATCACTGTAATATTAGGACGAATGAGAAACATGTCTACTCCTCTAAGTAGAGAAGGATTGTGTATATGCCTAAAAAGTTTTATTAGTATCTGTATAGATAGAAAGACATTATAGTTATGGGTAAAATAAGGTATGATTCTGTTCACAAGGTGTTAAAAAAACAATTTATTTACTCATTTATATCTTTTTTTTTTTTTCTCCCTCTTCTTCCTGTTTTTTCTTCTCCTTCCTCTCCTTTCCCTCCCCCCTCCCCTATCCTTCTCCCCGAGGATCCCCTCTTATAAGTTAGATGGTTAAAATACTGACTTGGAATATAAGGGGGATACACTCCCCTATAAAGAGGAAAGCAATCTTGAACCTACTAGGGAAAAAAGATTTCGATATAGTATGTCTACAGGAAACTCACCTATCAGATAAAGAGCATAGAAAGATCAAAGCTCGCTGGCTGGGAGAATCTTTCTTTTCATCATATACGAAAGCGTCTAGAGGAGTGATGGTTCTTTTCCACACAAGGTTGGAATATAAAATTCTTAATATCTCTCAAGATAGTGAGGGAAGATATTTGATCATTAGGTTTTCTATTGAGGGGGAAGAATACCTGTTGGTTAATATTTATGGTCCTAATGTCTCTAATGAGAAATTTTGGAATTTATTAGTGAAGAAGATGTTCAGATTCCCTAAAGCTAAGATATTACTGGTAGGGGACTTTAATGTCACACCAAACTCATATTTGGATAGAAGGAAAGTGGGGGCCCGAAATGGGAAGATTAAATTCAAATCTGCTCAATTGAATTTCGAGAAGAAAATATTTAATCTACTTCATAACTCACTAAAATTAGTTGATATATGGAGACTATTGAATCCAAATAGTCTTGAATACACATGTTGTTCTAAAACTCACAATACGTTATCAAGGTTAGATCTTTTTTTGATCTCAGACGCATTAATCTCTAAAGTTGAGAAATGTAGCATTGGAGATTTTAGTCTATCAGACCATGCTCCGGTTACTTTATCTATCGCGGGAAAAAAGAAGTTCTCATTCAATTCTTTTTTCTTTCCAGCTTATCTGCGAGATTCTACCAGCTTTAAAGACTTTTTAATTAAAGCGTGGGAAGACTATAGCTCGTTTAACAGCCACTGCAGAGGGGATGTCCAGCTTTTTTGGGAAGCTGCTAAAGCCTATCTAAAAGCGGAAATCTCTAACTACGTGGCAAAGGTAAAGAAAGAGAGCATGAGGAAAGATTTAGACCTCTCAGATAAAGTGAGGGAGGCATATATCTTGTTTAGGGAAAGACCCTGTAAATTGAATACAGATAAATACTTACAGGCAAAGAAAGAAAGAGAGACGTTCCTTCTTGGAGAGGCACAGGTACTCTCACATAAGAGTAGTGCTAGATTTGCTAAATATGGAAATAAAGTTGGCAAATATATGGCCTCTCTGTTTAAAAGACAGTCTAGGAGGAAATCAATAGCAGCAATTAGAGATAAGGATCAAGTATATACAGATCAAGGCCGAATACTGCAATTATTTCAGAGGTTTTACACTAACTTATATACTTCACAATGTCCGGACTTAGAAGACATTAAAAAATTTTTGGAAGATATCAATTTCCCAAAAATTACAGGAGAGGATTATGAGGGTCTGAATCGACCAATAACAGAGAAGGAAATACAAAGAACCATCAATTCAATGGCTAGAGGAAAAGCTCCTGGCCCAGACTGTTTACCGGTCGAATTTTACCAAATCCTGCGAACAGAGATAGGCCCGGTACTGACCGATCTTTATAATACATATTATGGAGCAGATAAACAAATTTCGGAGAACTTTAAGAGGGCTAATATAATCTTAATTCCAAAGATCAATAAAGATCCTTTGGATATGACTTCATATAGGCCCATTTCACTTCTAGGCCTTGATTACAAGATACTGATGAAACTTCTGGCGGAAAGACTGAAATCTTTGCTACCAGCGATAGTGCATCAGGACCAGGCAGGCTTCGTTATGGGGAGAGCGTCTGAATTTAATGTAAGGAAAATTCTTCAGGTCATCAACCGGTTTGGGGGAGACTGTACTGCCCTGCCGGAGGCCTTCCTGCTATCCTTGGATGCAGAGAAGGCCTTCGACAGGGTGGAGTGGCCCTTCTTGATCCAGGTTCTAGAGAGATTTGGATTTAGGGGCCTCTTTAGGGATTTTATTGTTAAGGTATATTCAGATATTAAGGCTTCTTTGTTGATTAATAACTCTATGTCTAACTCATTTATGCTAACTAGAGGCACCCGTCAGGGATGCCCAATGTCTCCGTTATTGTTTGATCTTATAATAGAACCTCTGGCTATTAAATTAAGGAATATGTTGATCGGAATAAATATAGACCAGGTAAAATTTAAAACTGCTCTATTCGCAGATGACCTTCTGCTATTTGTTGCTGAGCCAAGAAAACAGATTAGTGCTATTATTAATCTGCTTGAACAATACGGTAGACCTTCAGGGTATAAAACAAACCTCTTGAAGTCCAAAATCTTGTGGCTGAAGCACGATCCAGGGGAAGCACAACCTTTTCAGTTTATAGAAACGAACTCGCTGGAATATCTGGGGTTGAAGATCTCTGCTAATACAGCAGATTGGTATAAAGATAATTTTGTATCAACACTGAGGGATAGCAGAGAAAAATTAAAATCATGGGTCTCACTCCCGGTTTCACTTACAGGTAAGATAGCTCTCTACAAGATGTTCATTGTCCCTAAGATTCTGTACACTTTGAGGATGTTTCCTCTCTTAATAAATAAGACTGATCTACGTCTCTTTAATCAAGCTCTGAGAGCATTTCTTTGGAGTGGGAGAAAGCCAAGATTGAAACTAGCCAAGTTATATCAACCTTATTTTAAAGGCGGGCTCGCTTTACCCGATCTAGAGAGATATAATCAGGCTGCCATCTTAAGATTCCCTATAGATTGGCTAACAAGATCCTTTGTATACTCGGATGAGATTCTCGAGAATCAAGTTTGTACCCCGCTCTCCTTAAATTATATCCTATTTGCTTCAAATAAAGAATTAGGAAAGAGATTAATGGAACACCCTCTGTATAGAGATACAATAATAGTCTGGAGAAGGTTAACTAAATCGATTGGAATGAGGCAGAATATCTCAAAATGGTTGCCGATAACTGGCAATACACACTTTCCTTTAGGCAATATGGTGGACACTTTTGAAAAATGGTCACCAGGAAGACCACTTATAGTGAAAGACTTCTATGACCCTGAGTCAAATAAAGTTTTCACATTTGATAGATTTCAAGAGATCTTTCCGGAAGTTCAGAAAAAACATATATTCTATTTTATTCAAGTAAAAGGCTATATCCTTAAACTAGTGAATTTGGATCCCCAGTTGTGGGAACAACACCCGCTGGTTGATCTGGTAAAGGTTAGGAAGGGATTATTATCCTTTATCTATAAACTTTTGGTATCCCTGGAAGAAACATCGGTTCTAGCAGATTTGACTTCCCAGTGGCTAACACTGGCTGACTCTCCTGATCTTGAAACAATACTCTTAAAGAGTGTGAAAACTGCACAGAGGTTGTTTTCCTCGTCTTATTATAGGGAAATTCAATTTAGGGTGATACACAGAGATTATTTAATTCCTCGGAGAGTGGCCAAGTGGAACAAAAATGTGTTTAATATCTGCTCTAAATGCCACTTTCATGACCCTGACTTGATTCATCTAGTCTGGGGATGCCCTAAGGTAAATCAATTTTGGATGAAGGTAGAATATTTTCTCTCTAACATAGTAAAAAAAAAGATCCAGCTAACACAAGACTCTATTCTTTTTTTAAGATCCCATACCGCTTAAGATAAAGATGTTGACTTTATACTAATAGCATTAACAATTATTAGAACACTTCTCTTTAAATATTGGATTTCTTGTAAGACACCCACTATCCCAGAAGTGAGGAAAGCATTATTAGACTCATCAATCAAAGCAGCATATGAATCAAAATTGGAGGGGCCCTCAGGAGAGAAATTCTGTAGAAGGTGGAGAGTTTTCGTGGGCTTTCAGGGAAACGACTTCGTACAATATATAGAACAAATCATCAACATTAAATTAGATTAGGGGAGGGGTGGGGGGATACGGGGGGGTGAGAGGAGAGAGGGAATATTCTTCATTACTACTAGCTTTTTTTTTTTTTTTTTGTATTTTATTATTATTATTGAGTTGTCTGGGAAAGGGTCATGGCTACTTGGCTTTTGTCCCTTTTTATATATTGTTTTTTCTTATGCTGTAATCTCCATGCATGGAGAAATGTGTGTTATGTGTGTGTTGCTTGTATTTGTCTTTTTTCTTTTTTTGTACAATAAAAAAATTAATAAAAAAAAAATAAAAAAATAAAAAAATTTTACTACATAGGTGTTCACTTTGTTTTTCATATTATTTGATTATGTTTAACACTTAACGATACATATAACACAGGCATATGATGTCATTAATTGATTTCACAGAAAAGTCAGTGTTATCCAGCAATCACGCCAATGGTGTAAGCTTCAGGGAGTAACTACCAACCTCCCATGCATCAATGAAAGAAATAAAGAATTCTGATAAGCTGCTTACGGCAAACAAAGAGTTATTGGCAGAGATGCGGTCGACCATTGAGGAGAGGAAATGGTTAAAATTTCAGAGAGACTCTGACGACTACTCCTCCAATAGAGTCTACAGGTGGGTCTACGATCCAATGGGGAAGGAGCGCCGCGTCACTTCCGGTTCACGGAGAAGGCAGCAATCTCGTCATGCAGTGTCAGGGAGCAGCTCCGATTCATCCACAGATTTTTCCCAGGGAGAGGGCAACGACAGCCCAGGAGAAGCGGCCGCAGACACCGCCAGGGCCAAAGGGGAGCAAAAGCGAAACCAAAGGTAACAGCCAAATCGGGCAAGGCATCCTCACAGAGGGTGACGCGGGCCCGCAACAAAATATAGTCTTTAATATTTCGGACTGTCCACTTGTTGAGAGAGAAGCATCTGTTCTCCAGAAGGGACTGTCTTTTTGTCCATTTAAAGACTGTGATTTCTTCAATTTGAATAGAGACATTCACAAATTTTTCCGTAATATAAGGTTAAAATTTTGGCATATTAACAAGACAAGTAATGTTTCACAAATTGGTACAAGGTTGAATTGCAGTGGGTCTGTTGGGTGTAACACCATTGGGGATAATAAAGTTAATAACTTGAGCATCAAGCAATTAGGGTTATTTAATAAAAGCTCTTTTTTTCCCTCTACCACTGACCACAGTATTGAGACCTTTGAAAAGCTAGTACTGTCTGATTTGAATGATTTGCAGGCTAAAACTAAGTTATGTAAATCTAAAGGTAAACCTAGGTTGTTCAACTTTACATCTGCTGATCATTCAGCCTTGAAATCATTGAAATCTAACAATAAAGTGATATTGAAGCAGGCTGATAAGGGCGGAGCGACAGTTGTTTTAAATAAAACCGATTATAGAACAGAGGTTTATCGCCAACTTGGTACTAAGGAGGTATATAAGGTAATTGCAGGTAATCCAATTAATAAGATTTCCAGAGAGATTCAATCTATTGTCAAATTTGCATTGAACAATGCTTTAATTGATGCTAAAACAGCTAAATTTTTAATTGTGTCTGATCCAATCACACCTGTGCTATATGTGCTGCCTAAGATTCACAAGTCCTTGACTGCTCCACCAGGGCGTTCTATTGTAGCGGGTACCAATTCCGTTTTTTCAAATATTTCCATTTTTTTGGATAGAGTATTGAGACCACTGGTGGAGCAGTCAAGTACCTTCATTAAAGACACTAATGATTTTTTGATCAAGTTGAGCAACTTGCATCTCCAGACTGATAAGTTTATTCTTTTCAGTTTGGATGTTTCCAGTTTATGCACATCTATCACTCATGAGAGTGGCCTAGGAGCTGTGCAACATGCTTTGCTCACTGCTGGGTCACATTCAGAAACTCAGGTCGAATTTATCTTGCAACTGTTAGAATTAATTCTTTACAATAATTATTTTCTCTTTGAGGATTTATATTATTTACAGTTGCAAGGTACAGCTATGGGCTCCAACGTCACCCCTAATTATGCCAACATTTTTATGAATCTCTTTGAAGAGAAGCTTGTTTTTGAAAATGCCCTATTTCGTCAGTGTGGCGCCACCTGGTGGCGCTACATTGATGATATTTTTGGGGTTTGGCTGGGCGACGTTGGGGCCCTTGAGCTCTTTGTATCTGAATTAAACCATTCAACTAACAATATCAAATTTACACTGACTTTCAGTGAGAGTTCTATTGATTTTTTGGATGTGACCGTGATCAAGGATGGATTCAGTTTTAAAACTGATATTTTCAGAAAAGAAACTGACAGGAATAATTTATTGATGTATGACAGTGCTCATCATCCCTCCTTGATCAGGTCACTACCTAAAAGTCAATTACTCAGGGTTAAAAGGATTGTCACAGAAGCATCCAAGGTTCCAATGAGATTGGCAGAGATGGGTGACAAAGTTTTGGAACGTGGCTATCCACAGGATCTGATTTCGGAACACCATTGATATGGTGTCCCAGTTGGACCGTAATGCCCTTCTAAAATCTAAAAAACTCTCTGATAAAAATAAAAAAAGGATGGTATTTGTATCTGAGTTTTCTAGACAGAGTGATCAGGTGTTGAAAATCATACAGAGACATTGGGGCATCTTGAGAAGATGTAATGTGGACGTTGAGGAGTTTGATAAGTTCCCCATGCCAGCCTACAAGCGTAGTAAAAGCCTTAGGGATTCATTAATACGGGCTGACATAGGTTCTGTCAAATCTACATCCCAACAGTTTATCACTAAAAAGAATCTTGGTTGTTTCCCTTGTCTCGGATGTAGCAACTGCAGTTGCATAGTGAAGAGTCCCTATTTTTTACATCCACATAGTGGGCATAGAGTAGTTATGTGATAGTAACAGTAGTTATGTGATATACATGATCAAGTGTCCATGTGGGAAGGCCTATGTTGGCGAGTCCACTAGGAGGGTCCGTGACAGAATAACTAAGCACAAAAGCAACATCAGGTGTGGTAAAGTGTCAGCCCCAGTGGCCTATCATTTTTTGGCAGCAGGCCATCAAATAAGCCAACTTAGGTTTCAGGTGATTGAACAGGTGAAAGCCCCTAGAAGGGGTGGAAATAGGGAAGTTTTGCTGAAGCAAAGAGAATCCTTCTGGATTTTTCACCTTGACACCTTGGAACCAAGGGGGCTTAATAGAGAGATAGATTGGTCAGTTTTTTACTGATCTATCCCTCTATTATGTTTATATATAATGACAAATCTGTTCTGCCATTTTCTATAGTTGTTTAGTGGATTAAATTTGATAGGTTCAAAAACTAATGAAAACTATTAAAATAAATAAAAATCTTTTTGACATAGTTTGAATCTGTAATCAGGGCTTCATAGCTGTTCTTTGTTTTTGTTTTTATTTTAACATTAGGAAATTATACACCTAGGGGGCCACTAGATGGCGCTGTCCCTCTATTATTGCATTGTTAGAAAGATTGTAAGGGTTAATCCCAGGTAAGCTATTTAAACAGGTATACCTGTATAGGTTGTTATCACATGATTAAGGGGCACACTGCCCCGAAACGTCGTGGTATTTGGACCCTGCCTGTCTCTACAATAAAGTGAATTACTTTTTGGCATATTGGTGAGCTTCAATTCTTTATTTCTTTCATTAATTGATTTCACACCAGGACAGCTGTGATTGGCTGAATAATGGGAGGAAGGTCACAGAGAGCAAATAAAAGGCTTGGTTTGATCACTTGTTTTTTGTCAGAGGAAGGGACTGTTTGTGTCTCGAAACGTCACATTAAAGAAAATACTTGTTGTCACAGTTGGCTGAAGTCCAGTGAGTGCTTATTTCAAAACAGTATATATATATATATATATATATATTTATATATATATATATATATATATATATATATATATATATATATATATATATATATATATATATATATATATATATATATATAATATACCTATACATATATAGTATATCTATTCCTATAGATATATAGGTATAGATATCTATTCTACATTAAAGGGACAGTCTACACCAGAATTTTTATTGTTTTAAAAGATAGATAATCCCTTTGTTACCCACTCCCTAGTTTTGCATAACCAACATAGTTATATTAATACATTTTTTACCTCTGTGATTTTCTTGTATCTAAGCCTCTGCAAACTGCCCCCTTATTTGAGTACTTTTGACAGACATGCATTTTAGTCAATCAGTGCTGGCTCATAGGAATTCCACGTGCACGAGCACAGTGTTATCCACATGAACTAACACTCTCTAGTGGTGAAAAACTGTCAAAATGCCCTGAGAGAAGAGGCGGCTTTCAAGGGCTTAGAAATTAGCATATGAACCTCCTAGGTTTATCTTTCAACTAAGAATACCAAGAGAACAAAACAAAATTGGTGATAAAAGGAAATTGGAAAATTGTTTAAAATTACATGCCCTAAATGAATCATGAAAGCTTATTTTGGACTAGACTGTTCCTTTAACATTATCAGATAAATATATAGAAATATATGTTTAAAAATGGACAGTCTACACCAACATTTTTATTGTTTAAAAAGATAGACAACACCTTTACTACACATTCCTCAGCTTTGCACAACCAGCATTGTTATATTAGTATACTTTATCACCTTTTAAAAATCTAAATTTCTGTCTGTTTCTAAACCTCTGCAGACCACCTCTTATCTTATGCATTTTTTATTTGCTTTTCACAAACAGACAGGGCTAGTAGTGCCATATAGATAACATTGTGCTCCCAACCCCTTGGAGTTATTCATGAGCCAGAACTAATTTTCTAAAATAAAATTCTATAAATAACCCTGAGATAAGGGGGCAGTCTGCAAAGGCTTAGATAAAAGGTAATCAAAGCTGTAAAATGTATATTAATATAACAGTTGTTAGTATATACCAGGGTTATAAATATAATTTATTTATAATAACCTCCAATAAAAATGTATATACGAAACAATTGAAATTAATATTTATTCCTAAATTCTTGAGATTAGTTAAATTTATAAACACATTGAAATATATAAAGTAGAGACTAGCTTTGAATCAATTAAACACGCTTATTCTGATACAATATTCTATACAGCAGATCATAAAAAAATATACCTTTAAAATTAACCTTACTCACAATGAATTGCATTAAAATACCACAATAAAATACCAGAATATGGATCGCTAACTTCACAGTGTTTAGATAAACAATATACTAATATACTTCACCCAAATCTTACATGATCTCAGTAGATTTAAGATAACTTTCAGACAAGTATAACTAAGCAACTTAGCCCACAAATGATTCTATATAACTATATATATTATATATATATTATATATATTATGTTAATATATATATTATATATTATATATATTATATATATTATTCATGCAAACAGCAAATTTATATGCCAATACGTCTGACCTGCATTTACCTCTTATTTAGCTACAATAAGGCAAGTTCTAAAATATATATATAGTAATAACTGTAATTAATTATGATATTAAAATACAAAATTCTTCCTAAACATAAATTTTTAATACCAGTGTACTTATTACCCTTGGTCTAATTAATATTAAATATAAGAATAAATCCTCCTTTAAAATCACAACTACGATATAACTATAGTTTAAGAATACCTTTGTTTAAAATATTAAATATACAATTGCTTATACTTTATCAGATCACCAGTTTGAGAATTCAATTAATATCCAAATATGTCTATCGGCATATGTCTTAGGGGAATTATGCACATTTGTAAGAGAATTTATCTTGATAGTCTCTTATCCATAAAGAGTGTCCCAACTAGTGATGTAGCGAACTTAAAAATTTCGGTTCACGAACTGCGGACTCGAACTTCCGCTATTGTTTGCGAACCGGCGAACCGTCATTGACTTCAATAGGCAGGCGAACTTTAAAACCCACAAGGACTCTTTCTGGCCACAATAGTGATGGGAAAGTTGTTTCAAGGGGACTAACACCTGGACTGTGGCATGCTGGAGAAGGATCCATGGCAAAACTCCCATGGAAAATTACATAGTTGATGCAGAGTCTGGTTTTAACCCATATAGGGCCTAAATCACCTAACATTCCTAAATTGTTTGGAATAACGTGCTTTAAAACATCAGGTATGATGTTGTATCGATCAGGTAGTGTAAGGGTTACGCCCGCTTCACAGTGACAGACCAAACTCTCCGTGTAACGCACTGCAAACAACCACAAACAGTCCATTTGCACAACCACGAGATGGATAGATTTGATAGATAGATACATAGATTACATAGATCAATAGATGCAATATACATATGATAGATACGAATTACATAGATCAATAGATGCAATATACATTTGATAGATACGAATTACATAGATCAATAGATGCAATATACATTTGATAGATACGAATTACATAGATCAAAAGATGCAATATACATTTGATAGATACGAATTACATAGATCAATCGATGCAATATACATTTGATAGATACGATTGATAGTTAGATAGATTCGATAGATAAATAGATAGATTTTAAAGATATATAATTTCCCTGACAGAGTATAACAATAAGACATAGGGTCTGGGACCCGTGGTGTGTTAAGTAGTACTATTCTTAGCAGTTTACTACTACCTGTTACTCCCCCTATCGGGGGAGGTCTAAATGGCCTGCATTTTTGGAACAGGGAGATGGAAGAAGATGATTGGTCTGTCCTCCTACTTTAAATTTGTCCTAAACACAAGTGGCTGTCTCAAAACAGTCCGGCCACGAGATAGATTTGATAGATAGATATACATAGATTGATAGTTAGATAGAATCGATAGAAGATAAATAGATCGATTTGATAGATATATAATTACCCTGACAAAGTATAATAATAAAACATGCGGTCTGGGACCCATGGTAACTAGGTTGTGTAAAGTAGTACTATTCTTAGCACTTTAACCCTGTTACTCCCCCTATCGGGGGAGGTCTATATGGCGTGCATGATTACCCTGACAAAATATAACAACAAGACACGCGGTCTGGGACCCATGGTAACTAGGTTGTGTTAAGTAGTACTGTTCTTAGCAGTTTAATCCCTCTTACTCCCCCTATCGGGGGAGGTCTATATGGCCTGCATGATTACCCTGACAAAGTATAACAACAAAACATGCGGTCTGGGACCCATGGTAACTAGGTTATGTTAACTTAAGTAGTACTATTCTTAGCACTTTAATCCCTGTTACTCCCCCTATCGGGGGAGGTCTATATGGCCTGCATGATTGCCCTGACAAAATATAATAATAAAACATGCGCTCTGGGACCCATGGTAAGGTTGTGTTAAGTAGTACTGTTCTTAGCATTTTAATACCTGTTACTTATATATATATAATAATAAAACATGCGTTCTGGGACCCATGGTAAGGTTGTGTTAAGTAGTTCTGTTCTTAGCATTTTAATACCTGTTACTCACCCTATCGGGAGAGGTCTATATGGCCTGCATGATTACCCTTACAAAATATAATAATAAAACATGCGCTCTGGGACCCATGGTAAGGTTGTGTTAAGTAGTACTGTTCTTAGCATTTTAATACCTGTTACTCACCCTATCGGGAGAGGTCTATATGGCCTGCATGATTACCCTTACAAAATATAATAATAAAACATGGCCCTGGGACCCATGGTAAGGTTGTGTTAAGTAGTACTGTTCTTAGCATTTTAATACCTGTTACTCACCTTATCGGGGGAGGTCTATATGGCCTGCATGATTACCCTTACAAAATATAATAATAAAACATGCGCTCTGGGACCCATGGTAAGGTTGTGTTAAGTAGTACTGTTCTTAGCATTTTAATACCTGTTACTTACCCTATCGGGGGAGGTCTATATGGCCTGCATGATTACCCGGACCAAACAACAAGACATGCAGTCTGGGCCTGGGACCCATGGGTAACTAAGTTGTGTTAAGTAGTACTATTCTTAGCACTTTGATCCCTGTTACTCCCACCTATCGGGGGAGGTCTATATGGCCATCATGATTAGCCTAACAAAGTACAACAATAAAACATGCGGTCTGGGACCCATGGTAACTAGGTTTATTTCAGTAGTACTGTTCTTATTAGTTTAATACCTGTTACAACCCCTAATGGTGGGAGGTCTATATGGCCTGCATGATTACCCGGACCAAATAAAACAACAAGACATGCGGTCTGGGACTGGGACCCATGGGTAACTAGGTTGTGTTAAGTAGTACTATTCTTAGCCCTTTCATCCCTGTTACTCACACCTATCGGGGGAGGTCTATATGGCCATCATGATTAGCCTAACAAAGTACAACAATAAAACATGCGGTCTGGGACCCATGGTAACTAGGTTTATTTCAGTAGTACTGTTCTTATTAGTTTAATACCTGTTACAACCCCTAATGGTGGGAGGTCTATATGGCCTGCAGGATTACCCGGACCAAATAAAATAAAAAGACATGCGGTCTGGGACTGGGACCCATGGGTAACTAGGTTGTGTTAAGTAGTACTATTCTTAGCACTTTCATCCCTGTTACTCCCACCTATCGGGGGAGGTCTATATGGCCTGCATGATATATAATTACCCTTACAAAGTATAACAATAAGACATGCGGTCTGGGACCCATGGTAAGGTTGTGTTAAGTAGTACTGTTCTTAGCATTTTAATACCTGTTACTCACCCTATCGGGGGAGGTCTATATGGCCTGCATGATTACCCTTACAAAATATAATAATAAAACATGCGCTCTGGGACCCATGGTAAGGTTGTGTTAAGTAGTACTGTTCTTAGCATTTTAATACCTGTTACTTACCCTATCGGGGGAGGTCTATATGGCCTGCATGATTACCCGGACCAAATAAAACAACAAGACATGCAGTCTGGGCCTGGGACCCATGGGTAACTAAGTTGTGTTAAGTAGTACTATTCTTAGCACTTTGATCCCTGTTACTCCCACCTATCGGGGGAGGTCTATATGGCCATCATGATTAGCCTAACAAAGTACAACAATAAAACATGCGGTCTGGGACCCATGGTAACTAGGTTTATTTCAGTAGTACTGTTCTTATTAGTTTAATACCTGTTACAACCCCTAATGGTGGGAGGTCTATATGGCCTGCATGATTACCCGGACCAAATAAAACAACAAGACATGCGGTCTGGGACTGGGACCCATGGGTAACTAGGTTGTGTTAAGTAGTACTATTCTTAGCCCTTTCATCCCTGTTACTCACACCTATCGGGGGAGGTCTATATGGCCATCATGATTAGCCTAACAAAGTACAACAATAAAACATGCGGTCTGGGACCCATGGTAACTAGGTTTATTTCAGTAGTACTGTTCTTATTAGTTTAATACCTGTTACAACCCCTAATGGTGGGAGGTCTATATGGCCTGCAGGATTACCCGGACCAAATAAAATAAAAAGACATGCGGTCTGGGACTGGGACCCATGGGTAACTAGGTTGTGTTAAGTAGTACTATTCTTAGCACTTTCATCCCTGTTACTCACACCTATCGGGGGAGGTCTATATGGCCATCATGATTAGTCTAACAAAGTACAACAATAAAACATGCGGTCTGGGACCCATGGTAACTAGGTTTATTTCAGTAGTACTGTTCTTATTAGTTTAAAAGCTGTTCCAACCCCTAATAATGGGAGGTCTATATGGCCTGCATGATTACCCGGACCAAATAAAACAACAAGACATGCGGTCTGGGACTGGGACCCATGGGTAACTAGGTTGTGTTAAGTAGTACTATTCTTAGCACTTTCATCCCTGTTACTCACACCTATCGGGGGAGGTCTATATGGCCATCATGATTAGCCTAACAAAGTACAACAATAAAACATGCGGTCTGGGACCCATGCTAACTAGGTTTATTTCAGTAGTACTGTTCTTATTAGTTTAATACCTGTTACAACCCCTAATGGTGGGAGGTCTATATGGGCTGCATGATTACCCGGACCAAATAAAACAACAAGACATGCGGTCTGAGACTGGGACCCATGGGTAACTAGGTTGTGTTAAGTAGTACTATTCTTAGCACTTTCATCCCTGTTACTCCCACCTATCGGGGGAGGTCTATATGGCCTGCATGATATATAATTACCCTTACAAAGTATAACAATAAGACATGCGGTCTGGGACCCATGGTAAGGTTGTGTTAAGTAGTACTATTCTTAGCAGTTTAATACCAGTTACTCCCCCTATCGGGGGAGGTGTATATGGCCGGCATAATATATAATTAGCCTAACAAAGTACAACAATCTGACATGTGGTCTGGGACCTACGGTAACAAGGTTGTGTTAAGTAGTACTATTCTTAGCAGTTTAATCCCTCTTACTCCCCCTATCGGGTGAGGTCTATATGGCCTGCATGATTACCCTTACAAATTATAAAAATAAAACATGTGTCCTGGGACCCATGGTAAGGTTGTGTTAAGTAGTACTATGCTTAGCACTTTCATCCCTGTTACTCCCACCTATCGGGGGAGGTCTATATGACCATAATGATCTATAATTATACTAACAAAGTACAACAATAGGACATACATGTGGTCTGGTACCGTCTGATTCTTTCAGGTATACCAGTTGCAGTGGTTCTGACCCTGCATTCTTGCTGCAACTCTACTTGCAAGAGAGATCTGTTACAGAATCTGTGGGCTGGTATGCAAAGAGCTGGCCTGCCTGAAAGGAGCATCGATTTTAGGAACCCGGAGATAATTTTTAGGAACCGGGAGATGGAAAAAGATGCTTTGACATCCAGTACAGGTCGTTCTCCTTTAGCCTTTTTATACGAGGGTCCCGGACCCTCAACAGAAACAACAGCAGGAAACACCACATATGCCATTCTTTTGAACAATAGAGTACAGGTATGGCATCCATTTAGAAACCCGGAGATTATTTTTAGGAACCGGAAAATTGAAAAAAAAACCATGATTGGACACCCAATACACTTCGTTCTCCTTCAGCCTTTTTAGGCGAGGGTCCAGGACCCTCAACAGAAACAAAAGCAGGAAACAGCACATATGCCATCCTTTTGAACAATAGAGTACAGGTATGGCATCCATTTTAGAAACTCAGAGATAATTTTTAGGAACCAGGAAATTGAACAAAAAAAATGATTGGACACCCAGTACAGGTCGTTCTCCTTCAGCCTTTTTAGACGAGGGTCCCGGACCCTCAACAGAAACAACAGCAGGAAACACCACATATGCCATCCTTTTGAATAATCCAGTACAGGTATGGCATTAATTTTAGAAACCCAGAGATCATTTTTAGGAACCAGGAAATTGAACAAAAAACATGTTTGTACACCCAGTACACTTCGTTCTCCTTCAGCCTTTTTAGGTGAGGGTCCAGGACCCTCAACAGAAACAACAGCAGGAAACAGCACATATGCCATCCTTTTGAACAATAGAGTACAGGTATGGCATCCATTTTAGAAACCCGGAGATAATTTTTAGGAACCGGGAAATTGAAAAAAAACAACATGATTGGACACCCAGTACACTTCGTTCTCCTTCAGCCTTTTTAGGTGAGGGTCCAGGACCCTCAACAGAAACAACAGCAGGAAACAGCACATATGCCATCCTTTTGAACAATAGAGTACAGGTATGGCATCCATTTTAGAAACCCGGAGATAATTTTTAGGAACCGGGAAATTGAAAAAAAACAACATGATTGGACACCCAGTACACTTCGTTCTCCTTCACCCTTTTTAGGCGAGGGTCCAGGACCCTCAACAGAAACAACAGCAGGAAACCGCACATATGCCATCCTTTTGAACAATAGAGTACAGGTATGGCATCCATTTTAGAAACCCGGAGATAATTTTTAGGAACTGGGAAATTGAAAAAAAAAACATGATTGGACACCCAGTACGCTTCGTTCTCCTTCAGCCTTTTTAGGCAAGGGTCCAGGACCCTCAACAGAAACAACAGCAGGAAACAGCACATATGCCATCCTTTTGAACAATAGAGTACAGGTATGGCATCCATTTTAGAAACCCGGAGATAATTTTTAGGAACCGGGAAATTGAACAAAAAAAATGATTGGACACCCAGTACAGGTCGTTCTCCTTCCGCCTTTTTAGACGAGAGTCCCGGACCCTCAACAGAAACAACAGCAGGAAACACCACATATGCCATCCTTTTGAATAATCCAGTACAGGTATGGCATTGATTTTAGAAACCCGGAGATAATTTTTAGGAACTGGGAAATCAAACCAAAAAAATGATTGGACACCCAGTACACTTCGTTCTCCTTCAGCCTTTTTAGATGAGGGTCCCGGACCCTCAACAGAAAAAACAGCAGGAAACACCACCACATATGCCATCCTTTTGAACAATCCAGTACAGGTATGGCATCCATTTTAGGAACCCGGAGATAATTTTTAGGAATGAGGAGATGGAAAAAGATGCTTGGACAACCAGTACAATTCGTTCTCCTTCAGCCTTTTTAGACAAGGGTCCAGGACCCTCAACAGAAACAACAGCAGCAAACACCACATATGCCATCCTTTTGAATAATCCCGTACAGGTATGGCATTGATTTTAGAAACCCGGAGATAATTTTTAGGAACCAGGAGATGGAAAAAGATGCTTGGACAGTACACCCAGTACAGGTCATTCTCCTTCAGCCTTTTTAGACGAGGGTCCAGGACCCTCAACAAAAAGAACAGCAGTAAACACCACATATGCCATCCTTTTGAACACTAGAGTACAGGTATGGCATCCATTTTAGAAACCCGGAGATAATTTTTAGGAACCGGGAAATTGAACAAAAAACCATGCTTGGACACCCAGTACAGGTCGTTCTCCTTCAGCCTTTGTATAAGAGGGTCCAGGACCCTCAACAGAAACAACAGCATGAAACATCACATATGCCATCCTTTTGCACAATAGAGTACAGGTTTGGCATCCATTTTAGGAACCCGGAGATAATTCTTAGGAACCAGGAGATGGAAAAAGATGCTTGGATAACCTGTACACTTCGTTCTCCTTCAGCCTTTTTTATAAGAGGGTCCTGGACCCTCAAAAGAAACAACAGCAGGAAACACCACATATGCCATCCTTTTGAATAATCCAGTACAGGTATGGCATCGATTTTAGAAACCCGGAGATAATTTTTATGAACCGGGAAATTGAACAAAAAAACATGCTTGGACACCCAGTACAGGTCGTTCTCCTTCAGCCTTTTTATAAGAGGGTCCAGGACCCTCAACAGAAACAACAGCATGAAACACCACAAATGCCATCCCTTTGCACAATAGAGTACAGTTTTGGCATCCATTTTAGGACCCCGGAGATAATTTTTAGGAACCGGGAAATTGAACAAAAAACCATGCTTGGACAACCAGTACACTTCATTCTCCTTCAGCCTTTTTATAAGAGGGTCCCGGACCCTCAACAGAAAAAAACAGCAGGAAACACCACATATGCCATCCTTTTGCACAATAGATTACAGATATGGCATCGATTTTAGCAACCGGGAAATTGAACAAAAAAAATGATTGGACACCCAGTACAGGTCGTTCTCCTTCAGCCTTTTTAGACGAGGGTCCTGGACCCTCAACAGAAACAACAGCAGGAAACACCACATATGCCATCCTTTTGAATAATCCAGTACAGGTATGGCATCAATTTTAGAAACCCGGAGATCATTTTTAGGAACCGGGAAATTGAACAAAAAACATGTTTGTACACCCAGTACACTTCGTTCTCCTTCAGCCTTTTTAGGCGAGGGTCCAGGACCCTCAACAGAAACAACAGCAGGAAACAGCACATATGCCATCCTTTTGAACAATAGAGTACAGGTATGGCATCCATTTTAGAAACCCGGAGATAATTTTTAGGAACTGGGAAATTGAAAAAAAAAAACATGATTGTACATCCAGTACACTTCGTTCTCCTTCAGCCTTTTTAGGCGAGGGTCCAGGACCCTCAACAGAAACAACAGCAGGAATCAGCACATATGCCATCCTTTTGAACAATAGAGTACAGGTATGGCATCCATTTTAGAAACCCGGAGATAATTTTTAGGAACCGGGAAATTGAAAAAAAAACATGATTGGACACCCAGTACGCTTCGTTCTCCTTCAGCCTTTTTAGGCGAGGGTCCAGGACCCTCAACAGAAACAACAGCAGGAAACAGCACATATGACATCCTTTTGAACAATAGAGTACAGGTATGGCATCCATTTTAGAAACCCGGAGATAATTTTTAGGAACCGGGAAATTGAACAAAAAAAATGATTGGACACCCAGTACAGGTCATTCTCCTTCAGCCATTTTAGACGAGAGTCCCGGACCCTCAACAGAAACAACAGCAGGAAACATCACATATGCCATCCTTTTGAATAATCCAGTACAGGTATGGCATTGATTTTAGAAACCCGGAGATAATTTTTAGGAACTGGGAAATCGAACCAAAAAATGATTGGACACCCAGTACACTTCGTTCTCCTTCAGCCTTTTTTGGTGAGGGTCCCAGACCCTCAACAGAAACAACAGCAGGAAACACCACCACATATGCCATCCTTTTGAACAATCCAGTACAGGTATGGCATCCATTTTAGGAACCCGGAGATAATTTTTAGGAACCGGGAGATGGAAAAAGATGCTTGGACAACCAGTACAATTCTTTCTCCTTCAGCCTTTTTAGACAAGGGTCCAGGACCCTCAACAGAAACAACAGCAGCAAACACCACATATGCCATCCTTTTGAATAATCCCGTACAGGTATGGCATTGATTTTAGAAACCCGGAGATAATTTTTAGGAACCGGGAGATGGAAAAAGATGCTTGGACAGTACACCCAGTACAGGTCATTCTCCTTCAGCCTTTTTAGACGAGGGTCCAGGACCCTCAACATAAAGAACAGCAGTAAACACCACATATGCCATCCTTTTGAACAATAGAGTAAAGGTATGGCATCCATTTTAGAAACCCAGAGATAATTTTTAGGAACCGGGAAATTGAACAAAAAACCATGCTTGGACACCCAGTACAGGTCATTCTCCTTCAGCCTTTTTATAAGAGGGTCCAGGACCCTCAACAGAAACAACAGCATGAAACATCACATATGCCATCCTTTTGCACAATAGAGTACAGGTATGGCATCCATTTTAGGAACCCGGAGATAATTTTTAGGAACCCGGAAAAGGAAAAAGATGCTTGGATAACCTGTACACTTCGTTCTCCTTCAGCCTTTTTTATAAGAGGGTCCTGGACCCTCAAAAGAAACAACAGCAGGAAACACCACATATGCCATCCTTTTGAATAATCCAGTACAGGTATGGCATCGATTTTAGAAACCCGGAGATAATTTTTATGAACCGGGAAATTGAACAAAAAAACATGCTTGGACACCCAGTACAGGTCGTTCGCCTTCAGCCTTTTTATAAGAGGGTCCAGGACCCTCAACAGAAACAACAGCATGAAACACCACAAATGCCATCCTTTTGCACAATAGAGTACAGTTTTGGCATCCATTTTAGGACCCCAGAGATAATTTTTAGGAACCGGGAAATTGAACAAAAAAACATGCTTGGACAACCAGTACACTTCGTTCTCCTTCAGCCTTTTTATAAGAGGGTCCCGGACCCTCAAAAGAAACAACAGCAGTAAACACCACATATGCCATCCTTTTGCACAATAGATTACAGATATGGCATCGATTTTAGGAACCCAGAGATCATTTTTAGGAACCGTGAATATTGAACAAAAAACATGCTTGGACACCCAGTACAGATCGTTCTCCTTCAGCCTTTTTATACGATGGCCCACGACCCTCAACAGGCACAACAGCATGAAACACCACATATGCCATCCATTTGCACAATAGATTACAGATATGGCATTGATTTTAGGAACCCGGAGATAATTTTTAGGAACCGGAAATATTGAAAAAAAAAGGTGCTTGGACACGCAGTACAGGTCGTTCTCCTTCAGCCTTTTTATACGATGGCCCACGACCCTCAACAGGCACAACAGCATGAAACACCACATATGCCATCCATTTGCACAATAGATTACAGATATGCCATCCATTTGCACAATAGATTACAGATATGGCATTGATTTTAGGAACCCGGAGATAATTTTTAGGAACCGGGAATATTGAACAAAAAACGTGCTTGGACACGCAGTACAGGTCGTTCTCCTTCAGCCTTTTTATATGATGGCCCACGACCCTCAACAGGCACAACAGCATGAAACACCACATGTGCCATCCTTTTGCACAATAGATTACAGATATGGCATTGATTTTAGGAACCCGGAGATAATTTTTAAGAACCGGGAATATTGAACAAAAAAGGTGCTTGGACACGCAGTACAGGTCGTTCTCCTTCAGCCTTTTTATACGATGGCCCACGACCCTCAACAGGCACAACAGCATGAAACACCACATATGCCATCCTTTTGCACAATAGATTACAGATATGGCATTGATTTTAGGAACCCGGAGAAAATTTTTAGGAACCTGGAATATTGAACAAAAAACGTGCTTGGACACCCAGTACAGGTCGTTCTCCTTCAGCCTTTTTATACGATGGCCCACGACCCTCAACAGGCACAACAGCATGAAACACCACATATGCCATCATTTTGCACAATAGATTACAGGTATGGCATTAATTTTAGGAACCCGGAGATAATTTTTAGGAACCGGGAAATTGAACAAAAAACCATGCTTGGACACCCAGTACAGGTCGTTCTCCTTCAGCCTTTTTATACGATGGCCCACAACCCTCAACAGGCACAACAGCATGAAACACCACATATGCCATCATTTTGCACAATAGATTACAGGTATGGCATTGATTTTAGGAACCCGGAGATAATTTTTAGGAACCGGGAAATTGAACAAAAAACCATGCTTGGACACCCAGTACAGGTCGTTCTCCTTCAGCCTTTTTATACGATGGTCCACGACCCTCAAAAGGCACAGCAGCATGAAACACCACATATGACATCCTTTAGCACAATCGAGTACAGGTATGGCATCATTTTTAGAAAACCATAGATAATTTTTTGGAACCGTGAGATGGAAAAAGATGCTTGGTTGGTCCTCCTACTTCAAATTTGGGGCACTGCGCATGCAATCTACTGTGCCACCAGATATGAGTGGTGTGTTAATGACTGAGTACTATTCTTAAAAGTTTCATCACTGTTATGTGCCCTTTTTTGGTTTGGGTTTTGTAGCCACAGTGCAGCACCAGAGTCCAGAAAAATTAGGCATGTCCAAATGCCTGAAAAATTTGGTATTGTTGCAGCCGCTGCTGCAGCAGCGGCTAGAAAATTGATGTTTTTAAAACAGTTAGAAAGTGCCCTAAAACCTTGCGGCTTGAACACTGGTTGTTGGCGGATAAGTCACGCAAGTCATCCTGCATTCTAAGAAAAAATACGCCAGCGTGTGTACCATTTGTAGCCCAAGGCAGCTCATCTCATTATCAGGCCTTTTTTACTCAAATGTATCGCCCAATGTCAGTCCCTTCGGGATCCATCCCTCATTCATTTTAATAAAGGTGAGATATGCCATCCTTTTGCACAATAGATTACAGATATGGCATTGATTTTAGGAACCCGGAGATAATTTTTAGGAACCGGGAATATTGAACAAAAAATGTGCTTGGACACCCAGTACAGGTCGTTCTCCTTCAGCCTTTTTATACGATGGCCCACGACCCTCAACAGGCACAACAGCATGAAACACCACATATGCCATCAATTTGCACAATAGATTACAGATATGGCATTGATTTTAGGAACCCGGAGATAATTTTTAGGAACCGGGAATATTGAACAAAAAACGTGCTTGGACACGCAGTACAGGTCGTTCTCCTTCAGCCTTTTTATACGATGGCCCACGACCCTCAACAGGCACAACAGCATGAAACACCACATATGCCATCCTTTTGCACAATAGATTACAGATATGGCATTGATTTTAGGAACCCGGAGATAATTTTTAAGAACCGGGAATATTGAACAAAAAACGTGCTTGGACACCCAGTACAGGTTGTTCTCCTTCAGCCTTTTTAAACGATGGTCCATGACCCTCAACAGGCACAACAGCATGAAACACCACATATGCCATCCTTTTGCACAATAGATTACAGATATGGCATTGATTTTAGGAACCCAGAGATAATTTTTAGGAACCGGGAATATTGAACAAAAAGCGTGCTTGGACACCCAGTGCAGGTCGTTCTCCTTCAGCCTTTTTATACGATGGCCCATGACCCCCAACAGGCACAACAGCATGAAACACCACATATGCCATCCTTTTGCACAATAGATTACAGATATGGCATTGATTTTAGGAACCCGGAGATAATTTTTAGGAACCGGGAATATTGAACAAAAAACGTGCTTGGACACGCAGTACAGGTCGTTCTCCTTCAGCCTTTTTATACGATGGCCCACGACCCTCAACAGGCACAACAGCATGAAACACCACATATGCCATCCTTTTGCACAATAGATTACAGATATGGCATTGATTTTAGGAACCCGGAGATAATTTTTAAGAACCGGGAATATTGAACAAAAAACGTGCTTGGACACCCAGTACAGGTTGTTCTCCTTCAGCCTTTTTAAACGATGGTCCATGACCCTCAACAGGCACAACAGCATGAAACACCACATATGCCATCCTTTTGCACAATAGATTACAGATATGGCATTGATTTTAGGAACCCAGAGATAATTTTTAGGAACCGGGAATATTGAACAAAAAGCGTGCTTGGACACCCAGTGCAGGTCGTTCTCCTTCAGCCTTTTTATACGATGGCCCATGACCCCCAACAGGCACAACAGCATGAAACACCACATATGCCATCCTTTTGCACAATAGATTACAGATATGGCATTGATTTTAGGAACCCGGAGATAATTTTTAGGAACCGGGAATATTGAACAAAAAACGTGCTTGGACACCCAGTACAGGTTGTTCTCCTTCAGCCTTTTTATACGATGGCCCACGACCCTCAACAGGCACAACAGCATGAAACACCACATGTGCCATCCTTTTGCACAATAGATTACAGATATGGCATTGATTTTAGGAACCCGGAGATAATTTTTAGGAACCGGGAATATTGAACAAAAAACGTGCTTGGACACCCAGTACAGGTCGTTCTCCTTCAGCCTTTTTATACGATGGCCCACGACCCTCAACAGGCACAACAGCATGAAACACCACATATGCCATCTTTTTGCACAATAGATTACAGATATGGCATTGATTTTAGGAACCCGGAGAAAATTTTTAGGAACCGGGAATATTGAACAAAAAACGTGCTTGGACACCCAGTACAGGTCGTTCTCCTTCAGCCTTTTTATGCGATGGCCCACGACCCTCAACAGGCACAACAGCATGAAACACCACATATGCCATCCTTTTGCACAATAGATTACAGGTATGGCATTGATTTTAGGAACCCGGAGATAATTTTTAGGAACCGGGAAATTGAACAAAAAAACCATGCTTGGACACCCAGTACAGGTCGTTCTCCTTCAGCCTTTTTATACGATGGCCCACAACCCTCAACAGGCACAACAGCATGAAACACCACATATGCCATCATTTTGCACAATAGATTACAGGTATGGCATTGATTTTAGGAACCCGGAGATAATTTTTAGGAACCGGGAAATTGAACAAAAAACCATGCTTGGACACCCAGTACAGGTCGTTCTCCTTCAGCCTTTTTATACGATGGTCCACGACCCTCAACAGGCACAGCAGCATGAAACACCACATATGACATCCTTTAGCACAATCGAGTACAGGTATGGCATCATTTTTAGGAAACCATAGATAATTTTTTGGAACCGTGAGATGGAAAAAGATGCTTGGTTGGTCCTCCTACTTCAAATTTGGGGCACTGCGCATGCAATCTACTGTGCCACCAGATATGAGTGGTGTGTTAATGACTGAGTACTATTCTTAACAGTTTCATCACTGTTATGTGCCGTTTTTTGGTTTGGGTTTTGTAGCCACAGTGCAGCACCAGAGGCCAGAAAAATTAGGCATGTCCAAATGCCTGAAAAATTTGGTATTGTTGCAGCCGCTGCTGCAGCAGCAGCTAGAAAATTGATGTTTTTAAAACAGTTAGAAAGTGCCCTAAAACCTTGCGGCTTGAACACTAGTTGTTGGCGGATAAGTCACGCAAGTCACCCTGCATTCTAAGAAAAAATACGCCAGCGTGTGTACCATTTGTAGCCCAAGGCAGCTCATCTCATTATCAGGCCTTTTTTACTCAAATGTATCACCCAATGTCAGTCCCTTCGGGATCCATCCCTCATTCATTTTAATAAAGGTGAGATATGCCATCCTTTTGCACAATAGATTACAGATATGGCATTGATTTTAGGAACCCAGAGATAATTTTTAGGAACCGGGAATATTGAACAAAAAACGTGCTTGGACACCCAGTACAGGTCGTTCTCCTTCAGCCTTTTTATACGATGGCCCACGACCCTCAACAGGCACAACAGCATGAAACACCACATATGCCATCAATTTGCACAATAGATTACAGATATGGCATTGATTTTAGGAACCCGGAGATAATTTTTAGGAACCGGGAATATTGAACAAAAAACGTGCTTGGACACGCAGTACAGGTCGTTCTCCTTCAGCCTTTTTATACGATGGCCCACGACCCTCAACAGGCACAACAGCATGAAACACCACATATGCCATCCTTTTGCACAATAGATTACAGATATGGCATTGATTTTAGGAACCCAGAGATAATTTTTAAGAACCGGGAATATTGAACAAAAAACGTGCTTGGACACCCAGTACAGGTTGTTCTCCTTCAGCCTTTTTATACGATGGTCCATGACCCTCAACAGGCACAACAGCATGAAACACCACATATGCCATCCTTTTGCACAATAGATTACAGATATGGCATTGATTTTAGGAACCCAGAGATAATTTTTAGGAACCGGGAATATTGAACAAAAAGCATGCTTGGACACCCAGTGCAGGTCGTTCTCCTTCAGCCTTTTTATACGATGGCCCATGACCCTCAACAGGCACAACAGCATGAAACACCACATATGCCATCCTTTTGCACAATAGATTACAGATATGGCATTGATTTTAGGAACCCGGAGATAATTTTTAGGAACCGGGAATATTGAACAAAAAACGTGCTTGGACACCCAGTACAGGTTGTTCTCCTTCAGCCTTTTTATACGATGGCCCACGACCCTCAACAGGCACAACAGCATGAAACACCACATGTGCCATCCTTTTGCACAATAGATTACAGATATGGCATTGATTTTAGGAACCCGGAGATAATTTTTAGGAACCGGGAATATTGAACAAGAAACGTGCTTGGACACCCAGTACAGGTCGTTCTCCTTCAGCCTTTTTATACGATGGCCCACGACCCTCAACAGGCACAACAGCATGAAACACCACATATGCCATCTTTTTGCACAATAGATTACAGATATGGCATTGATTTTAGGAACCCGGAGAAAATTTTTAGGAACCGGGAATATTGAACAAAAAACGTGCTTGGACACCCAGTACAGGTCGTTCTCCTTCAGCCTTTTTATACGATGGCCCATGACCCTCAACAGGCACAACAGCATGAAACACCACATATGCCATCCTTTTGCACAATAGATTACAGGTATGGCATTGATTTTAGGAACCCGGAGATAATTTTTAGGAACCGGGAAATTTAACAAAAAACCATGCTTGGACACCCAGTACAGGTCGTTCTCCTTCAGCCTTTTTATACGATGGTCCACGACGATGGTCCACGAGATGGAAAAAGATGCTTGGTTGGTCCTCCTACTTCAAATTTGGGGCACTGCGCATGCAATCTACTGTGCCACCAGATATGAGTGGTGTGTTAATGACTGAGTACTATTCTTAACAGTTTCATCACTGTTATGTGCCGTTTTTTTGGTTTGGGTTTTGTAGCCACAGTGCAGCACCAGAGGCCAGATAAATTAGGCAAGTCTAAATGCCTGAAAAATTTGCCCTAAAACCTTGCGGCTTGAACACTAGTTGTTGGCGGATAAGTCACGCAAGTCATCCTGCATTCTAAGAAAAAATACGCCAGCGTGTGTACCATTTGTAGCCCAAGGCAGCTCATCTCATCATCAGGCCTTTTTTACTCAAATGTATCGCCCAATGTCAGTCCCTTTGGGATCCATCCCTCATTCATTTTAATAAAGGTGAGATAATCAAGACTTTTTTGACCTAGGCGACTTCTCTTCTCAGTGACAAAACCTCCTGCTGCACTGAAGGTCCTTTCTGACAGGACACTTGAAGCGGGGCAGGCCAGAAGTTCGATTGCAAATTGGGATAGCTCAGGCAACAGGTCAAGCCTGCACACCCAGTAGTCAAGGGGTCCATCGCTCCTCAGAGTGTCGAGATCCGCAGTTAATGCTAGGTAGTCTGCTACCTGTCGGTTGAGTCTTTCTCTGAGGCTGGATCCCGAAAGGCTCTTGCGATGCATAGGAGTTAAAAAGGTCCGCATGTCCTCCATCAACAACACGTCAGGAAAGCATCCTGTTCTTGCCGCCATGGTCGTGGGAGGAGGAGGAGGATTACTTTTATCTCTTCCCCTGTTAGATTCCCGTTGTGCTGTGACATCACCCTTATACGCTGTGTAAAGCATAGTTTTTAATTTATTTTGGAACTGCTGCATCCTTTCCAACTTGAGGGAATTTGGTAACATTTCAGTCACTTTATGCTTACACCGGGGGTCTAGTAGCGTGGACACCCAGTACAGGTCGTTCTCCTTCAGCTTTTTTATATGAGGGTCCCTCAACAGGAACGACAGCATGAAAGACCCCATTTGCACAAGGTTGGATGCCGAGCTAATCATGTCCCGTTCCTCGTCCTCACTGATCTCACTGAAGGTATCTTCTTCCCCCCAGCCATGTACAACACCACGGGTACCAGATAGGTGACAACAACAAGCACCCTGGGAGGCCTGTTGTGCTTGGTCTTCCTCCTCCTCCTCCTCCTCCTCCTCCTCCTCCTCAAAGCCACATTCCTCCTCTGAGTCCTCTTGCTCACAATCCTCTTCCTGCATTGCCGCAGGTCCAGCAAGCAATGCTGATAAGGCTGTTTCTGGTGGTGATGGACACCACAACTCTTCCTCTTCACGCTCATCTACGGCCTGATCCAGCACTCTTCGCAGGGCACGCTCCAGGAAGAAAACAAATGGTATGATGTCGCTGATGGTGCCTTGACAAGGTTTGTCACCTCCTCAAAAGGATGCATGAGCCTACAGGCATTGCGCATGAGCGTCCAGTAATTTGGCAAAAAAATCCCCAGCTCCCCAGAGGCTGTCCTAGCACCCCGGTCATACAAATACTCATTAACAGCTTTTTCTTGTTGGAGCAGGAGGTCGAACATTAGGAGTGTTGAATTCCACCGTGTCGGGCTGTCGCAAATCAAGCGCCTCACTGGCAGGTTGTTTTGACGCTGGATATCTGAGAAGTGTGCCATGGCCGTGTAGGAACGCCTGAAATGGCCACACACCTTCCTGGCCTGCTTCAGGACGTCCTGTAAGCCTGGGTACTTATGCACAAAGCGTTGTACAATCAGATTACACACATGTGCCATGCACGGCACATGTGTCAACTTGCCCAATTTCAATGCCGCCACCAAATTACTTCCATTGTCAGAAACAACCTTGCCAATCTCCAGTTGGTGCGGAGTCAGCCAATGATCCACCTGTGCATCAGGGCGGACAGGAGTGCGTGTGCGGTGTGACTCTCGGCTTTAAGGCAAGTCAACCCCAAGACGGCGTGACACTGCCATATCCGGGATGTTGAATAGTACCTGGGGAGCTGGGGGGGTGCCGTTGATGTGGAGCAAGATGCAGAAGCAGAAGAGGACTCAGCCGAGGAAGAGGCTATGGAAGAGGATGGAGTAGGAGGAGTAGAGGAGGTAGCAGCAGGCCTGCCTGCAAGTCGTGGCGGTGTCACCAACTCCGATGCAGAGCCATGCATTCCATGTTTGTCAGACGTCAGCAGGTTTACCCAATGCACAGTGTAGGTGATATACCTGCCCTGACCATGCTTTGCAGACCAGCTATCAGTGGTCATATGGACCCTTGCCCCAATGCTGTGTGCCAGACATGCCATTACTTCCTTTCGCACATTCGAGTACAGGTTTGGGATTGCCTTTTGTGAAAAGAAATTTCTGCCAGGTACCTTCCACTGCAGTGTCCCAATAGATACAATTTTTTTGAAAGCATCAGACTCCAACAGCTTGTATGGTAAAAGCTGGCGGGCTAAGAGTTCAGACAAGCCAGCTGTCAGACGCCGGGCAAGGGGGTGACTCTGGGAAATTGGCTTCTTACGCTCAAACATGTCCTTGACAGACACCTGACTGTGGGCAGATGGCCAGGAACTGCTGCGTAAGAGAGACTGAGTGGAGGATGGTTGAGAGGGGGCAAGGAGGACAGCAGTGGTTGACGTGGCTGAAGATGCTGGACCAGGAGGAGGAGGGCAGCTTTGAGTTTGTGTGCTGCTTATACTCATGTGTTCTTCCCATCGGCGTTTGTGATGTGAGACCATGTGCCTTCGCAAAGCAGTTGTACCTCGGTGGGTGTTGGACATCCCACGACTCAGTTTCTTTTGGCACAGGTTGCAAATGGCATCGCTATTGTCAGAGGCAGACACACAAAAAAATGCCACACTGCTGAGCACTGCGATGACGGCATTCTGGTGGTGGCAACAGCATGCGTTGATTGGCGTCGGCGTGCTGTCTGGCTGACCCCGGGTGCCGATGCATGCTGTCTGACTGTGCCACTAGCTCCTTGCGACGACCTCCAACTGCTTCCAACTTGTCTCCTCCTCTCTGCCTCTCCATCTGAACTTTCCCCATCTTCTCTTCTAGCAGGCACCCACGTGACATCCACGGACACATCATCATCAACCGCTTCACTTGTATCTGACACATCAACAAAGGAAGCAGCAGAGGGTACAACATCATCATCATCATCACACTGTATGTCAATGTCTGTAATGCTGCCTGACTGAGACATATCCCTGTTATCTACATCCTCTGTCAATGATGGTTGCGCATCACTCATTTCTTCCAAATGATGTGTCAATAACTCCTCTGACAGATCAAGTGAAGCGGCTGTGGTGCTAGTGTTGGTGGTGGCGACAGGCAGGCGAGTGGCACTGGTCACTTGAGAGGTGCCCAAAGCACAGCTGGAGGTGGATGGTGCATCAATGTTTGGAGGACTAGGAGCGGAAGCTGTAGAAGATTGGGTGTCCTGTGTTAGCCATTCAACTAGGTCCTCCTCAGAACTTTTCGCGTCCCTGGCACCTGGCCTCTGAACAATGTGCATATTTGTAGGGTCTAAAGGAATCACAGCACCACGACCACGACGGCACCTGCGGGGTGGCCTGCCTCTGCCTGTCATTTTTTTTAAAATGTACACTTACAAAACTATTAAACAAATTATGAGTGGTGGCACTGGGCAAGTGGGCACAGTATACGCTGTGAGCCTGACACAAAAAAACAGACTGATGTTTCAAAGTCAAAAATGTTTTGCCTAGACTTAGAGTTTTGCGTTAGCCGTCAAAACCAGCGTTAGGGGCTCCTAACGCTGGTTTTGGGCTACCACTGGTATTTAGAGTCGTGTAGGTAAGGGTCTAACGCTTACTTTCCAGCTGCGACTTTTCAATACCGCAGATCCCCTTACGTCAATTGCGTATCCTATCTTTTCAATGGGATCTTTCTAATGCCGGTATTAAGAGTCTTGGCTGGAGTGAGAGTTAGAACTCTAACGACAAAACTCCAGCCGCAGAAAAAAGTCAGGAGTTAAGAGCTTTTTGGGCTAACGCTGGTTCATAAAGCTCTTAACTACTGTGCTCTAAAGTACACTAACACCCATAAACTACCTATGTACCCCTAAACCGAGGCCCCCCCACATCGCCGCCACTCTGTTAAAGTTTTTTAACCCCTAATCTGCCGACCGCACACCGCCGCAACCTACATTATCCCTATGTACCCCTAATCTGCTGCCCCTAACACCGCCGACCCCTATATTATATTTATTAACCCCTAATCTGCCTCCCCAAACGTCGCCGCCACCTACCTAAATTATTAACCCCTAATCTGCCGACCGGACCTCACCGCTACTATAATAAAGTTATTAACCCCTAATCCGCCTTACTCCCGCCTCAATAACCCTATAATAAATATTATTAACCCCTAATCTGCCCTCCCTAACATCACCGACACCTAACCTCAAGTATTAACCCCTAATCTGCCAACTGGACCTCACCGCTACTCTAATAAATTTATTAACCCCTAAAGCTAAGTCTAACCCTAACACTAACACCCCCCTAAATTAAATATAATTTATATCTAACAAAATAAATTATTTCTTATTAAATAAATTATTCCTATTTAAAGCTAAATACTTACCTGTAAAATAAACCCTAATATAGCTACAATATAACGAATAATTATATTGTAGCTATTTTAGGATTAATATTTATTTTACAGGCAACTTTGTATTTATTTTAACTAGGTACAATAGCTATTAAATAGTTAATAACTATTTAATAGCTACCTAGTTAAAATAATTACAAAATTACCTGTAAAATAAATCCTAACCTAAGTTACAATTAAACCTAACACTAAACTATCAATAAATTAATTAAATAAAATACCTACAATTAAATACAATTGAACCTAACACTACACTATCAATAAATGAATTTAATAAAATACCTACAATTAAATACAATTAAACCTAACACTACACTATCAATAAATTAATTAAATAAAATACCTACAATTAAATACAATTAAACCTAACACTACACTATCAATAAATTAATTACATAAAATACCTACAAATAAATACAATTAAATAAACTAACTAAAGTACAAAAAATAAAAAAGAACTAAGTTACAAAAAATAAAAAAATAATTTACAAACATTATAAAAATATTACAACAATTTTAAGCTAATTACACCTACTCTAAGCCCCCTAATAAAATAACAAAACCCTCCAAAATAAAAAAATGCCCTACCCTATTCTAAAATAAAAATAGAAAAGCTCTTTTACCTTACCAGCCCTTAAAAGGGCCTTTTGCGGGGCATGCCCCAAAGAAAACAGCTCTTTTGCCTGTAAAAAAAACATACAATACCCCCCCAACATTACAACCCACCACCCACATACCCCTAATCTAACCCAAACCCCACTTAAATAAACCTAACACTAAGCTCCTGAAGATCATCCTACCTTATCTTCACCACGCCGGGTATCTCCGATCATTCCAGTGGAGGCTCCGAAATCTTCATCCAAGCCCAAGCGGGGGCTGAAGACATCCATCATCCGGCTGAAGAGGTCCATCATCGGGCTGAAGTCTTGATCCAAGCCCAAGCTGGGGCTGAAGACATCCATCATCCGGCTGAAGAGGTCCATCATCCGGCTAAAGTCTTGATCCAAGCGGGCGCTGAAGACATCCATCATCCAACTGAAGAGGTCCATCATCGGGCTGAAGTCTTCTATCAAGTGGCATCTTCAATCTTCTTTCTTCCGGATCCATCTTCATCCCGCCGACGCGGAACATCCATCCTGGCCGACGACTTCCTGACGAATGACGGTTCCTTTAAATGACGTCATCCAAGATGGCGTGCCTCGAATTCCGATTGGCTGATAGGATTCTATCAGCCAATCGGATTTAAGGTAGGAAAATTCTGATTGGCTGATGGAATCAGCCAATCAGATTCAAGTTCAATCCGATTGGCTGATTGGATGAGCCAATTGGATTGAACTTGAATCTGATTGGCTGATTCCATCAGCCAATCAGAATTTTCCTACCTTAATTCCGATTGGCTGATAGAATCCTATCAGCCAATCGGAATTCAAGGGACGCCATCTTGGATGACGTCCTTTAAAGGAACCGTCATTCATCAGGAGTTCGTCGGCCAGGATGGATGTTCCGCGTCGGCGGGATGAAGATGGATCCGGAAGAAAGAAGATTGAAGATGCCACTTGATAGAAGACTTCAGCCCGATGATGGACCTCTTCAGCCCGATGATGGATCTCTTCAGCCCGCGCTTGGATCAAGACTTCAGCCCGATAATGGACCTCTTCAGCCCGATGATGGATCTCTTCAGCCCCCGCTTGGGCTTGGATGAAGACTTCAGAGCCTCCTCTGGACCGATCGGTGATACCCGGTGTGGTGAAGACAAGGTATGGAGATCTTCAGGGGCTTAGTGTTAGGTTTAGGTATTTGTATGTAATTAATTTATTGATAGTGTAGTGTTAGGTTTAATTGTAACTTAGGTTAGGATTTATTTTACAGGTAATTTTGTAATTATTTTAACTAGGTAGCTATTAAATAGTTATTAACTATTTAATAGCTATTGTACCTGGTTAAAATAATTACAAAGATGCCTGTAAAATAAATATTAATCCTAAAATAGCTACAATGTAATTATAATTTATATTGTAGCTATATTAGGGTTTATTTTACAGGTAAGTATTTAGCTTTAAATAGGATTAATTTATTTAATAAGAGTTAATTTATTTAGTTAGATAAAAATTATATTTAACTTAGGGTGGTGTTAGTGTTAGGGTTAGACTTAGCTTTAGGGGTTAATACATTTAATAGAGTAGTGGTGAGGTCCGGTCGGCAGATTAGGGGTTAATACTTGAAGTTAGGTGTCGATGATGTTAGGGAGGGCAGATTAGGGGTTAATACTATTTATTATAGGGTTATTGAGGCGGGAGTGAGGTGGATTAGGGGTTAATAACTTTATTATAGTAGCGGTGAGGTCCGGTCAGCAGATTAGGGGTTAATAAGTGTAGGTAGGTGGCGGCGACGTTGGGGGGGGGCAGATTAGGGGGTAATAAATATAATATAGGGGTCGGCGGTGTTAAGGGAAGCAGATTAGGGGTACATAGGTATAATGTAGGTTGCGGCGGTGTACGGAGCGGCATATTAGGGGTTAAAAAAATATGTAGGGCTCAGCGATTAGGGGTTAATAAGTGTAAGGTTAGGGGTGTTTAGACTCGGGGTACATGTTAGGGTGTTAGGTGCAGACTTAGGAAGTGTTTCCCCATAGGAAACAATGGGGCTGCGTTAGGAGCTGAACGCTGCTTTTTTGCAGGTGTTAGGTTTTTTTTCAGCTCAAACGGCCCCATTGTTTCCTATGAGGGAATCGTTCACGAGCACGTTTTTTAAGCTGGCCGCGTCCGTAAGCACCGCTGGTATGGAGAGTTGCAGTGGCGGTAAATTATGCTCTACGCTCCCTTTTTGGAGCCTAACGCAGCCATTCTGTGAACTCTAAATACCAGCGGTATTTAAAAGGTGCGGGGGGAAAAAAGCACGCGTAGCTAAAGCACCCCTTTGGCCGCAGAAGTCTAAATCTAGCCGTTTATTTTTTAAATATTAAAAGTACTGTGACAACAAATATGATTGGTGGCACTAGTTGGCAAGTGGGGAGGAAGGCAACTGCAATTAGATTACACTAGCTGACTGATGATTCACAGTCAAAAAAGTTTTTATTTTAAATATTTTCAAAACTGTTATAACAAATATGAGTGGTGGCACTAGTTGGCTTGGCAAGTGGGCCTGGTACACACGCTGGGAGGAAGGTAACTGCAATTAGATTACACTAGATGACTGATGTTTCACAGTCAAAAAAGTTTTTATTTGAAATATTTACAATACTGTTATAACAAATATGATTGGTGGCAGTAGTTGGCAGCAAGTGGGCCTGGCACACACGCTGGCAGGCAGGCAACTGCAATTCAATGGCCCTAGCAGACTGATGATTCACAGTCAAAAAAGTTTTTATTTAAAATATTTACAATACTGTTACAACAAATATGATTGGTGGCACTAGTTGGCTAGTGGGCCTGGCACACACGCTGGCAGGCAGGAAAATGCAATTCAATTGCACTAGCAGACTGATGATTCACAGTCTAAAATTTTTTTATTTTAAATATTTACAATACTGTTAGAACAAATATGATTGGTGGCAATAGTTGGCAGCAAGTGGGCCTGGCACACACGCTGGCAGGCAGGCAACTTCAATTAGATTACACTAGCAGACTGATCTTTCACAGTCAAAAAATATTTTTTTTAAATATTTACACTACTGTTATAACAAATATGATTGGTGGCACTAGTTGGCAAAAGGGCCTGGCACACACGCTGGGAGGAAGGCAACTGCAATTAGATTACACTAGATGACTGATGTTTCTCAGTCAAAAAGTTTTTATTTTAAATATTTACAATACTGTTATAACAAATATGATTGGTGGCACTAGTTGGCAAGTGGGCCTGGCACACACGCTGGCAGGCAGGCAACTGAAATTCAATTGCACTAGCAGACTGATGATTCACAGTCAAAAAAGTTTTTATTTTAAATATTTACACTACTGATATAACAAATATGATTCGTGGCACTAGTTGGAAAGTGAGCCTGGCGCACACGCTGGCAGACAGGCAACTGCAATTAAATAACAATAGCAGACTGATGTAAAAGTTTGTTTTTAAAAAAGTTACACTAATGTTACAACAGATAGGAGTGATGGCACTCAGGATAGAAGTAGGCACAGTATGTGCTGGCAGCCTGACACACAGGCTGGCACTAGTGGCAGGCTGGTCTGGCAACTAAAATTAAATAACACTAGCAGACTGATGTAAACGTTTTTTATTATAAAATTTAAACTAATGTTACACCAGATAGGAGTGGTGGACTGGCACTGAGGATGGAAGTAGGCACAGTATATGCTGGCAGCCTGACACACAGGCTGGCACTAATGGCAGCCAGGCTGGCCTGGCAACTAATATTAAATAACACTAGAAGAGGACTGATGTAAAAAAATTGTTTTTTAAAAAAATTACACTAATGTTACACCAGTTATAAGTGGTGGAAAAAAAGAGCTATTAATCACACTATATGATGTGGGCCTGACACACAGGCCTGATGGAAAATGAAATTAGATTACACCAGCAAAATGATTTAAAAGTTTTTTTTATTTTATTTACAATAATGTTTATGAGTGGTGGCTGGCACAGCAATTAACCACAGTATATGCTGTGTGAGCCTGAGACACAGGCCTGATAGAAAATGAAATTAGATTACACTAGCAAAATGATTTAATTTTTTTTTTTTTTAATATACAATAATGTTAAGCAGATATGAGTGGTGGCTGCTGGCACAGCAATTAACCACAGTATATGCTGTGTAAGCCTGACACACAGGCCTGATAGAAAATGAAATTAGATTACACTAGCAAAATGATTTAAAAGTTTGGTTGTTTAAATTTACACTAATGTTAAGCAGATATGAGTGGTGGCTGCTGGCACAGAGCAATTAACCACAGTATATGCTGTGTGAGCCTGAGACACAGGCCTGATAGAAAATGAAATTAGATTACACTAGCAAAATGATTTAAAAGTTTGGTTGTTTAAATTTACACTAATGTTAAGCAGATATGAGTGGTGGCTGCTGGCACAGAGCAATTAACCACAGTATATGCTGTGTGAGCCTGAGACACAGGCCTGATAGAAAATGAAATTAGATTACACTAGCAAAATTATTTAAAAGGTTTTTTTAAAAAAAATTTACAATAATGTTAAGCTGATATGAGTTGTGGTGGCTGCTGGCACAGCAATTAACCACAGAAGCCTGACACACAGGCCTGATAGAAAATGAAATTAGATTACACTAGCAAAATGATTTAAAAGTTTGGTTGTTTAAATTTACACTAATGTTAAGCAGATATGAGTGGTGGCTGCTGGCACAGAGCAATTAACCACAGTATATGCTGTGTAAGCCTGACACACAGGCCTGATAGAAAATGAAATTAGATTACACTAGCAAAATGATTTAAAAGTTTTGTTGTTTAAATTTACACTAATGTTAAGCAGATATGAGTTGTGACTGCTGGCATGGAGCAATTAACCACAGTATATGCTGTGTGAGCATGAGACACAGGCCTGATAGAAAATGAAATTAGATTACACTAGCAAAATGATTTAAAAGTTTTTTAAAAAAAATTTACACTAATGTTAAGCAGATATGAGTTGTGGCTGCTGGCACAGCAATTAACCACAGTATATGCTGTGTAAGCCTGACACACAGGCCTGATAGAAAATGAAATTAGATTACACTAGCAAAATTATTTAAAAGTTTGGTTGTTTAAATTTACACTAATGTTAAGCAGATATGAGTGGTGGCTGCTGGCACAGAGCAATTAACCACAGTATATGCTGTGTGAGCCTGAGACACAGGCCTGAAAGAAAATGAAATTAGATTACACTAGCAAAATTATTTAAAAGTTGTATTTTTTTAAATTTACAATAATGTTAAGCAGATATGAGTGGTGGCTGCTGGCACAGCAATTAACCACAGAAGCCTGACACACAGGCCTGATAGAAAATGAAATTAGATTACACTAGCAAAATGATTTAAAAGTTTTGTTGTTTAAATTTACACTAATGTTAAGCAGATATGAATTGTGGCTGCCTTGCTGGCACAGAGCAATTAACCACAGTATATGCTGTGTGAGCCTGAGACACAGGCCTGATAGAAAATGAAATTAGATTACACTAGCAAAATGATTTAATTTTTTTTTTTTAATTTACACTAATGTTAAGCAGATATGAGTGGTGGCTGCTGGCACAGCAATTAACCACAGTATATGCTGTGTAAGCCTGAGACACAGGCCTGATAGAAAATGAAATTAGATTACACTAGCAAAATTATTTAAAAGTTTTGTTGTTTAAATTTACACTAATGTTAAGCAGATATGAGTGGTGGCTGCTGGCACAGAGCAATTAACCACAGTATATGCTGTGTGAGCCTGAGACACAGGCCTGATAGAAAATGAAATTAGATTACACTAGCAAAATGATTTAAAAGTTTGGTTGTTTAAATTTACACTAATGTTAAGCAGATATGAGTGGTGGCTGCTGGCACAGAGCAATTAACCACAGTATATGCTGTGTGAGCCTGAGACACAGGCCTGATAGAAAATGAAATTAGATTACACTAGCAAAATGATTTAAAAGTTTTTTTTAAAAAAAATTTACAATAATGTTAAGCTGATATGAGTTGTGGTGGCTGCTGGCACAGCAATTAACCACAGAAGCCTGACACACAGGCCTGATAGAAAATGAAATTAGATTACACTAGCAAAATGATTTAAAAGTTTGGTTGTTTAAATTTACACTAATGTTAAGCAGATATGAGTGGTGGCTGCTGGCACAGAGCAATTAACCACAGTATATGCTGTGTGAGCCTGAGACACAGGCCTGATAGAAAATGAAATTAGATTACACTAGCAAAATGATTTAAAAGTTTGGTTGTTTAAATTTACACTAATGTTAAGCAGATTTGAGTGGTGGCTGCTGGCACAGAGCAATTAACCACAGTATATGCTGTGTAAGCCTGACACACAGGCCTGATAGAAAATGAAATTAGATTACACTAGCAAAATGATTTAAAAGTTTTGTTGTTTAAATTTACACTAATGTTAAGCAGATATGAGTTGTGACTGCCTTGCTGGCACAGAGCAATTAACCACAGTATATGCTGTGTGAGCCTGAGACACAGACCTGATAGAAAATGAAATTAGATTACCCTAGCAAAATTATTTAAAAGTTTGGTTGTTTAAATTTACACTAATGTTAAGCAGATATGAGTGGTGGCTGCTGGCACAGAGCAATTAACCACAGAAGCCTGACACACAGGCCTGATAGAAAATGAAATTAGATTACACTAGAAAAATGATTTAAAAGTTTGGTTGTTTAAATTAACACTAATGTTAAGCAGATATAAGAGGTGGCTGCTGGCACCGCAATTAACCACAGAAGCCTGACACACAGGCCTGATAGAAAATGAAATTAGATTACACTAGAAAAATGATTTAAAAGTTTTTTTAAATTTTTTTTAAATAATGTTAAGCAGATATGAGTGGTGGCTGCTGGCACAGCAATTAACCACAGTGTATGCTGTGTAAGCCTGACACACAGGCCTGATAGAAAATGAAATTAGATTACACTAGCAAAATGATTTAAAAGTTTTTTTTTTTACATTTAAAATAATGTTAAGCAGATATGAGTGGTGGCTGCTGGCACAGCAATTAACCACAGTGTATGCTGTGTAAGCCTGACACACAGGCCTGATAGAAAATGAAATTAGATTACACTGGCAAAATTATTTAAAAGTTGTTTTTTTTTTTTATTGAAAATAATGTTAAGCAGATATGAGTGGTGGCTGCTGGCACAGCAATTAACCACAGTGTATGCTGTGTAAGCCTGACACACAGGCCTGATAGAAAATGAAATTAGATTACATTAGCAAAATTATTTAAAAGTTTTGTTGTTTAAATTTACACTAATGTTAAGCAGATATCAGTGGTGGCACTAATCACAGTATATGCTGTGAGCTTCATACACAGGCTGAAAGCCAGGCAAATGCAAATAAAATTACAAATAATAAATAAAAAAAAACGACTGAAGTTCTAGCCCTAAAAAGGGCTTTTTGGGGTGCTGTCCTTACAGCAGAGATTAGATGAGTCCTTCAGGACTGTAGTGGACACTAAATACACTAGCCTAGCTATCTATTTCCCTATAATGTCAGCAGCAGCAACACTAAAGCTCCTCTCACTAAGAAAGCAAGATCGTAATGAATCTAAAATGTCTGCTGCCCAGGAGCTGGGAGGGTCTGTGAGGGAGTGTCTGCTGCTGATTGGCTCAAATGTGTCAGAAGGCTGTGAGATACAGGGTCAAAGTTTCCTCAATGATGACAAATAGGGGGCGGATCGAACATCACATATGTTCGCCCGCCGCGGCGAACGTGAACAAGCTATGTTCGCCGGTAACTGTTCTCCGGCGAACTGTTCGTGACATCACTAGTCCCAATGTATTTGTCTTACAGAAAACTGTGTTGGCACACTGGTCTCTCTATAAGCAAAAATGGCAGCAAGCAGGATTGCAACAGTTACCAAGAAATACATTTTCAGCCAAGTTTTTCTTTTCTCTGAGATCAAACTCCTCCCCATTTCTTAATCATTCGATACATTTGGATACGCTTTTTCTCTGATTGGCTGCTGGGAAATGCCATTTTTAACAGCCAAACATTTTTTGGTTGTAATACTGTATTTAGGCCATCGGGGGCAGCCGACAAAAACAGACATTTTCATTTTCAACACTGCTAACAGTTTACTATCGGCTAGATTACGAGTTTTGCAGTAAGGGGGGTGTGATGCTAACTTGCACGTTATTGTCACCTCTCACTTACCTACAGCGCTGGTCTTACAGGTTTTTATAAACCCGGCGTTAAAAGGCAAGAAGTGAGCATAGAGCAAAATTGTGCTCCATACCGCACTCCAATACCAGCACTGCTTAAGTCAGTGGTGAGCTGGTTGTACGTGCTCATGCATGATTTCCCCATAGACATCAATGGGGAGAGCCGGCTGAACAAAAGCCTAACACCTGCAATAAAGCATCGTAAAGCTCCGTAACGCAACCCCATTGATTCCTATGGGGAAACAAAATGTATGTTTACACCTAACACCCTAACATGATCCCCGAGTCTAAACACCCCTAATCTTACACTTATTAACCCATAATCTGCCGCCCCCGACATCACCGACACCTACATTATACTTATTAACCACTAATCTGCCGCTCGAGACATCACCGCCACTATAAGAAACATATTAACCCCTAAACTGCCGCACTCCCACCTTGCAAACACTAGTTAAATATTATTAACCCCTAATCTGCTGCCCCCAACGTCGCCGCCACTATACTATATTTATTAAACCCTAAGTCTAACCCTAACCCTCTAAGTCTAACCCTAACCCTAACACCCCCTAACTTAAATATAATTTAAATAAATCTAAATAAAACCTACTAATAATAACTAAATAATTCCTATTTAAAACTAAATACTTACCTGTAAAATAAAATAAACCCTAAGCTAGCTACAATATAACTGTTACATTGTAGCTAGCTTAGGTTTTATTTTTATTTTACAGGCAAGTTTGTATTTATTTTAACTAGGTAGAATAGTTACTAAATAGTTATTAACTATTTACTAACTACCTAGCTAAAATAAATACAAATTTACCAGTAAAATAAAACCTAACCTGTCTTACACAAACACCTAACCTTACACTACAATTAAATAAATTACCTAAATTAAATAAAATTAACTAAATTAAATACAATTACCTAAATTACAAAAAAAACAAACACTAAATTACACAAAATAAAAAACAAATTACAAGATATTTAAACTAATTACACCAAATCTAATAGCCCTATCAAAATAAAAAAAAAACCTAGCCTAAACAAAACTACCAATAGCCCTTAAAAGGACCCTTTGCCCAAATAAATCATCTCTTTTACCTGTAAAAAAAATACAAACACCCCCCAACAGTAAAACCCACCACCCGCACAACCAACCCCCCAAATAAAACCCTAACTAAAAAACCTAAGCTCCCCATAGCCCTGAAAAGGGTATTTGTATGGGCATTGCCCTTAAAAGGGCATTTAGCTCTATTGCAGTCCAAAGCCCTAACCTAAAAATAAAACCCACCCAATAAACCTTTAAAAAAAAACTAACACTAACCCCTGAAGATCAACTTACAGTTTTGAAAACCGGACATCCATCCTCAACGAAGCCAGGAGAAGTCCTCAGCGAAGCGGCAAGAAGTGCTCAACGAACCTGGGAGAAGTATTCAGATGGGCAGAAGTCTTCATCCAGAAGGCATCTTCTATCTTCATACATCCGGCGTGGAGCGGGTCCATCTTCAAGACATCCGACGCAGAGAATCCTCTTCTTCCGACGACTACCTGACGAATGAAGGTTACTTTGAAGTTACGTCATCCAAGATGGCGTCCTTTAGATTCTGATTGGCTGATAGAATTCTATCAGCCAATCGGAATTAAGGTTGAAAAAATTCTATTGGCTGATGCAATCAGCCAATAGGATTGAACTTCAATCCTATTGGCTGATCCAATCAGCCAATAGCATTGAGCTTACATTCTATTGGCTGTTCCAATCAGCCAATAGAATGGGAGCTCAATCCTATTGGTTGCAGATTTAGGGGCACCGCACACTTTTTTGGCCTTACCGCAAATCAACTTACACAAATTGCATATAGTCTTTTTTCTATGGGACTTCCATAGCACCGGTATTACGAGCTTGTCCTGGGAGGCCAAAAAGTGAGCGGTACACCCTATCCCGTCAAGATTTGTACCGCATTTTAAAGTCAGTAGTTATGAGTTTTACACTACAAAGCCGTAGCATAAAACTCATAACTAAAGTGCTAAAAAGTACACTAACACCCATAAACTACCTGTTAACCCCTAAACCGAGGTTCTCCCGCATCACAAACACTAAAATAAAATTATTAACCCTTAATATGCCGCTCCGGACATCGCCGCCACTATAATAAACATATTAACCTCTAAACCACCACACTCCCGCATCGCAAACACTATTTAAATATTATTAACCCCTAATATGCTGTCCCTAACATCGCCGCCACCTACCTACATTTATTAACCCCTAATCTGCCGCCTCCAACGTCGCCGCCACTATATTATCTTTATTAACCCCTAAATACTTACCTATAAAAATCGGAATTAAGGTTGAAAAAAATCCTATTGGCTGATGCAATCAGCCAATAGGATTGAACTTAAATCATATTGGCTGATTGGATCAGCCAATAGGATTCAGCTCGCATTCTATTGGCTGATTGGAACAGCCAATAGAATGCGAGCTCAATACTATTGGCTGATCCAATCAGCCAATAGGATTTTTTCAACCTTAATTCCGATTGGCTGATAGAATTCTATCAGCCAATTGGAATCTAAGGGACGCTATCTTTGATGACATCATTTAAAGGAACCTTCATTCAGCAAGAAGCGTTGATTGAAGAGGACGTTCTGCGCCGGATGTCTTGAAGATGGAGCCGCTCTGCGTCGGAAGGATGGAGATAGAAGATGCCGTCTGGGTGAAGACTTCTGTCCGTCTGGAGGACCACTTCTGCCCGTCTTGAGGACCACTTCTGCCGGTTTCATTGAGGACATCTTGCCGCTTGGATGAAGACTTCTCCCAGTAAGTGGATCTTCGGGGGTTAGTTTTAGGATTTTATAAGGGTGTATTGGGTGGGTTTTATTTTTAGATTAGGGCTTTGGGCCGCAATAGAGCTAAATGCCCTTTTAAGAGCAATGCCCATGCAAATGCCCTTTTCAGGGCAATGGGGAGCTTAGGTTTTTTTAGATAGTATTTTATTTGAGGGGTTGGTTGTATGGGTGGTGGGTTTTACTGCTGGGGGGGTTGTTTATAAAAAAATTTACAGGTAAAAGAGCTGATTTCTTTGGGGCAATGCCCCGCAAAAGGCCCTTTTAAGGGTTATTGGTAGTTTAGTTTAGTCTAGGGGTTTTTATTATTTTGAATGGGCTTTTTTATTTTGATAGGGCTATTAGATTACGTGTAATTAGTTTAAAGATCTTGTAATTTGTTTTTATTTTCTATAATTTAGTGTTTTGTTTTTTTGTAATATAGCTAATTGTATTTAATTTAGGGAATTTATTTAATTTTATGGTTAGGTTAGGTGTTAGTGTAAGACAGGTTAGGTTTTATTTTACAGGTCAATTTGTATTTATTTTAGCTAGGTAGTTAGTAAATAGTTAATAACTATTTAGTAACTATTCTACCTAGTTAAAATAAATACAAACTTGCCTGTAAAATAAAAATAAACACTAAGCTAGCTACAATGTAACTATTAGTAATATTGTAGCTAGCTTAGGGTTTATTTTATAGGTAAGTATTTAGTTTTAAATAGGAATTATTTAGGTAATAATTGTAGGTTTTATTTACATTTATTTTAATTATATTTAAGTTAGGGGGTGTTAGGGTTAGGGTTAGACTTAGGTTTAGGGGTTAATAAATATAATATAGTGGCGGCGACCTTGGGGGCGGCAGATTAGGGATTCATAAGTACAATGTAGGTGGTGGCGATGTCCGGAGCAGCAGATTAGGGGTTAATAAGTATAATGCAGGTGTCAGCGATGTCGGGGGCGGCAGATTAGGGGTTAATAAGTGTAAGATTAAGGGTGTTAAGACTCAGGGTTCATGTTAGGGTGTTAGGTATAAACATAAAATGTGTTTCCCCATAGGAATCAATGGGGCTGTGTTACTGAGATTTACGCTGCTCTTTTGCAGGTGTTAGACTTTTTCTAAACCGGCTCTCCCCATTGATGTCTATGGGGAAATCGTGCACGAGCACGTACAACCAGCTCACCGCTGACTTAAGCAGCGCTGGTATTGGAGTGCGGTATGGAGCACAATTTTGCTCTACGCTCACTTCTTACCTTTTAACACCGGGTTTGTTTAAAACCTGTAATACCAGCACTGTAGGAAAGTGAGCGGTGACAATAAAGTGCAAGTTAGTACCGCACCCCTCATAACGCAAAACTCTTAATCTAGCCGTAACTATTTTACCTAGTTAAAATAAATACAAACTTGCCTGTAAAATAAAAATAAAACCTAAGCTAGATACAATTTAACTATAAGCTATTTTGTAGCTATCTTAGGGTTTATTTTACAGGTAAGTATTTAGTTTTAAATAGGAATTATTTAGTTATTAATAGTAGGTTTTCTATAGATTTATTTTAATTATATTTTAGCTAGGGGGGGTTAGTATAGTGGGGGCGGCAGATTAGGGGTTGATAAATGTAGATAGGTGGCGGTGATGTTAAGGACAGCAGATTAGGTGTTAATAATATTTAACTAGTGTTTAGTATGCGGGAGTGCGGCGGTTTAAGGGTTTAATATGTTTATTCTAGTGGCGGCAATGTCCAGAGCGGCAGATTAGGGGTTAATATTTTTATTTTAGTGTTTGCGATGCGGGAGGGCCTTGGTTTAGGGGTTAATAGGCAGTTTATGGGTGTTAGTATACTTTTTAGCAATTTAGTTATGAGTTTTATGCTACAGCTCTGTAGTGTAAAACTCATAACTACTGACTTTAGAATGCATTACGAATGTTGCGGGATAGGCTGTATCGCTCACTTTTTGGCCTAAAAAAAAGCTTTTAATATCGGCGCAATGGAAGTCCCATTGAAAAAAGACTTTACGAAAATTGCGCAAGTTAATTTGCGGTACAGCCTACAAAGTGTGCGGGACAGCTGTACCTACAAGACTCGTAATAGCAGCGGTAGTAAAAAAGCAGCGCTATGAGCCTTAACGCTGCTTTTTTACTCATAACGCAAAACTCGTAATCTAGCCATATATCTTTTAATTATATATTTAATATACTCATTATTTCCTGATAATAAGAAACTTATCTGGTCAACATATATATCCCATCTGATACAACTTAAAGGGACAGTTCACCCCAAAAATTTCTCCCCTTTAAATTATTCCTAATGATCTTTTTAACCTGCTAGAGTGTATTAAATTGGTTACAAGTAGCTCCTGTACTCCTATTTTAGCTTTTGAAATAGCTGATTTAGCCTGTGGTATCGCCACCTACACTGAACAAATTAATACTGGAGTATAGGCTATTGAATAGCCTAAGTATACACAGCCATCAGAAGAGATTACACTCTCAGTAGGATGCAGGATAGTTAAGTAATAAAATGATCATTTCCATTGTTCTCTCTATGTATTGAGCTTTGGTGTTCCAGCCAAATAAAAGATAAGGAAGCAAGTCTGTTTACCCAAACTTAGAACATAATGAGATCTGATATCACCTTTAAGTTCAACCCATTGTAATAGGCTGTGGTTTCAAAGCACAAAATCAGCTACTTCATATGCACAAATAAGCATGAAAATGGAATTTCTCAAATATTTTATACTCTGCAGTTGGTATAGCAAGTCATTTAAAATACATTAATGGAAAAACAATTTTACAGTGTACTGTCCCTTTAACGTGTATCTATAGAGACTAAACATGAGTATATCTCTAGTATCATATCACAAAGTAATTCCTGTATATTTAGCAACTTATTGTATGTATATCTCTTCACATTGGGAACTCTCTGTTTAATCCGATGCCTGTAATAAAAAAAACAGGGTTTTTATTCTGAGATTTTTGGAACACATTTTATATTTATTAATGTAGCTAATCATTCAATACAGCAGATTTTTATTTAATATAGTATAATTTTCAGGTCTCTATATATATCATATATATATATATATATATATATATATATATATATATATATATATATATATATATATATATATATATATATATATATATATATATATATATACATATACATATATAGATGTTTTTAATATGATCTGTGTATTTTAAACTATTATAAAGATTAGGCACAATTCCTTTATCTGAGATTTAGTTTCCCATGTCATATAGAGACTTAAAATGCCAGCTTGTCTGGAAGCTGCGTATGTAGCTATGCAGGGTATAATTTAACATGTAGATGGTGAGAGCTACAATTCCTTGAGATTCAGGTAGCTTCAAAAAAAGTTGAATATTGTAGACTGACTACCTCATTGCAGGGGTTCGTCAGCTTCACTAATTGAACCAAATGTTTTCCTTTTTCTCTCTCTTAGATGAGCAGCGAGGGGGTCTGTAAATATATTATCCATGTTGGACAGGAAACCCATATATGGGCACATAAATCTGAGGACTCCATATGTTAACATTTACTTTGAAGTGGCCCATTGGTCTTATCTATACAAAGGTCTAAATCATTTGTTCTCTCCTGTGTAATTTTGCATATTGAGTAGGGAGGATTGAATTTTGATGTGTAGTCAGCAAGGCATCTCATGTCTGACCACAGAATTGCAATACACAGAATGTATCTAGCAATAAAATAAGCATGCTCAAATTTAATATTTGATAGATTGCATACTTATTTTATATATATATATATATATATATATATATATATATATATATATATATATATATATATATATATATATATATCTGACTGTGTTTTGTAGGTAGTTGCGCCTAAAAAGGTTGAGGGAGGTGAAAAGCACTGGGAGTGAGATGATTGCTGCTGATAGGGGTATCCCACTTCCTCCGGAGCGAGATGAAATGTTAGTGGTTTGTAGAGATAGTGTTTCTATCAGCGCTTCCAGGAGATGTTCCACATGTGCATATATGGGTGCAAAGAGATAAATGTATCTCCAATAAGTAAATTAGTTTGATCAACAGGAATAAAGGTGTAGTTAGCTTACCTGTTAGATCACAGGGTCCAGTGATCAACGTTGTGTTCCTTTCTTGGTTTTACTCTTCAGGAATAACTTATGTTCCAATATGTTAATTAAATAATTAATTAAATGCCCAGACAGTCTAGTGTTTAGACTGGAAAGGAATTGTAGGAAGAGGGTGTATAGAAGGGGTACTCCACTTTATTATGAGCTGTATATTAATATGAAAGATGTGTATATAAAACCAATAAAAAACTTTCTTTATTTAGAAAATATTAAAAATCAATTGAAATCAATAATTGATCAGTCCCAAAATAGATAGGTGATGTATAATAGTTAATATATAAAAGTAAATGTATAAAAGAGGTATAACAAAAGCTGTATACAAATCTATATAAATATATAAATACAAAATTATTTGATAAATATATATATTGCTAAAAACAATGGTGAAAATAGAGGAATGCAGACATTAAGCAAATGTGTGATAAATATATGTATTGCTAAAAACAATGGTGTAAATAGAGGAATGCAGACATTAAGCGAATGTGTGGAAAAAACGTTAAAAGAAAGTGTAATTGAAAGGGGGTATGCCGTTTAGTGCAATCCCATGTAAGCACTTACTTGATAAATAACTTACTTGATAGAAAATATATGTTTGAGATGTGTAGATAGCTAAAAAAAAGCTCCTGGTAAGTTGGACTGTTGGCGTTGCAGCCTAACAGCGATGTCGGTTATCCGGAAGTGACGTCACGAACGGGACTCAGAGGAGAAAGACGGGATCAAGGGGCCCACATTTTCCAGTCTCTACAAACGTTGACCCCGTAGAAAAGAAGAAAAGAAAGCGGGGACGTGGATGCAGAGCAGGCAAGCAAGAACAAACTAAGAAGAAAAAACTGGCACTCAATACAGCAATCAATCTGAACCAGGACAAACACACAGAAGTAAAAATCTTTAACTTATCAGTTAGAATACTCACTGAAGAAGAGGAAAATGTTCTGCAAAAAGACCTTTCCTTTGCCTCTAGTAAAAAACCTGATCCATTTTCACTGTTTGTCGATTGCAATAAATATATAAGAAAACTCACCCTACAACGTCACTTTAAGAAAAACTCTAAGGATCAAAGTGAAGATACAGATACACATATAAATCAAATGGAGACTATGAGAAGAACACAGAATCCAATTAGGCTAACACAAAGTGATACACATACACTAAATATTTTAGAAGCACTAGATACAGAAATGGAGGAGGATAGATTAATCAAACACACTATCAAACACAGTGGGTTTAAACCAAAATCCATGTTCTATCCAACCCAGTCGAAAGGCCAATATATTTCACTATTTGAAGATCTAGTGCTTAATGATTTGGAACTTATGTGCAAATCTTTTAAATTTTCGATGAAAAATCTTACAAACAAAGAAGAACGCATTATTAAGAACCTAAGCAGAGAATATGATTTGGTTTTTAGAGAAGCCGATAAAGGCGGTTCCATAGTAATACAGAACAGAACAGATTACATTGGAGAAGCGAACCGTTTACTTTCAGAAATACGCATTACTATCAAAAGATCCAACATCTGAATTTTCAGATGAATACAATCTCCTAATAAGGAATGCGAAAAAAGAAAAAATTCTTAATGAAGAATAATTTAACTTCCTATCTATATGTACTATAAGAACTTCACTTTTTACCACCTACCTAAAGTACATAAGGATATTAATAACCCTCCTGGCAGACCAATCATTTCTGGAATAAACAGCCTAACCAGTAATCTATCAGAGTATGTGGACTACTTTCTCCAACCAGTGGTTCCACAAATCAGATCTTACATACGAGATACCCCACATCTCTTGTCTATATTAAAAAAGAATAATTGGGAAGAGAATTACTTGCTGGCAACACTAGATGTTACAGCCTTATACTGTATACGTCTATTCCACACTCTAAAGGGATCAGTGCAGTTACAGATACCCTTAGGTGCGAAACAAATATCAAACTAAACCAAGTAGCTTTTATAGTAGAATCAATTAATTTTATCTTAACAAAAAATTATTTTACCTTTGAAAATAAAATCTTCCTACAAAAATTTGGCACTGCTATGGGCACCAAATTTGCCCCTAGCTTTGCCAATATATACATGGGATCATTTGAGAAACAATACGTATGGACTAACAAAATACGTATGTTTTTTTTTCTTAAAAAACATACGGGTAGATTTAGAGTTCTGCATTAGGGTTAAAAAGCAGCGTTAAGGGGTCCTAATGCTGCTTTTTAACGCCCGCTGGTATTACGAGTCAGGCAGGAAAGGGTCTACTGCTCACTTTCTTTCCGTGACTCGAGGCTACCGCAAATCCCCTTACTTCAATTGCGTATCCTATCTTTTCTATGGGATTTGCCTAACGCTGGTATTACGAGTCTTGGAAGAAGTGAGCGGTAGAGCCTCTACCGACAAGACTCCAACCGCAAAAAAAGTCAGTAGTTAAGAGCTTTATGGGCTAACGCCGGAACATAAAGGTCTTAACTACTGTGCTATAAAGTACACTAACACCCATAAACTACCTATGAACCCCTAAACCTAGGCCCCCCCACATCGCAAATCCTATAATTAAATTTTTTAACCCCTAATCTTCCGACCGGACATCGCCGCCACCCTATGAACCCCTAATCTGCCGCCCCTAACATCGCGACACCTATATTATATTTATTACCCCCTAATCTGCCCCCCCCAATGTCGCCGCCACCTACCTACACTTATTAACCCCTAATCTGCCGACCGGACATCGCCGCCACTATAATAAATGTATTAACCCCTAAACCGCCGCACTCCCGCCTCGCAAACACTATAATACATTTTATTAACCCCTAATCTACCCTCCCTAACATCGCCGCCACCTACCTACAATTATTAACCCTTAATCTGCCGCCCCCAACGTCGCCGCTACTATAATAAAGTTATTAACCCCTAAACCTAAGTCTAACCCTAACACCCCCTAACTTAAAGGGCCATAATACCCAAATGTTTAAACACTTGAAAGTGATGCAGCATAGCTGTAAAAAGCTGACTAGAAAATATCACCTGAACATCTCTATGTAAAAAAGAAAGATATTTTACCTCAAAAGTTCCTCAGTAGCCACCTCCCATTGTAAAGGATTTCTAAGCAGCATTTTAGTGTGTTTGTCCCGGGACATCCGAAGGGATGAGCTTCGTGAACTCTCATATTATTTCACCAATCAGGTAAAGGAAGCTTACTATGAAATCTCATGAGAGTTAAGTCAAATCTCATGAGATCACAGTAAGAGTTCATGACCTCAGCACTGCTGATGCCGATTGGCTGCAGTTTATTTCTGCATTTTTTTTTATTTTTACCTGCAGCTGGGAGCAGGTGAAGTATAACTTTTTACACAGAACTTACTCTGCTGAGCTGAGGAGATTGTGAGGTAAAATATCTTCCTTTTTTACATAGAGATGCTCAGGTGATATTTTCCTGTCAGCTTTTTACAGTTATACTGCATCAGTTTCAAGTGATTTAGCATATGAGTATTATGTCCCTTTAAATATAATTTAAATTAAACTAACTAAATTTACTATAATTAAATAAATTAATCCTATTTAAAACTAAATACTTACGGGGGGGCGGAGCCGGCTTTGGACCTGAGCGGTCGCACATCTTAACAGCTCCAGCTATTCTACATATAAAACATACATTTAGCGACTGCTTGGGTCCATATACTTTATTGCACACCAGCATTCATCCATATTGCAGTTACAAGGAACTAAAACAGGGGAGCGTGTTTGTTCCTGAACGAAGCCTTAGTCTATTGAACTGCCGTGCTGTGCTGACTGTAAAGCAGCGGCCATTTTCCCACCAAGTGGGGAGTAACTGGAGGACACAGCTTATTTTTTGTGGATTGGCAGCTACTACAAACTTATTATATAACATCGATGGCATTCATACTAAGAGAACTGAGTAAGCTTCTGGACAGCTATCAAACCGCTTTCGACCACACACTTCAAGAGGCGGTACCCATTTTTATGCCTCCACAGCTACCTGGGTAGAATGCGGTGCTTTAGGGCCCCAGCGCCCGTCATCCACTCCTTGTGCACTACAGAGTGATGCGGTAGCAAGACCCGAGAGCATAGCACCTCCAGCTGATGAGCCGGCTAACAGATCAATCCAGCATAAGGTGGTGAGCATAATCCCCCTAACTAACGCAAGTGGTACTGTAGTGGGGGCCTTTAATGATCCTGTAGTAGACCAGAGGCTTAAAGAACGGAGCTGCCCTCAGCTACAGATAGAGTCGTCTCAAACTGGGCAGCGCATGGTGAGGCCATGTAAAAAAGCAAGCCGGGCGCACAGGTCTCCCAACCTCGCAACCAGATTGAATGACAACGCAGACTTACCCACAGCCCTGCTTTTACTGTGTCTTCCCGGGATGCTGGCAGTAACTCCGGTATTTATCTTACAGCTTTACCCTATTTTATATCAGTGTAGTGAAGACCCGGGAGACCCCTTGCAACAATGTGCAACCGGAGTGGGATAGACATTTCTGAGTCCCATGGCGGCAGAATGCTTCTGCCTGTTCGATTTGTGGTATTTACTAGAAGGCCCTTGCAGTTAAGAGATACGGTTCACAGGCTGAGAGACTGTTATAAATTACTAGCCACTGGTGTGGGGTGAACTTAAAGAACATTGCTCTGGAACTGTATACCACTCACCTTCTCTTCGCTACTTTAAGTGTTTATGTTTTTATGCTTATATGCCATGTTTGTTAACCCTTTCCCTGCATTATGTTCTGGTTAAGATCTAAAGCAGTTACATATTGAGGACTTAGGACACGGACATGCTAATCTCTTGTACATTGAAGGGTCTATCGTGATAATGTGAGTTGCTTTCTGAGGAGTCATTTTTATTTCTTTTTAACTCTATTTTTTTTTTTTTTTTTTTACAGCTATAGTTATACAATCTAATATGGTATACCATACTATTCTGCAGCCTGTGTTATTATATGTTTATAAATGTTCTTGTTCTATATGTATCCTTATCATGTCTAGAGGCCTTGTCTGTTGAAGTCTTTATATACTGTACTTTCCAATGGAACCTGGTAATAGTAATAGGATTACATATAGTTACAGACTAGGTTTAAAATCTCTTCTCTGTTGGACCTATCATTGAGATAGCAAGCCTCTACCCCCTGTTAGACGCAATATACATATGGGTCTAAATATGTTCCAATATCTTGTATATCCATCTTGCAACCTCAATACTGTTTAAAGGACATAGCTATTTGCCTACATGGTTTAGTTTCTATTTTGAAATTGCCTAGCAGTTTCTTTATGCCCGTTGAGACATTCATAGAACCTCAATCTAATATTAGTTTTATGCACTTACATGCTTATCTAATGGCCGAGGCGGTGTGGCGCCTATCTTAAACAAATGAGATCTAGCCTATACCGTGACAATGAAAATTTAATTTCTATAAGCATTGTTTCTATATGCCATTGGCGCTTTAGACATGTTTTTAACATTTTACATATAGCGGTCTAACAGTTATAGTGAGTGCATGTGTTCCTTAGGCTATTCCTCTCCATATTTGATTAGCTGATATTTACTTAGCTTCCATTCTCCTATACTTCCATAAATCTAAACCTAGTTTGCCCTGTCAAGCCCTAACCACAAGTTTACTATAATTGGCTTTCCTTGCTTTATCTTATATTTAGCACATCCTGTTTAAATTCTCATCTCCCCCTTCCTCCTCCTAGTAACGTACCCCCTATTCTAGGAGGGTTAACTATGTTATACCACATCTAGACATGGACACACTAATACCTTGTTTGCTTTTATCATCTAAATACTACCGCATCCTGTTGACACATTGAGCTCCGTTCTAATACATTCTGGCTAACAATCCCTTGCTGGGAGAATGATTTATGTGAACTCTAGTGCCAGACAAAAATACCCACTTCTCAAATAGCCCTTCCCTGAAGGTCCTCTACGGCCCAGGTGCTTGTGCAACTCCCAGACTAGCTATGGCGCTTTACTTATATATTCTGCCTACCATACTTACCTTATCACCTCCCCCCCCCCCCATAACATAACTCCTATTTCAAGAGGGTGGGCTGTGTGGTTTCTCTAACCAATATTATACCTTAGTTTAATATAGTGTCTTTAGAGCAGGCAGGTCCAGCATTATTATTATTCCCATTTATGCCCTCATTATGCGATGCATCTCTAATAAGTTCCAGGAGCTATACTAGCTTTGTGCTCCTCAGGTTTTATTATTTGAGACATTGTCCCAACTCAGGCGCTATTGATACATTTACACATTTAATATACCTCCGTATACAATATGTTATTTTACATAAGTTGTATTTGTTTTCACACAACCTCAATAAAAATTCTATTAAAAAAAAAAAAAAAAAAAACTAAATACCTATAAAATAAACCCTAATATAGCTACAATATAACTAATAGTTACATTGTAGCTATTTTAGGATTTATATTTATTTTACAGGCAACTTTGTATTTATTTTAACTAGGTGCAATAGCTATTAAATAGTTAATAACTATTTAATAGCTACCTAGTTAAAATAATTACAAAATTACCTGTAAAATAAATCCTAACTTAAGTTACAAATACACCTAACACTACACTATCAATAAATTAATTAAATAAATTACCTACAATTATGTAAACTAAAATACAATTAAATAAACTAAACTATAATACAAAAAAACCCAAACCACTAAATTACAGAAAATAAAAAAATTACAATAAGTTTAAACTAATTACACCTAATCTAAGCCCCCTAATAAAATAAAAAAGCCCCCCAAAATAATAAAATGCCCTACCCTATCCTAAATTACAAAGTAATCAGCTCTTTTACCAGCCCTTAAAAGGGCTTTTTGCGGGGAATTGCCCCAAAGTAATCAACTCTTTTACCTGTAAATAAAAATACAATACCCCCCCAACATTACAACCCACCACCCACATACCCTACTCTAAAACCCACCCGATCCCCCCTTAAAAAAAGCTAACACTACCCCATTGAAGATCACCTTACCTGGAGCCGTGTTCAGAAGTCTTCATCCAAACGGGGCAGAAGAGGTCCTCCAAGCGGCAGATGTCTTCATCCAAGCAGGGGGCAGATTAGGGGGTAATAAATATAATATAGGTTTTGGCGATGTTAGGGGCAGCAGATTAGGGGTTCATAGGTATAATGTAAGTTGTGGCGGTGTCCTGAGCGGCAGATTAGGGGTTAATAATAAAATGCAGGTGTCAGCGATAGCGGGGGCGGCAGATTAGGGGTTAATAAGTGTAAGGTTAGGGGTGTTTAGACTCGGGGTTCATGTTAGGGTGTTAGGTGTAGACTTAGAGTGTGTTTCCCCATAGGAAACAATGGGGCTGCGTTAGGAGCTGAACGCTGTTTTTTTTTCAGCCAGCTCAGCCCCATTGTTTCCTATGGGGATATCATGCACGAGCACGTTTTTCCAGCTTACCGCTACCGTAAGCAACGCTGGTATTGAGAGTTGAAGTGGAGCTAAATTTGGCTCAACGCTCCCTTTTCTGAGGCTAACGCAGCCATTCAGACAACTCGTAATACCAGCGTTGTCTTAATGGTGCGCTGGAAAAAAAAAGTCTCGTTAGCACCGCGGGTCTTTACCGACAAAACTCTAGATCTAGGCGATAGTCATGTGGAAGAGATTTATAGATGACATTGTAATTATTTTGAAAGAAGATGAATACCACTTCAATGAATTTGTAGACTGTCTGAATCAAAACGACTGGAACCTAAAGTTCACTAAGACTTGGAATAAGAGAGAGATCAATTTTCTGGATATCACTATCTTCATTGAAAAAAATTAAATAGAAACTAAAATCTATAACAAAGAAACGGATACTAACGGCTACCTGCACGCAACAAGCAACCATCATAAGAACTGGATAAACAATATCCCATATGGCCAATTCCAGCAGATCAAACGTAACTGCTCAAGAAATGAGGACTTTGAAAGAACAGCATTATCCTTGAAAGAAAAATTCTACAGCAAGAAGTATAATAAACAAACAGTGGACAAAGCATATGAAAGAGTAAATGAGGTCAACAGAGACAAATTACTCAAAACAAATACTAAACGAAAGGAAGATAAGACAATACTCCAGACACCTAGGTTTATTACCTCGTACAATAGTGCAGCAAAAGATATTGAAAGGATTTTGAACAAACACTGGCATCTCTTAAGAAGGGACCCCATATTGGGGGAAATACTACCAAAAAAAAATGAAAATTACCTACAAGAAAAATACTAATCATAAGAAAATACTTGCACCAACAAAACTTAAGACAAAAAGAACTCAGAAACAACATAATTGGTTAACAACAAAAACAAAAGGTTTTTTTAAGTGCAATAGAAAGAACTGCACTTGCTGTGACCATATTAGCAGAAATAAGGAAGAGAACCATTGGATTAGTGATGGAGAAAACAAATAGGAAATTGAGAGTTGTATGAACTGCAAATCTCAATATGTTATTTTTCAACTTACATGCAGTTGTAACAAGAACTATATTGGAAGAACGAAGAGAACTCTGAAAACCAGGTGCCTAGAACATATTAAGAACATCACTAGTGACACTCCCGAATATGGCATTGGAACTCATTTTGAAGATTTTCACAATAAAAATGATAAAGAGTTAACAATTAAAGCAATTGAGCATATACCTTTAATAGAAGGAGTTGATAGAATGTTGCAACTGAGAAAAAGGGAAACATATTTGATTTACAAGTTGAAAACAAGAAAACCATATGGGCTAAATACTGATATAGATTTAGCAGCATTCCTCTAAAAATACATATTCACATATGTTTCATTTCTTATATTATGTATATGATATATATTTTATATTATATTTTATTACATATATATTTTCCAGTCAATTCATTTCACACTTAATATAAGCACATCTGTTTTATTATACTCTTTCTTCAGGATTACCCCATATATAGACGGAAACAAATAGAATAATAGAATAATTAAATTTCTTAGTCTGTTCTTTAAAATAGTCAACAAGCCAATTACATCAAATTGATTTAAGTAATTCACTAATTAGTCAATCAACCTGCTTTATAAGCATGACCCGGATGGCTGCAGATAACATGCCTCTGATTAAGTGAGCTGATACGCTCACGAAACGCGTAAGGCACGTGACGCACGTTCGTGACGTCCCTTCCGGATATCCGACATCGCTGTTAGGCTGCAACGCCAACAGTCCCACTTACCAGCAGCTTTTTTTTAGCTATCTACACATCTCAAACATATATTTTCTATCAAGTAAATTCTTTATCAAGTAAGTGCTTACGTGGAATTGCACTAAACGGCATACCCCCCTTCAATTACACTTTGTTTTAACCACGTTTTTTCACACATTCGCTTAATGTCTGTATTCCTCTATTTACGCCATTGTTTTTAGCAATACATATATTTATCACACATTCGCTTAATGTCTGCATTCCTCTATTTTCGCCATTGTTTTTAGCAATATATATATTTATCAAATAATTTTGTATTTATATATTTATATAGATTTTTATATGTTTTTTTATACCTCTTTTATACATTTACTTTTATATATTAACTATTATACATCACGTATCTATTTTGGGACTGATCAATTATTGATTTTATAGATTTTTTATATTTTCTAAATAAAGAAAGTTTTTTATTGGTTTTATATACACATCTTTCATACAAATACACAGCTCATAATAAAGTGGAGTACCCCTTCTATCCACCCTCTGTCCAATCATACAGAGTGGAATCAGAGGGGTATTCCTACAATTCCTTTCCAGTCTAAACACTAGACTGTCTGGGTATTTAATTAATTATTTAATTAACATATTGGAACATAAGTTATTCCTGAAGAGTAAAACCAAGAAAGGTACACAATGTTGATCACTGGACCCTGTGATCTAACAGGTGAGCTAACTACACCTTTATTCCTGTTGATCACTAATTTACTTATTGGATATACATTTATCTCTTTGCACCCATATATGCACATGTGGAACATCTGGAAGCGCTGATAGAAACACCATTTCATATATGTCACATATATATATATGTATGTATTATCTACTGCCATTCACAGATACCCTGACACAGCGTTGGTTGTGCAAAACTGGGGAATTCTAACTTTTTAAACAATAACAATTTTGGAGTAGACTGTCCCTTTAAAGGGACACTCAATCAAAATTAAACTTTCATTATTCAGATAGAGCATGCCATTTTAAACAACTTTCCAATTTTCTTCCATTAAATAAATGTGTACAGTCTTTTTATATTTAAACTTTTTGAGTCACCAGCTCCTACTGAGCATGTGCAAGAATAAGTGTGTATGCATTTGTGAATGGCTGATTGCTGTCACATGGTACGTGTATGCATTTGTGATTGGCTGATGGCTGTCACATGGTACAGGGGGAGTGGAAAAAGATATAACTTTTAAAATTGTCAGAAAAAAATCTACTACTCATTTGAAGTTCAGACTAAGTGCTATTGCATTGTCTTGTTATCTTGCATTTGTTGATTATGCAAATCTACTGTGTTGACTGGTCCTTTAATAATAAAAATTACATTATTTTCTATGTGAAGAACATAGGAATACGCAAAATATATAACACGCATCAGGGTTCGAGATTTAGGTCTAGCGGGGTCAGGTTAGCTCACAAGAACAATTGCTAACTCCAGTGTGTGTTATTGAAATCTTAAATATAAAATATTAAAAATATTAATAATAATATTATACATACTGTAAAAAAATCTAAATTATATATATATATATATATATATATATATATATATATATATATATATATATATATATATATATATATATATATAAATAAGTAGAATCCTGGGAAATAAACCCCAGGAAGCTAAAGGTCTCTTAGCGCTCCAGATCAGGGTAATACAGTATGTACCCTAAATGATACAAAATAGAAAATTAATTCTATATATGCAGATAGCTGCTGCTACACCACAATCAAAGGGAGATTCCCCACCTCCCCCTTCTTAGTAGAAATAAAAAATAAATAAATGGTTAGCGCTGCCTAGCATAGAGTATTAAATCACATATATAAAAAACATACAGTCAATATGTCAATAATAGAACAGAAGGATAATTTGTGCAAACAATCACAATAATGTCCATAAACACATAGGTAAAGGAGCAACAGAAAAAACAATTAAATAATTTTTTTTGCAAGTGTAATATGATTCAGATAATCCCCGTATCTTCAGATATGGTCCCCCCAAAAGATGTACACTTACTTGAGGAAACCTCAATCCATATGAGGTAAGTAATGACGTAATCACCCTCAAATCCAGCTGTCTTGAAAAACCACTGATTTTGGATGTAGGTCCTTCTTTACTCTTGGAGTCCTCAAAGATAGAAACTCTCAAACTCCCTTTCCTTGGAGAGTGGTGAAACTTCACAAAGGCTCATAAAGGGTAAAGAAAAGGGGATACTGATAGTGTATTAACCTTTTATTTCATAGCATAAAGCAATAATAATAAGGACCTACTCACAAATATAACCTCAATTAGTGAGGTAAATATACAGCATAAATAGCAAATCGTGGCAGCAAGTAAAACGAGCAATGATTTGAACAGTTCAAAGCAGTCTATATGTGTAACGATCTGTGATATATGTAAAGCTCTGTGATATTCAGCAAGTATTTAAGTAAATATTTAAGACCTATAAGCAGGATAAATAATTGTGGAGTGTTACAAGTTACTAAGTGTGCTTGCTAGTAAGAAAAACACTAACTTAATCACTTGTGATAATTTAGCCTCAGAGATAAGACCCAGTAATATGAGTAGTACTAATGAGCTTTATCTTAGGCAGGTCTTATATTGTGCAATAGGAAACTTAAGAGCTGAACTTAATTAGTATAAGTCTGTAATGTCAGATTCACTGGAGACAGGTGAAATATGGAACCCAGACTGCACAGATACAAACAGGGGTGTTACCGTTCAAATCAACTGTTGTTTAAAGAGTAATGTCTAATGAGTAAACAGAGACTTAAACACTCTATATACAGAACCTTAATTCAGAAGCAGAGCCAGTGAGAGGAATCCCAGATGCGGGTAGGTAGAATACTTGCAGGAATTAGTGAGCGTGCAGCGTGGTTATGGCTCCGTGTAGCTGGGAGTCTGTAGCCTGTCTGTTTAGACAGGGAGAGTGCGGTCAGAGCGGTAGCGTGATTTGGCGCTGCGGTGATGTCAGCGGCTGTGGCAGCTTGAAGCAGAAGCTGCTTGTAACGGCAAGGATTCTCTGATCAGGAGAATCTTGTTTTGGTACTCAAGGTAAGGAGTTGAGCTGCTTTACTTTGGCAATAAACTTCAATAAACCAGCAATGCATCTTGGTTACAAGGAGATTAAATAGGGAAACCTGATCAGCTTAATTGAAATAAAAGGTGGTATGACAGGTTAGATACGCTGTTAAGGTGGAATGGATTTAGACATGACATATCCCCCCTGCAAAGGAACCCCAAGGGTGTCAAGGCGCGGGTCTTTCCGGATGGCGCCTATGGAAAAGGGACACCAGACGGGGTGCAGAGAGATTGGAGGCCGGCTCCCAAGAATCCTCGGAGGAATCGAATCCTGCCCAATGCACTAGGTACTGAAGCTGACCCTGGCAACGCCTAGAGTCCAAGATAGAGTGGACTTCATACTCAGGATCAGGTGCCGGGGAAGACGGTGGAGAGAGAGGCAGACATCGGGAGGTGTCACAAGGCTTGATGAGGGAGATGTGGAACGTCGGATGGATGCGGTAGGAAGAGGGCAACTGCAGAGTGACCGTGAGAGGGTTGTTGATGGAGATGATGGGAAAAGGCCCCACGAAGAGGTTGTTGAATTTCCTACAAGGAGTAGGTATCCTGAGATTTTTTGTGGCTAACCAAACTAGGTCACCAACCTTGTATAATGGAGGAGCCCGATGTCGGAGGTCATAGGAGCGTTTCTGGGTGGCTTGAGCTTGCTGAATGTTATCCTTGATTACGGTAAATGTTTGTTTGATAGAATTGATCAGGTCATTAACCTGCGGACAAGGAGTGTCAGTTGGAGGTAACGGATGAAATCGTGGGTGGAGTCCGTTGTTGGCATAAAAGGTTGAATACCCTGTGGAGGAGTTGGTAGTGTTATTAAAGGCGAATTCAGCGTGTGGTAGGAAAGATAGCCAAGAGTCCTGTTTGTTGGAGCAAAAGCATCTCAAATATTGCTCCAACCACTGATTGGTTCTCTCACATAACCCATTAGATTGCGGATGGTATGCGGTGGTAAGATGTTGTTGGATAGAAAGAGATTGGCAAAGATATTTCCAAAACTTGGAGGTGAATTGTGACCCTCTGTCACTGAGGACGGATCTAACAACCTCTTTGATGAACAGTTCTGCAGTTTTTTGAGCAGTCGGAAGGGATTCTATTGGAATAAAATGTGCCATTCGTGAGAATAAGTCTACAACGACAAAGATAACAGTCATGCCGTCGGATTTTGGAAGGTCCACTATGAAGTCCATGGACACACTAGCCCAAGGGTGTTCAGGAATAGGTAAATTCTGTAATAGCCCCAGAGGTAATTGATGTGAGGGTTTACAAGTCTGGCATGTGGGACAGGACTTGACATAGTTGTTAACTGACAGTCTCATAGATGGCCACCAGAAATATCTGCGAAGTAGCTCTAGAGTCTTGTGTATACCCAAATGACCAGCTAAAGAAGAGTCATGGGAGAGCGATAGGGCTTTGTTGCGGAGCGAGGGAGGTACATAAAATTTGGAGTGGTTGCAGAGAACTCCGTTAACATCAGGTAAGAGAGGGTAAGAAGATTTTGTTGTATCCAGCTGTTGTTGGGTTTTTAGTTCAGCGAAATCCTTGGAGAGGAGACCTATGATGTGGGACTTGGGGATAATAGTTGAGTAGGATGGGGCTGTCTGGAGTCTAGCATCCTTACGAGAGAGGGCGTCAGCCTTTCCGTTTTTTGTTCCTGGACGGTAAGTGATGGTGTAGGAGAATCGGGAAAAGTAAAGACTCCAGCGGAGCTGACGGGCTGAGAGCATGCGGTTGGTCTGGAGGTATTGCAAGTTCTTATGATCCGTGTAAATCACTATGGGTTGTTCTGCGCCCTCCAATAAGTGTCTCCACTGGTCGAAAGATGACTTAATGGCCAAAAGCTCCTTTTCACCAACCGGATAGTTCAACTCCGCTGGTGTCAGAAGTCTGGAAAAGTAAGATACTGGATGGAGTGAGTCGTTTGGAGAAGCTTTTTGTGAGAGAACGGAGCCGATAGCGTAGTCTGACGCATCCACCTCTAGGACAAACTGAACTTTGCTATTATGTAATTGTAGAACTGGGGATGTGATAAACCGTGATTTTAGGAGATCAAAGGCGTTCTGTGCCTGGGAAGTCCATAGAAAGGCAGAAGTGGTTTTGGTTAGATTAGTGAGGGGTTTGGTGATGGCTGCGAAATCTTTAATAAACCGTCTGTAAAAATTTGCAAAACCTAAAAAACGTTGGACGTCTTTTATATTGGAGGGTCTTGGCCAGGAGGTGATAGCTGTGATTTTACTGTCCTCCATCATGATGTTACTTTTACTAATATTGTAGCCCAAGAAGGAAAACTGACTGACATGGAAAAGGCATTTTTCCAGCTTAACATACAATTTGTGTGTCTGTAGTCTGGATAGTACAAGCCTGACGTGATTGATATGTTCTGAGTAGGAAGAAGAGTAGATGTCGTCAAGGTAGACCACCAGAAAAGTGTCAAGGATATCCCTAAAGATGTCATTAATGAAGTTTTGAAATGTTGCCGGAGCATTACAGAGACCGAACGGCATAACGGTATACTCGAAAAGACCGTACCTGGTCCTAAATGCCGTCAGCCACTCATCTCCGGCCCTTATTCTAACAAGATTGTATGCGCCCCTAAGATCCAGTTTTGTGAATATAGTTGCGGCTCTTAACCTCTCAATCAATTCTGGGATGAGAGGTAGTGGGTATCGGTTCTTTACAGTACGCTTATTGAGTTCCCGATAATCAATTATGGGACGTAAGGACCCATCCTTGTTTTTAACAAAAAATATGCCGGCTCCGGCAGGGGAAGTGGATGGTCGGATAAACCCCTTCTTTAAATTCTCAGCAATGTAGGACTTTAGATGGATTAATTTGGGTCTTGAGAGGGGGTAAATATGCCCATAGGGTATGGTTACCCCAGGGAGAAGGTCAATGGGGCAATCGTAAGACCTATGTGGAGGCAATGTCTCAGCCTCCTTTTTGTTGAAAACATCAGAGAAGTCGAGATATGGAGAAGGAATGGTAGGAGTAGTTGTGGAAAGCAAGTTGGAATTAGGAAAACACGTGGAAGTACAGTAAGGTGATGAGAAGGATAAGGTAAGAGAATCCCAATGAACCGTAGGTTGGTGTTTTTTGAGCCAAGAGATACCCAGAACGATAGGATATATTGGAGAGGAGATGATATCGAAAGAGAGAGTCTCAGAATGACCAGAAGTAGAGGTAACAAGGAGAGGGATGGTTTGTTGAGAGACTGGACCTGATGCTAGTGGTGTACCATCAATGACTTTAAGAGGCATAGGTGTGCTTTTGAACAAAAAAGGTATTTTATTAACTTCAACTAAACTTAAATCAATAAAGTTTGCACATGCTCCGGTGTCAATCATGGCGTTACAGTTTATCCTGTGTCGATCCCACTGCAAAAGTAAGGGTAAAGTAAGATAGGAGGTAGATAAGTTTTTGTATGTAAGCAATGTTTAGTTGTGAGTGCCTTACCTAACTTCTGCTTTGAGAGTAAAGGACATTCTTTAACTGTATGTTCAGTCCCCCCACAATACATACAGAGATTGTGTGTACGGCGTCTAGCCTTCTCTTGTGGGGAAAGAGGTCCTCTGAGGAAACTGATATCCATAGGTTGTTCTGCTGAAGAACTGGAAGTAGGAGGTGTGGGTAATACCCTGCGTACAGGAGTAGTAGAAGGATTTCTTTCTTGTCTCCTCTCCCTAAGCCTACGGTCTATAGTGATAGTGAGAGCGTATAACTCTTCAAGGCGGTCTGGTATGCCTACCCTGGCTAGTTCGTCCTTAATGTCCTCTGCCAATCATAGGCGATACTGTTTTTTTAAAGAGACCTCATTCCAGAGGGAATCCCTGGCCCAGATCTTAAAGCGGGTGATATACTCCTCTACCGGTGTTTTTAGCTGCCTGAGGTTTCTTAGTTTACCTTCTGCAGTAACTTGTCGATAGGGGTCGTCATAAAGGGTAGACAGGCATTTCTAAACTGTCTGAAAGTGGAGCGATAACCAGAAAACTTCTCTGGGTATGAGACCTGAGGTTCAGCCTGGTGGTCGTTTCCGGTATTTCTGTTAGATAAAACTTCCCTTAAACAGGCTTTGAGGCTCTGGTTCTCTACTTGTAGCTCTCTAAAAGCCTGGGTCAGATTATCTAAACGTTGGTTAAGGCTGTGTAGTTGTGGGGTCACATCAGAAGGCTCCATTTTAATAGGGCTGGTTTATTATGTAACGATCTGTGATATATGTAAAGCTCTGTGATATTCAGCAAGTATTTAAGTAAATATTTAAGACCTATAAACAGGATAAATAATTGTGGAGAGTTACAAGTTACTAAGTGTGTTTGCTAGTAAGAAAAACACTAACTTAATCACTTGTGATAATTTAGCCTCAGAGATAAGACCCAGTAATATGAGTAGTACTAATGAGCTTTATCTTAGGCAGGTCTTATATTGTGCAATAGGAAACTTAAGAGCTGAACTTAATTAGTATAAGTCTGTAATGTCAGATTCACTGGAGACAGGTGAAATATGGAACCCAGACTGCACAGATACAAACAGGGGTGTTACCGTTCAAATCAACTGTTGTTTAAAGAGTAATGTCTAATGAGTAAACAGAGACTTAAACACTCTATATACAGAACCTTAATTCAGAAGCAGAGCCAGTGAGAGGAATCCCAGATGCGGGTAGGTAGAATACTTGCAGGAATTAGTGAGCGTGCAGCATGGTTATGGCTCCGTGTAGCTGGGAGTCTGTAGGCTGTCTGTTTAGACAGGGAGAGTGCGGTCAGAGCGGTAGCGTGATTTGGCGCTGCGGTGACGTCAGCGGCTGTGGCAGCTTGAAGCAGAAGCTGCTTGTAACGGCAAGGATTCTCTGATCAGGAGAATCTTGTTTTGGTACTCAAGGTAAGGAGTTGAGCTGCTTTACTTTGGCAATAAACTTCAATAAACCAGCAATGCATCTTGGTTACAAGGAGATTAAATAGGGAAACCTGATCAGCTTAATTGAAATAAAAGGTGGTATGACAGGTTAGATACGCTGTGTAAGGTGGAATGGATTTAGACATGACAATATGATCCTAACGCGTTTCAAAGGCCTGAGTGACTTCCGTCTGCCTTCTTCATCAGAGGTACGGATCCACTGTGAAACTAGCGTGCCTTTTATTTACATATCGCGTGATTACGTGAAAGGGCGGACTTAAAATAATTAAAACAGTCAGATATAATTTTAAAACACGATTACAGCGTAATATACAAAAAACATATGTCCCATCATAAAATTTCTTATAAATATAAAAGCGTGCAAACTGATGCTTATTTGAACACCAGACCTACGTTGTATAGACTGGCAAGGGATTTCCGGCTCCTACGTAGTTATGTCATAGAAGGGCGGTAATCCCTTTCTCTACGAGCATTTTGAATAGGTACAACTTTATATATAACAATATCTTCATGTATGCTTTCAATGCAAATAGGATATATTGTATATCGGAGAAAGCAAGAAATCATAAAATCAATAAGCATATACAGTGAATAAAAAGTATATCAACAATATATATTCGAAAAATGACATATCATATAGAGCATGAATACTCCTTATCATAATATATTGCATAAAAAAACTGGATGTACAGCATCAAAATAAATAATAATGAAAATAGAAATTAAAAGAACAATGTACTAAGTAAACCCTAAATATTCCTAAAAATAATGTATGACATAAAAACACTTTAAAACCCATTCTAAAATTGAAATGCATTTCATAACAGATAAAAATAAATATATTTATAAACTCCCTGAAATCTATAATATAGCAGGATAAAAAACCCGTTTAGCAATAGGATTTCAAAATAACCAATAAAATAAGCTAAAATCCAATACATAGGAGAGTTAAAATTAATATATCATAATTGATTATACAGAAGTGGAAGTATAAACAAAACAGAGGCACAGTTATAAAAATGCAACAATATCAATATCTTTGTTGAGACCGTGTGGCACCATACCATTAAATAGGTGAATCCAGTATGTCTCTCTTTATCTAAGGAGACGTTCCCTGTCTCCCCCTCTCTCAGACAGTTTAACATGTTCCAAGATCGTTCCCCTAAGACAACTTGGATCTTGGTTGTGCATAATCCTATAGTGTTCTGATAGACTATGTGATTTAAGACCCCCTTTAATATTTGTGATATGTTCATATATCCTTTTCTTAAAGGGGAGGGGGTTGTTCGACCTATATACTGCAAATCACAGCCAGTCTATACGACGTAGGTCTGGTGTTCAAATAAGCATCAGTTTGCACGCTTTTATATTTATAAGAAATCGGAATAGGTTGTTGTACAAATATGAATTGTTTTTTATGATGGGACATATGTTTTTTATATATATTACGCTGTAATCGTGTTTTAAAATTATATCTGACTGTTTTAATTATTTTAAGTCCGCCCTTTGACGTAATCACGCAATGTGTAAAATAAAAGGCACACTAGTTTCACAGTGGATCTGTTCCTCTGATGAAGAAGGCAGACGAAAGTCACTCAGGCCTTTGAAACGCGTTAGGATCATATAGACTGCTTTGAACTGTTCAAATCATTGCTGGTTTTACTTGCTGCCACGATTTGCTATTTATGCTGTATATTTACCTCATTAATTGAGGTTATCTTTGTGAGTAGGTTCTTATTATTAATGCTTTATGCTATGAAATAAAAGGTTAATACACTATCAGTATCCCCTTTTCTTTACCCTTTATGAGCCTTTGTGAAGCTTCACCACTCTCCAAGGAAAGGGAGTTTGAGAGTTTCTATATTTGAGGACTCCAAGAGTAAAGAAGGACCTACATCCAAAATCAGTGGTTTTTCAAGACAGCTGGATTTGAGGGTGATTACGTCATTACTTACCTCATATGGATTGAGGATTCCTCAAGTAAGTGTACATCTTTTGGGGGGACCATATCTGAAGATACAGGGATTATCTGGATCATATTACACTTGCAAAAAGAATTATCTAATTGTTTTTTTCTGTTGCTCCTTTACCTATGTGTTTATGGACATTATTGTGATTGTTTGCACAAATTATCCTTTTGTTCTATTATTGACATATTGACTGTATGTTTTTAATATATGTGATTTAATACTCTGAGGAAAAGAGGGAGGGGGCGGGGGACTTAATAATGACAGCAATGTGCTCACTACTGGTAAGTCTATATAGAGGGACTTAAGGTCATATGGATAAATCTCTGGATCAAGCTTAGGACTGAGACTAATATCCTGGGACCAGTATAAATATCTAGCTCCTACTCAGTTAAGGATGTGATTTAGATACAATAATAATTATAGATACACAACTGAAGGCATATTGGAGTGACATTGCTGTACAAGTTTTAAACATGTCAAGGTATATTAAGGTATAAATTGTATATAGATGAAGTTAAGTTACAAATATAAGCGGGGCGCTTTGTACATTCTATGCTTACAATACTGTTTCCTTGTATGTGTCAGAATGCATTACCGTTGCTAAGTTACGGTAATTTTTACTTTGCTTTTTCTTTGCAGTTGGCATGCTGGGTTTTCCGTAGCGCTGCCTCGCGCATGCGCAGTTGCACTGGGTACACGCTGTCGGAAGCCCGACGCAGGCAGAGCTGGATGTGTGCACCTGGGGGTAAGAGATTATTTGTGTATATAAGGGGCTTATTATGTATTATATGTTATGTTTGATAAAGGGGGAAACCCTGAAACGTTACTGATTTATTAAAAGTCCACTGTGGTGGTGAAATAAGTCCTATGAGTGCGGTCTCTGCTTTTCTGCTTACATATATATATATATATATATAACAGTATGTATAATCATTTTTAATAATATTTTTTATATTTTATATTTAATATTTCAATAACGCGCATTGAATTTAGCAATTCTTTATGTGCACTAGCCCAACCGCGTTAGACCTTAATCATGAACCCAAATGCGCGTAATACATGTTTTACATGCCTATGTTCTTCAGGTAGAAAATAATGTACTTTCTTTTGTAAGGTGTATCCAGTCCACGGATCATCCATTACTTGTGGGATATTCTCCTTCCCAACAGGAAGCTGCAAGAGGATCACCCACAGCAGAGCTGTCTGTATAGCTCCTCCCCCAACTGCCACCTCCAGTCATTCTCTTGCAGCTCTCGACAAGGGAAGTAGCTAGAGATGTGTGGTGACTTAGTGTAGTTTATCTTCAATCAAAAGTTTGTTATTTTTAAATGGTACCGGCGTTGTACTGTTTTTACCTCAGGCAGAAATTAGAAGAAGAGTTTTGCCTGAGGTTTTTGATGATCTTAGCAGGTTGTAACTAAGATTCACTGCTATTCTCACACATAACTGAAGAGTATGGGAAAACTTCAGCTGGGAGAACGACCTGCAGAATTAACTGCCCTGAGGTATGTTCAGTATATTTTTTTCTAGAGAGATGATAAGAAGTCTAGAAAATGCTGACAGTGCCTGATATATTTAAGGTAAGCCTGATTGCAGTGATTTAACAAACGACTGGCATCATGCTTGCAGTAAAGGGTAATATTCATGTTACTTACTCTTATGGCTTAGTATGTTAAACATTTAAAGGATTTATAAAGAACGTTTTTACTAAGGGTGATAAATCTTTATTTGGGGCCTAGTTTTCCACATGGCTGTGATTTTACTCCTAGGAAAAGTTTTTTAAGGCCCTCTGACTTTGAGTGCATGGTGGGAGGGGCCTATTTTCATGCTCTAATTGCCCAGTAGTTTTTACATCCTGAGACATCCAGCTTCCCTGAAGGAGTCCCCTGACATATTGGACCTCTGTAAGGGGTTTTTGTGCCTACAAAAGTTGTTTTATGGGAAGGTAGAAGCCACAGTAGAGCTGTGGCAGTTTGCTTGTGACTGTTATAACGGTTTTACCGTTTTTTTGCTTCGTTTTTGAACCTGAGGGGTTAATCATCCATTTGCAAGTGGGTGCAATGCTATTTTAGTCTTGTATATACACTGTGAAAATTTCATAGAGTTAACTGCTTTTTTCACTGTTTTGCAGTTTTTGTGTTTGTTTTTTTCCCTTAAAGGCACAGTACCGTTTTTTATATTCTGCTTTTTCACATTAATTAAAGTGTTTTCAAAGTTGCTGGTCTCATTACTAGTCTGTTAAACATGTCTAACATAGAGGAAACTCCTTGTTCATTATGTTTAGAAGCCATTGTGGAACCCCCTTTTAGAATGTGTACCAAATTCACTGATTTTACTATAAGTTATAAAGACCATATTCTGGCTTTAAAAGATTTATCACCAGAGGAAATTGACAAGGGGGAAGTTATGCCGACTAACTCTCCCCACGTGTCAGAGCCTATAACTCCCGCTCAAGGGACACCAAGTACATCTAGCGCGCCCATAGCGTTTACCTTACAAGACATGGTGGTAGTTATGGATCATACCCTTACAGCAGTATTGTCCAAACTGCCAGGGTTACAAGGAAAGCGAGACAGCTCTGGGGCTAAGAAAAATACAGAGCTCTCTGATGCTTTAGTAGCTATGTCTGATACACCCTCACTATATGCAGAAGCTGAGGCAGGAGAGCTTCTATCTGTGGGTGATTTTTATGACTCAGGGAAGACACTTCAACCTGATTCTGATATGTCTACATTTAAATTTAAGCTTGAACACCTCCGTGTGTTGCTCAGGGAGGTTTTAGCAACTCTGGATGACTGTGACACCATTATAGTCCCAGAGAAATTGTGTAGAATGGATAAATACTATGCAGTGCCAGTTTACACGGATGTTTTTCCAATACCTAAGAGGTTTTCAGAAATTATTACTAAGGAATGGGATAGACCAGGTGTACCGTTCTCTCCCCCTCCTGTTTTTAAAAAGATGTTTCCCATAGATCCTGCTACATGGGACTTGTGGCAAACGGTCCCTAAGGTGGAGGGAGCAGTTTCTACCCTAGCTAAGCGTACAACTATCCCCGTCGAGGACAGTTGTGCTTTTCTAGATCCAATGGATAAAAAATTAGAGGGTTACCTAAAGAAAATGTTTATTCAACAAGGTTTTATTCTCCAGCCCCTTGCATGCATTGCCCCTGTCACTGCTGCTGCGGCCTTCTGGTTTGAGTCTCTAGAAGAGGCTCTACAGGTAGAAACCCCATTGGATGATATCCTTGACAAGCTTAAAGCTCTTAAGCTAGCCAATTCATTTGTTTCTGACGCCGTTGTTCATTTAACCAAACTAACGGCTAAGAACTCAGGTTTTGCTATTCAGGCGCGTAGGGCGTTATGGCTTAAATCCTGGTCAGCTGACGTTTCTTCAAAGTCTAAGCTTCTCAACATTCCCTTCAAGGGGCAGACCCTATTCGGGCCTGGACTGAAGGAGATCATTTCTGATATTTCTGGAGGAAAAGGTCACGCCCTTCCTCAGGATAGGTCCAACAAATTAAGGACCAAACAGACTAATTTTCGTGCCTTTCAAAACTTCAAGAGTGGCGCAGCTTTCTACTTCCTCTAACACAAAACAAGAGGGAAATTTTGCCCAGTCCAAGCCGGTCTCGAGACCTAACCAGGCTTGGAACAAAGGAAAGCAGGCCAAAAAACCTGCTGCTGCCTCTAAGACAGCATGAAAGATCAGCCCCCGATCCGGTAACAGATCTAGTTGGGGGCAGACTTTCTCTCTTTGCCCAGGCTTGGGCAAGAGATGTCCAGGATTCCTGGGCATTGGAAATTGTGTCCCAGGGATATCTTCTGGACTTCAAAGCTTCTTCCCCAAAAGGAAGATTTCATCTCTCACAATTATCTGCAAACCAGATAAAGAGAGAGGCATTCTTACATTGTGTTCAAGACCTCCTAGTTATGGGAGTGATCCACCCAGTTCCAAAGGAGGAACAGGGGCAAGGCTTCTATTCAAATCTGTTTGTAGTTCCCAAGAAAGAGGGAACCTTCAGACCAATCTTAGATCTCAAGATCCTAAACAAATTTTTCAGGGTACCTATGATCCAGCAGGGTCAATATATGACTACTGTGGACTTAAAGGATGCTTATCTTCATATTCCGATACACAGAGATCATCATCGGTTTCTCAGGTTCGCCTTCCTAGACAGGCATTACCAGTTTGTGGCTCTTCCCTTTGGGTTAGCTACGGCACCAAGAATCTTTACGAAGGTTCTGGGGTCACTCCTGGCGGTCCTAAGGCCACGGGGTATAGCAGTAGCCCCTTACCTAGATGACATTCTGATACAGGCGTCGAATTTTCAAATCGCCAGGTCCCATACGGACATTGTTCTGGCATTCCTGAGGTCTCATGGGTGGAAAGTGAACGAAGAAAAGAGTTCTCTATCCCCTCTCACAAGAGTTTCCTTCCTAGGAACTCTAATAGATTCTGTAGAAATGAAGATTTACCTGACAGAGGCCAGGTGGTCAAAACTTCTAAATTCCTGCCGTGTTCTTTATTCTACTTCTCGCCCTTCAGTGGCTCAGTGTATGGAAGTAATCGGCTTAAAGGTAGCGGCAATGGACATAGTGCCATTTGCCCGCCTACATCTCAGACCGCTGCAACTCTTCATGCTCAGTCAGTGGAATGGGGATTAAACAGATTTGTCCCCTCTACTAAATCTGGATCAAGAGACTAGGGATTCTCTTCTCTGGTGGCTATCTCGGGTAAATCTGTCAAAGGGTATGACCTTACGCAGGCCAGATTGGACAATAGTAATGATAGATGCCAGCCTTTTGGGCTGGGGTGCAGTCTGGAACTCCCTGAAGGCTCAGGGCTCGTGGACTCAGGAGGAGGCACTCCTTCCGATAAACATTCTGGAACTAAGAGCGATATTATGTGATTCCCCTTATCTCGTTTTCCATGCAGATAAGGTAGTGTTACGTACCAAACCTGGATTTCTACCTAAGGTGGTATCTAATAAGAATATCAATCAGGAGATTGTTGTTCCGTCACTGTGTCCTAATCCTTCTTCAAAGAAGGAACGTCTATTACACAATCTTGACGTGATTCGTGCTTTAAAGTTTTATTTACAAGCTACTAAAGATTTTCGTCAAACATCTGCATTGTTTGTGGTCTACTCTGGACAGAGGAGAGGCCAAAAGGCTTCGGCAACTTCTCTTTCTTTTTGGCTAAGAAGTATAATCCGCTTAGCTTATGAGACTGCTGGCCAGCAGCCTCCTGAAAGAATTACAGCTCATTCTACTAGAGCGGTAGCTTCCACATGGGCTTTTAAGAATGAGGCTTCTGTTGAACAGATTTGTAAGGTGGCGACTTGGTCTTCGCTTCATACTTTTTCTAAATTCTACAAATTTGATACTTTTGCTTCTTCTGAGGCTATTTTTGGGAGAAAGGTCTTACAGGCAGTGGTGCCTTCCGTTTAAGCGCCTGCCTTGTCCCTCCCTTCATCCGTGTCCTATAGCTTTGGTATTGGTATCCCCCAAGTAATGGATGATCCGTGGACTGGATACACCTTACAAGAGAAAACAAAATTTATGCTCCAGTCCACGGCCCGCCCTGTCATTTTAAGGCAGGTGTTTTTTATTTATTTTTAAACTACAGTCACCACTGCACCCTATAGTTTCTCCTTTCTCTTGCTTGTCTTTGGTCGAATGACTGGAGGTGGCAGTTGGGGAGGAGCTATATAGACAGCTCTGCTGTGGGTGATCCTCTTGCAGCTTCCTGTTGGGAAGGAGAATATCCTACAAGTAATGGATGATCCGTGGACTGGATACACCACAAGAGAAATAAATTTATCAGGTAAGCATAAATTTTGTTTTTTATTATTAAAGGGACATTAAGCACCTCAAGATATTAATATACGTTTTAATCACATGTAGTAAAACAACTTTGCAATATACTTTAATTATTTATTTTCTTCTACTTTCCTGTAATTTAATTCGGAATATTGTGGACTTTCTAATTCATGTTAAACAAGGAAATGCAGACACAGCTATATTCCAGCATGGTTGCATGCTCTAGTGTGCAGCTTTTGAGTATGGCTATCAGCCGAAACACGTCAGCTGTATTTTGCTGACTTCTTCGTCTTTTTACCTATCACTTTGTGCTTTGATTGTGGAACTTTTGATTTATTCAAATAAAGGACTTATTTTATATATATTTCCGAGTTGGTGCTTCTAACTTTTTTTGCTTATCTGGATCAAGACCCTCAAGTGTAGCACAATTATCTTTGGAAATATTCATCCTGTTATCGGGTCTATAGTCTGGAATATCGGACCCAGCAAGTCCCTGAGGAGCTGCTGACATCATCACTGACATCATCACTTCTGAAGCCGCTTCTGTACTACACCCCCGTGACGTCCGAAGGAGGGTGTCTGGAGCAAGTGACACACACGGAGGTGCATGCTGGACTGGAGGATCCTGAATGGAACAAGCATACAGGGCTCGTAGAGGAGAATGAGTATAACTCCGATGCTAGCTCCCACTTTATGACTGGCCGGATCACTGGGGAGCATGGTAAGCGAGCGCATACACTTTCTTTTATTTTGGGCTCTAATGGGCTTAGTGCTGTCACACTGAGTTACCTTTTGGAATCCTTACATATCCATATCCCACATATTAGTATATATGTACTCTCTTGGTTACTACTGAACTGTGTGCTCTAGTAAGCCATTTATGACCATTCCTAATTGGCCTCAGCAGAAAAGGAAACTTAAGTTACAATTTGGCGGCACCCACTGCATTATAGACATTAACTTCACCCTTATTTTTTTTAATATTTAAACAACTATTATAATTTTTAAAAATACATGTACACATTATTAACAGGCCAATCTTTGCTCTGAATACATGTTTCAAGCAATGATTTAGTTTCAAGCAATGATTCAGCCAATCAGATTGAGCTTGAATTCTATTGGCTGATCGGAACAGCCAATAGAATGCGAGCTCAATCTTATTGGCTGATTGGATCAGCCAATCGGATTGAACTTGAATCTGATTGGCTGATTCAATCAGCCAATCAGATTTTTCCTACCTTAATTCCGATTGGCTGATAGAATCCTATCAGCCAATTGGAATTCGAGGGACGCCATCTTGGATGACGTCCCTTAAAGGAACCTTCATTCGTCGTCTAGTCGTCGGGAGAAGAGGATGTTCCACGCCGGAGGTCTTGAAGATGGAGCCGCTCCTCTTCGGATGGATGAAGATAGAAGATGCCGCTTGGATGAAGATGTTTGCCGGTCCGGATGTCCTCTTCTTGGCGGATAGGATGAAGACTTCGGAGCCTCTTCTGGACCTCTTCTTGGCGGATAGGATGAAGACTTAGGAGCCTCTTCTGGACGGATTGGTGATACACGGCGTGGTGAAGATAAGGTAGGGAGATCTTCAGGGGCTTAGTGTTAGGTGTTTTAGGGGGAGTTTGGGTTAGATTAGGGGTATGTGGGTGGTGGGTTGTAATGTTGGGGGGGGTATTGTATGTTTTTTTACAGGCAAAAGAGCTGTTTTCTTTGGGGCATGCCAAATGATATAATTTATTTAATAAGATTTATTTTATTTCGTTAGATTTAAGTTATATTTAACTTAGGGGAGTGTTAGTGTTAGGGTTAGACTTAGCTTTAGCGGTTAATACATTTATTATAGTGGCGGCGAGGTCCGGTCGGCAGATTAGGGGTTAATACTTGAAGTTAGGGATCGGCGATGTTAGGGAGGGCAGATTAGGGGTTAATACTATTTATTATTGGGTTTGCGAGGCGGGAGTGAGGCGGTTTAGGGATTAATACATTTATTATAGTGGCGGCGAGGTCCGGTCGGCAGATTAGGGGTTAATAAGTGTAGGTAGGTAGTGGCGACGTTGGGGGGGGCAGATTAGGGGTTAATAAATATAACGCTGGTTTGGACGGCTAATGCAGTCTAAATCTAGGCGAGTGTTAATGGAAGTAAATTGTTTAAATGACATGCTCTATCTGAATCATAAAGTTTAATTTTGACTTGAGTGTACCTTTCAGTGGGAAAAAAACCTGCACACAAACATATTGTCATCATTCAGTTAATTAGCTGCCTTGTTTTATTTTAGTTTTATTAATACAGGTACATATTCCTAAATCTGGAATTTCAAAATCTAAACTTTTTAAATAATATTTTTAAAACCAAGATTATCAAAAAATACAGTTTCTGATGGTACTATGTGTACACAAGAATTAAAAATGATATAAAACTACCTTTAGGCTACATGTATAAGCTGTTTTCTGACAAGTAAATATTGCCTAAATGACATAAGGTATTGTTGTTAACACTTGGTTCAATCCCGTCTCCAAACTGTTTTAAATATACAAATATTCCAAAATCCAAACTATGCTGAAATCCAAACCTTTTCCGGTAGCAAGCAGTTTAGATAAAGGGTTTTCTACCTGCATACATTTTATTTTTATGTACAATAGGTCTATGAAAGTCCTTGTAAAATCCTATTTGAAAAAACTTTGACATTTGTGTTTCCTTTTTTTAGTTTGTTTTTTATGTATCTATCTAGATTTTGCTGTTACATCAATAGCTAATGGAAACATTTTCTGCAATTCAAACTACAGCTCCTCTTATGGATTGAAATGGCTTAGAAAACAAAGCAAAATATCAACTGAGCTATAATACAATGTGGGAATTCTTATTGGCTGGAATCCAGGCTATTATTTGAATTTTGTCCAGTGGGCCAGCCACATAGACTACTGAACAAAATGCAAGGGATAAGCTAGCTAAACGATTGCTCTTTGTTTTCTTTTTAACAGAGGAGATGATGAATTGATAGGAATGACTTTTAGTGTTGTCTTTTTTGTGTGTGTGTTCAAGTAGTAAATGTGTTTCCTGGAAACTGACCAGATCAGCTTTATACTTGGTGATTGTATAGTGAGATATAAGGTAAATTCAGGACATGAGCATTAAATGAACATACTATAATACCCATGATGCTTAGTTTAATGATACCTGTTTTTATTACTTATTGTCAACCATCTCTGACTGTATGAAGAAGAGAAGAAAACAACACAATAACAACACTAAACAAAAAGAACATATTACGTTAAACAGCAGGGATGAGCTCCTAAAAACTTTGTGCAGTTGAGCAATCAGACAGATATTATCGCTTGCCCTACATGACTGAATGGGAGCGCTCAATAAAACTGCTAGGGAAATTGTTGTCATGAACAAGTACAGGTTAGTACATCGATAATAATAATAATAGTGGATATGGCATTATAAAATGCTTCAAGTATAAAGGCAAATCAGCAGGCACAAAGCACAGGTGGTCTTAGATATTAACAATGCCACAGAGCTACTGGTCAATATTGGAGGACATACTTACATGTGATCTAGATTTACTTATTTCATAATTTTTCTATTTAAAGGGGCAGTCAACACCAGAATTTTTGTTGTTTAAAAAGAAAGATAATCCCTTTATTACACATTCCCCAGTTTTGCATAACCAACACAGTTATATCAATACACTTTTTACCTCTTTGATTACCTTGTATCTATGCCTCCGCAAACTGCCCCCTTATTTCAGTTCTTTTTTGACAGACTTGCTTTTTTAGCCAATCAGTGCTCACTCCAGGGTAACTTCACGTGCATGAGCTCAATGTTATCTATATGAAACACATGAACTAATGCCCTCTAGTGGTCAAAATGCATTCAGATTAGAGGCAGTCTTCAAGGTCTAAGAAATTAGCATATGAACCTCCTAGAATTAGCTTTCAACTAAGAATACCAAGAGAACAAAGCAAAATTGGTGATAAAAGTAAATGGGAAAGTTGTTTAAAATGACATTACATTACTTGACTGTCCCTTTAAATCCCTTGTTTATCTGTTTGTCTTTCTTCGTCTTTGGAAGTGCAATTATTTATCTGTTTACCTCTCTCGTCGTCTTAGGAAGCACAAATGGCACGTGCAAATCGATTGCCTTATAAATTTAAGGCTGCTTACACATTCAGAAATTGGGGTTCAACAATAAGCATTGTACGTGTTTAGCAGCCCCCCACACACTAGAACCAGCACTGATAGCAAGGCTTACACATGTAGCTATGGCAAGGAGCATTGGGGGGCATTATTGTGATAAAGATAGGGGATTTCCCATAACTCTCAGATCAAGGTCATAAGCTTCAAAATGCTGTAAGGCACTTGGATGTTAAAGGGACAGTCTATTCCAGAATTGTTATTGTTTAAATGATAGATACTCCCTTTATTACCCATTCCCCTGTTTTGCAAAACCAAACCTGTCATATTAATATAAATGTTGCCTCTGTGATTACCTTGTATCTAAGCCTTTGCAGACTGACCCCTTATTTCAGTTCGTTTGACAGACATGCGTCAGTGCCCTCTCACTTGTAAATCCACGGGCATGGTCACAATGTTATCTGTAACAGGGGCGGCCTTCAAGGTTTTAGAAATTAGCATATGAGCTTACCTAGGTTTAGCTTTCAACAAAGAATACCAAGAGAACAAAGCAAATTTAATGATAAAAGTGAATTGGAATGTTGTTTAAAATTGCATTCCTTATCTGAATCATGAAATTTTGACTAGACTGTCCCTTTAAGTTAAGGATTTAAAACTGTTCTTTGATTATTTTTTAACCATTGCATGAGACAATCAAATTGAACAGTAACATATTTTCTTACAATTTCTGTACCAGTTTGTCATGGTAACAAATACTGTTTTGGCAAATAAAGAGATATTTGTAAGTATTTCTTAGTTTTACTACTTAAAGTTTGAAGGCTTCTCTCACAAGCTCTCTGTTTAATGTGACCCAATACCTGACTTTCTTTAGTTAAAGGGGCAGTAAAATCATAATTAGACATGATTTAGACAGAGCATACAATTTTAAACAACTTTAGAATTTACTTCTATTATTTAATTTGTTTCCTTCTCGTTATCCTTTGCTGAAAGGTTTATCTAGGAAAGCTCATGAGCAGCAAAGAACCTAGGTTCTAGCTGCTGATTGGTGGCTGCATATATATACAGATTGTCATTGGCTCAACCATGTGTTCTGTTAGAAACCAGTAGTGCATTCCTGCTCCTTCAACAAATTATACCAAAAGAAGGAAGGAAATTAGATAATAGAAGTAAACTGGAAAGTAGTTTAAAATTGTATGTTCCACCTAAATAATGAAAGAAAGACACACTTCAGTTTGTTCATGAATATTTGTTCATTTAAAAAGGCTAATGTATCATTGTCCGAGCAGACAAGGTTCTCAACCACTGAACATGTTTGCCCAGAATCACAGCGAGGCCAACAGCAATGGCTGTTAGAAATTTACCATTGCATAAGAATATACTTGTACACCACTGCCCCTACTCTTGTGCAACCACTCGTCTGCCATCTTTGAGGTGGTGGGAGTTTAAGAAACAGCAGTCTTAAGCGTGCTTGCTTGTGTCTGCACCTTAAAGACAAGTGCTTGCTTGTGTCTGCACCTTAAGGACAAGTGCTTGCTTGTGTCTGCACCTTAAGGACAAGTGCTTGCTTGTGTCTGCACCTTAAGGACAAGTGCTTGCTTGTGTCTGCACCTTAAGGACAAGTGCTTGCTTGTGTCTGCACCTTAAGGACAAGTGCTTGCTTGTGTCTGCACCTTAAGGACAAGTGCTTGCTTGTGTCTGCACCTTAAGAACAAGTGCTTGCTTGTGTCTGCACCTTAAAGACAAGTGCTTGCTTGTGTCTGCACCTTAAGGACAAGTGCTTGCTTGTGTCTGCACCTTAAGGACAAGTGCTTGCTTGTGTCTGCACCTTAAAGACAAGTGCTTGCTTGTGTCTGCACCTTAAGGACAAGTGCTTGCTTGTGTCTGCACCTTAAAGACAAGTGCTTGCTTGTGTCTGCACCTTAAGGACAAGTACTTGCTTGTGTCTGCACCTTAAAGACAAGTGCTTGCTTGTGTCTGCACCTTAAGGACAAGTGCTTGCTTGTGTCTGCACCTTAAGGACTCTGTTGCTACCTCTGCAGCTTCATAAGTGAAGCCTGATATATTCAGGAGCATTCACACACAGCCTTCTCAGCTATGTATTCTCTTAAAGGGATATTATACTGAAACATTTTCTCTCATTTCTAAGAAACAAGATCATTTAAACATGTTGAATCTTTATTTGCCAAAAAAGATGAAATTGTGTACTCCCTGGTAATGCATATTGGCTAATAGGTATAATGAACATCTGCATCCAATAGTAGGATGTACCTATTAAACAATCAACATTTATAGAAAGTACCTAGCAGCCAATGAAAACCAGTGTGCAAGAAGTATATAACTGATGCTGCTGTATCAATTTCAGTTTAAATGTAATCAGGTTTTACATTTTTCTTAGGCAAAAAAAGTTAAAAGTATTTAAATTATGCTTGCTTATTGATGTTAGATATTTTTTGAGAACAATGTAGTTTTAAGGTGGATTATCAGTATTGCTTCTTATTGCAAGCAAAATCATTGTTACCAACAACAATAGGAATACTGAATATACTGTATGTGTGGATTTTATTGAAGGACAGAAACCTGCAATATGTGCAGTTGACTGCCTTTCAACACTGCATGATTACCTGGTAATCAATGTATCATATAAAAAATAAGCATATTTGTTTTTGTGTATATATGGCTAGTTTTAATACACAAATGTTGACCACCAGCTTTTCCATTAAAGAGAAAGCTATACTACATCTTAATTGGTGGTCGTCATTACTATTTTAAATAGTTTTTATCACCGGAAATTGTATTTTCATTCTTCTGCATCTTCAAAGTTTATGCAGTTTGTTCGTATCATTCTTTGAAATGCTGTAAAGAGGAAGTTTGCAACACAGTGGTACCCAGCAGTGTTTTGTTGGGAATATTAATCCTTTACTACCAAGTTGCCCTTAGGCACATGCCTACTGTGTCTTATCAGAAATCTGGCCCTACCTAGCTGCTATGTCTCATGGAACCCCAGTACACCTAGTCATTACCCCTGATATGGAAGATAATAATGTAATACACCTCAATTTGTTTCTCGTAGAGACCCAGAACTGGCCGCCTTTAATTTCATTATTTGAAGTCTCTAAATAATTGAATAATTTTAATTACTGACCTTTATCCCCCTCATAACATTCTATAATTTATTGTTTCCCTTTCATTGCTTAAGTGGCTTCTTATCTGGTTTTACATCACCATTTAGGTATGTGATTCTTCTTATTACAATGCAATATTATAGGGGGTTATTCTTTCATGAGAAATGAGAACCACACATCTAATGTTTCAGAGATAAACCATTACTAAAAATCCACTTAAATACAACAAAAACACAATTCATTAAATGACTAATAATTATTTTTTCATTTACAAACTGCTTTGTTTTCATAAAGTGTTTTCATTTACTGCACAGCTTCATAGTTATAGTATTTTTGTGAAAAATGCTTTGATGTTGTTTTTCTATCTAGAGGACCAATTGGTTGGAATATCTGTGTGTTTTGTTGTGGTTGTTTAGGTATAGATGATCTTTTTTTAATAAAGAATTTTATGCAAATATCCCACAAATCCTATTTTCAGCCATGTCCAAAATATCCATATGGGTTTAGCACAGAAAAGACCCAACATATGTGTTAAAGACAATGGCTTCTAAAAGGTCATAAATCAGGCTAAAGACACACAGTCCAAGCCTGGGAAATATTTCACTCTAAGGGCCTAATTATAACAGCTATGCAATGACTCCTTGAATGATTAGGGATGTTGGCATTGATTCCTCAGTAGCGCTGGCGTTTATTTATTAGTCTCAGGATTAAGATTATAGCAGGAAGATAAAACATGCACTTGTACAGAGATGTGTTCAACACATTGAGCAAAGGACATAAAATACTAAGGGGGTTGTACGTCAAGCTCCATAAAATTGGAATGAAAAATATTAGATAATATGAGACATTTTACTTCAACGCATCAGGGTTATCGGCAGCTAGTGTGGTTGCAAGTTAAGCAGTTTCTTCTGGGCTTAAAAGTAATATTGCTCTTAGACTAATTGAATACCGGCTGTAGCAGGTTGAAATAAATTAGATTTATTTTCCTCAACAAAACCAAATTAGTAAGCTTCGTTTGTTGTCATAGCTAAATGCACTATCCACCTGTAAATGACACCTTTCTTGTGTGACATCACTAAAGTAAAAAATACCTGTATACAAAATAAATGACCTAGCAAATGGAAAATGTAGTTATTAATGGGAATTCTTATTATGACCATAACATTTTACATAACACAAAAACTAACAGAAATTCTATATATTTCTATTGAATATGTTAAAATATATATGTGAAATAAAAGTGTGTGGTGGTCAGTTTTGACAGCGTGACCACCACAATTCTAATTATTTAGATTAACAAATCAGGGTTGTGGTGGGCAGGATTAATGAATAGAATCGTGTTTCAAAATCCGAAAACAACAAGTTAGTTGAGAGATCTATTGTTGAGGACCAAAGAGGCAGCATAGTAGACATGTGCAGTTCGATTTGTTCCGAATCGAAATTCGGACAAATTTGTTAAATTAGGAGATTCGGATCGATTCGAATTTCCGAATTACGGTAGTACCGAATCTACCAAATAAATCCGAATTAGTTTGGATTTATTTGTTACATTCGGATGGCCATGGATTACACTAGTATTGTACAGTATATTAGGTTATATCACTCTGCTATGGGTTACACCTAATATACAGTACATAATATTAGTCTAATACACAGCACATCCCACATAACACATACCGAACTTCAGAATTTCCAGCCGAATTTATTTGAATCCAAATGAATCTGAAACAAATCTGAAATGAATTCATTCAAATTTTTCCGAATTCGAATAGATCCGAACCGAAATTCAAAAACATCCGAATCGATCCAAACCGAAACAAATTTTTCCGCCGTAAATGGTAAACTGAAGTGACTAATTTAGTGTAATATAATGTAGGGTGGTAGGAGGGTAATGATATACTAGTTTGGATCATGTAGGACTTACTGATTGGTTGATGTAGTTAGAACAGCTTCCTTGAAACCAACTTTCAGTTTCTTCACTAAATAGAAGTTGTTTAAAAAAAAATAAAGTAAGTATTTTGGAGTCTCTATGAAATCTGGTGTTGCTAAATTTTTATTATAGCTAATCATATAGAATCTAACCCTAGTGTCTGGTGTATTTATGTATGCCTACAATTAGTTAGTGACACAGAGAAAAATATGATGTTTAACTTTATCTACTGATAATAACCAAGATCTATAAAGTAACAAAGTCAACAATAGTTGGTTAGATTACAAATCCATATTACAGTATCTCACAAAATTGAGTACATCCCTTACATTTTTGTAAATATTTTATTATATCCTTTCATATGACAACACTGAAGAAATTGGTACAAAAATAAGGAAAGGGAAAAGGGGTGGGACAAGAAGGGGTTAAGTAGCACTCATTCCTATTGAAAAGTAAGAATGCTGAGTAATCTCAACTATATGTGGTGAGGAGTAAATGTTTTAAAAACTAATTTATTAACATGTATATAATAAAATAAGGGATGTAATAAGCATTACTTATGCAGATGAAGGTTAACCCTAATCACCCTTAAAGAACTAATTCCTAGCATAAGGTATAGATGACAGGACACCCCACCAAACCACCCCCCTGTGTTCCTGGCCAATAACTGGAAATGTCAGCTTCAGGTAGCTTAAAGGGACAAACATACCCAATTTTTTTCTTTCATGATTCAGATAGAGCATGCAATTTTAAGCAACTTTCTAATTTACTTCTATTATCAATTTTTTCTTCAATCTCTTGCTATCTTTATTTTAAAAAGAAGGCATCTAAGCTAAGGGGCCAGCAATTTTTTGGTTCAGAACCATGGACAGCATCTAAACTTACATTCTTGCTTTTCAAATAAACATAGCAAGAGAATGAAGAAAATTTGATAATAGGAGTAATAAATCCCGAAAGAAAACATTTGGGTTCAGTGTCCCTTTAAGCAGTGTTCCCAAAACTCTTTCTACAATAAGTCAGATTTGTTGAAGAAAAAACAATGTAAGAAACCTATGAAAGACCAACCTCTAATCTATGCAAACAATTCCAATCTGCCGCAGCTTGAAGCAGTGCTCCAAGACCAGTTCACAGAGGTAGAAAAGTGGATCTCAAAAAACAAACTCTTCCTAAACATTGACAAAACTGTCACAATGATCTTTGGAATGGGACCTAAATTACACAAATTACAAAATTCTCATCTACGCATCAAAGCAAAATCCAATTGCACGCTGACCGCAGTCCACTCTTTTAAATACTTGGGTATGTTGTTAGACCCCAATCTATCTTTTGGCCTCCACATAGAAAAAAATGCATCTAAACTTTATTCAAAACTAGGTGCCCTGTACAGAAACAAATCTTGCCTCAGTCCTAACGTAAAGGAAAAGATTGTAGAGCAAATGCTGATGCCTATCATGGATTACAGGGACGTAGTATATGCACCTGCACCAAAAACTCATCTTAATAAACTTAATACATTGTATAACTCGTTCTGCTGCTTTGTGCTACAATGTAACTACAGGACCCACCATTGTGACATGCTAAAAGAACTAAACTGGCTGTCGCTGGAATCCAGACGCACCCTCCATCTTTCCTGCCTTGTGTTTAAGAGCCTTTCTGGGAAGGTCCTACTCTACCTGAGCAGAATGCTCTTCCCGGCTATTCCCACCTCCTATAACCTCTGATCCAGTACCAGCACAATATTTAGTTTGCCTCAATACAAAAAAAGCAGCTCGATCCTCCTTTTCCTACAGAGCACCACAATTATGGAATGACCTCCCGCACACTTTCAAACCTTCCCCAAGTCTAATATCCTTTAAGAGATCCCTCTCTACATATCTCAAAACAGAATGCACCTGTCATGGTTGATTAAATATTTTCTACCTGTTCTATGTTACATTTTTGCATATATTGTGTATTATTATTGTTTTTTAATTTTATTGTACCCTACTGTATCAATGCAATGTTTTGTGGACCCAGGACATACTTGAAAACGAGAGAAATCTCAATGTATCCTTCCTGGTAAAATATTTTATAAATAAAATAAATAAATAAATAAAATATGGTTATTTTGACTTTTGGGAACACTGCTTAAGCTACCCCTGGCACCTGAAGCCGACGTTTCCAGTTATCGGCCAGGAACACAGGGGGCTGGTTTGGCGGGGTGTCCTGTCATCTATACCTTAAGTTCTTTAAGTGTGATTAGGGTTAACCTTCATCTGCATAAGTAATGTTTATTACATCCCTTATTTTATTATATACATGTTAATAAATTAGTTTTTAAAATATTTACTCCTCACCACATATAGTTGAGATTACTCAGCATTATTACTTTTCAATAGGAATGAGTGCTACTTAACCCCTTCTTGTCCCACCCCTTTTCCCTTTCCTTATTTTTGTACCAATTGTATTTAATTTTTTGGCCTTACCGCAAATCAAATTGCGTATAGTCTTTTTTCAATGGGACTTCCATAGCACCGGTATTACAAGCTTGTCCTGGGAGGCCAAAAAGTGAGAGGTACACCCTATCCTGTCAAGATTCGTAATGCATTCTAAAGTCAGTTGTTATGAGTTTTACACTACAAAGCAGTAGCATAAAACTCATAACTAAAGTGTTACAAAGTAAACTAACACCCATAAACTACCTATTAACCCCTAAACCGAGATCCCCCTTCATCGCAAATACTAAAATAAAATTATTAACCCCTTTTCTGCCGCTCCCGACATCGCCGCCACTAGAATAAACATATTAACCCCTAAACTGCCCCACTCCTGCCTCGCAAACATTAGTTAAACCCCTAATCTGCTGTCCCTAACATCACCTCCACCTACCTACATTTATTAACCCCTAATCTGCTGCCCCAACGTCGCCGCCACTATACTATATTTATTAACCCCTAAACCTAAGTCTAACCCTAACCCTAACACCCCCTAACTTAAATATAATTAAAATAAATCTAAATAAAGCCTACTATCATTACCTAAATAATTCCTATTTAAAAATAAATACTTACCTGTAAAATAGACCCTAAGCTAGCTACAATATAACTAATAGTTACATTGAAGCTAGCTTAGGGTTTATTTTTATTTTACAGGCAAGTTGTATTTATTTTAGCTAGGTAGAATAGTTACTAAATAGTTATTAACTATTTACTTACTACCTAGCTAAAATAAATTCAAATTTACCTGTAAAATAAAACCTAACCTAAGTTACACTAACACCTAACCAAACACTACAATTAAATAAATTACCTAAATTAAATACAATAAAACAAATTAAATACAATTACCTAAATTACAAAATCCCCCCACTAAATTACACAAAATAATAAAAAAGGGCATTTAGCTCTATTGCGACCCAAAGCCCTAACCTAAAAATAAAACCCACCCAATAAACTCTTAAAAAACCTAACACTAACCCCTGAAGATCCATTTACAGTTTTGAAGATCCTACATCCATCCTTAACGAAGCCGGGTGAAGTCCTCATCAAAGCGGCAAGAAGTCCTCAACGAAGCCAGGAGAAGTCTTCATCCAAGCCGGAAGAAGTGGTCCTCCAGATGGGCAGAAGTCTTCATCCAGACGGCATCTTCTATCTTCATCCATCCGGCGCTGAACTATTGTTGTTCTCAATATATTTGCTTTTGTTATTCTCAACTTTAGTTCACTGACATTTGTTCTTGCTTGTTAGTATCAACACGGTCTCACTATATTTTTTGTTATCGTATATAAAGGCCGAATGTCTACAGTTTTCTTACCTTTTGCATAAACAATTATTTGTCTAAAGTGTTGTTATTTTCCACTGAGGATATTGTAATAAGGGACGTGTATGAAGCCCCTCTGTGTCAATTGATAATGTTTGTGATGTAATCTATATAACCGCATTGTGGGCGGGCAATAAAAAGAACAATTGTTACACTTCATTTGTGTAGGCTGACAGTTTGTTTCCGAGATCTTGTATCAGGTGTATATATCCAGCTTAGTTTAGAATACTTGTGGGGGGGGGGGTTTCCTGACCTGTGCAGCTGCTGCTGGAGAGTGAAATATATTTTATTGGGTTTCATTTGACCATTGGTGCATCCTGGGTCCACTCTGAACTTGGGAGTATCCGGAAACTTCGCCTGTGTCCAGCTAGCCTTGATTAAGTCTGGTGGGTGACCACATTGATCCCATCCTGCCCCTATAGGATCAAAGGAGATGCTACAACTATTGTGAGTACCATTCATATTGTTTGCATTGGTTTACTTGTGCTAAGACAATACTAGGCCATATAGGCACCTGTGTTTCTTTTTGTCATTCTGATACAGACATCATATCAACACCAGCAATACCGGCAGTCGGTCTTCTGGGTGACTGTTATAGATCCCAGACTGTCTCCATAGCATTGACTGAGGTGCTTTCACAAATGTGAGTTCACTCCTTTATATATTAAGTTGTTTGGACCAAACAATATTGGGACATGTGGCGCATCTGTCTTCTCTTGTCTTTGTGGGTGATATGTTGTTTTCAGCCTGATAAACTTCCCCTAATAGCCCTGGTGTAAGAAGCTGGTATTCACACTGGGTAAGTTTTTTTTTTACTTTCTCACTGTAAATTTTAGACTGACACGCTGGGGGTAGGCTGTTTTGATAAATATATTTTTTGAGGCCCATCATTCCAGGGGGTGGAGTCCCTTCTGTAGTTTTGTAAAGGTAAAGATTTGAGTTATTTTGTGTAAGTGGTTTGAGTCTGTTACGTTAAAGTCCTTTGTAAAATAAAAGATTTGAGTTCTTTGTTTAAGTGGTTTGAGTCCGTTGGGTTAATTTATAGAGGCCTATTTAACAAATGTCTCTTGGACCTGATCCAACAGTGCGGATCAGGTCCGACAGACATCGCTGAATACGGAGAGCAATACGCTCTCCGTATTCAGCATTGCACCAGCAGCTCACAAAACGCCCCCTGCAGACTCACGGCCAAGTAGGGGGGTGTCAATCAACCCAATCGTACTCGATTGGGTTGAATTGCGGTGATTCCTGTCCGCCTCATCAGAGCAGGCGGACAGGGTTATGGAGCAGCGGTCTTTAGACCACTGCATCATAACTGCTGTTTCTGGCGAGCCTGGATAGATAGGCCCCATAGTGTTTAGTTAAATAATATATCACTGGAGCAGAGTTATCACTTGTCAATGTTTGTTGCTTAAAGCGTTATCTGCTGTAATTTTCTTTTGCTGCTTATTGTTTGCTGTGCAAGCTATTGTTTGTTTTATTTTGCTGTTTGAATGTTGAGGAATGTAAAACGAGAGAGATTTTTTGGCAATATGCTCATGAGAAGCGGCGCAGCATATCAGAATCCCAGACCCTAATTTCCTAACTTTGGGTAATTTTTTTTCCAGACTATGAGACCTATTTATCAAATGTCTGTCGGACCTGATCCAACAGTGCGGATCAGGTCCGACAGACATCGCTGACTGCGGAGAGCAATACGCTCTCCGTATTCAGCATTGCACCAGCAACTCACAAGAGCTGCTGGTGCAATGCCGCCCTCTGCTGGCCACGAGCAGGGAAGTGTCAATCAACCCGATCGTACTCGATCGGCTTGAATTGTGGCGATTCCTGTCCCCCTGCTCAGAGCAGGCGGAAAGGGTTTTAGAGCAGCGGTCTGAAGACTCGCCAGAAACATGGGCCCTCAAGCTCCATTCGGAGCATGATAACTGGGCCTGTATGACTGATAAACTAGTTTTGTTAACTTAACTCTCATGGAGATGATTACATTCCTGACTCTGTGTACATAGAGGTTTTTGTAGTTATATGACAGTATTTTATATGTGAAATGTTTTTATTTTATGCTCGTTGCAGTAACGGAGCTTCTGTGTAATTTTTGTATAAGAAGTGTTTGTCTGTTTGATAAGTTCACTGTGTCTGTAATGTTATTTGTATAAGGTTTACTCCCTACTAGACTTCTGAGGTTTTGTTAAGTTTTTGAGTTGCTGGGATATGGCCAAATCTGAGCAAATTCAGATAAATCCATTAGTACGTTGAGAGTTAACCTTGTTGTGTTTCTTCCGTCACTAATATGTTTGAAATTTATGTTTTCCTTTACAATGTATGTTTCCCTTAACATACATTAAACTAATAGTATGCTTCGCCTTACTTGGCAGGATCAGACTGATATACTTCAGGAAAGTTTTCCTCTGTGAAAAGCACACTGGTCTAAAAGAGGCTGCTTCCGCCATAGAACTAGCTGATGAGCTGTTGTTTGTTCCTGGTAGAGCGCTTCTCTCTTCATCTGCAAATTAATATGACCCTGAGCAAGTCTCCCTATAGGTGATGGGGGAAACCAGACGTGGACTCCTTGCCCAGTGTGCTTATAGGAATGTGGCTGCACCTCACTGACGAGGACCATAGGGTTGTCATGTTCCTTGTTCAGAGGAGAATTGCCTGGTATTTCGGGGCTGGACTGACCTTACTTGGCGGGATCAGACTGATATACTTTTATTTTTTTTTATTTTTTTTTAGCCCATAAATAAATAATAGGTATTTATTATAATCATGGTGATATTAATGTATAGCATATAACAGGTTTACTACATATAATAATAAAGATAATCATGAAGTTGTAATAACTACATGGTTACTGCTTCCAGTGGGCTGAGTCCTAAAGGTTTTCCTAAATTATTAGTGCCAGCATGATAATTTAACAGTGGCTTTGCCCACATAGCCACATAGAACAGTGACAGTGCCATTATTATCTGACCTTTCCCAGAATATAATACTTAGGTGTTTGTGAGGGGTTTTTTTTTGTGTCTATTTATGGTTAGGGATTTTAATTGTAAATGTGCAATTAGAGTTTATTGATCGTCTGAAGTGATTACTTTATTACCACAATCTTATAGTATTGTGCACAATAGAACTGGCAAAACCAGGGTATGGAAGGTTGTTATAGGATTTTTAATTATTTATAGTGTTTTGCTGTGTTTCAGTGAGTGTAAGTATATGTGTTGAATTTCAGGTTGATTGTGCTTGTTAAAAGTTTGTGAGGACTGTTAATGTTTTGTTTTGCATGGTGGCCAGTTGTTTTTGAATGATTTCTTACAGAATGTTTTTATTTTTTAGGGAATGTGTGTGGAATGGCGCTGTATATGTTGAATAGATATTGGATGTATATGATTTTTTACTTCTCTTAGGAGTGTATGGCTTGTCTTTTAGTTTGCTGTCATATTGTGTTTGCGTTACACACAGGGAGGCCTATTTATCAAGCCGTCAACCGCAAATACGCTGGAATTCCGCAGCGTAATTGTGGAGAGCTTGATTCGCCTTAGTTATCAAAGCCTACAGACAAGCAAAAGTAGAAATTTGTGACGTAACATACGATCCACCGGTCTCAGTGCAAATTCGGCACTATCTGACTACTTTTGCAAGTTAACAAAAATCTAGCAGGTACGCTCGGCACTATTCCGGCCCAGCGTACCTGCTTTTCAATCCGCCGCTCTGGAGGCGGCGGATGCCATAGGAATCAATGGGAGTCTGAAAGCAGCGAAAGCTTATGTTCGCTGCTGTTTGAATCCTATGGGAGAATAAAAGTTATGTTTACACCTAACACTCTAACACCCCTAATCTTCCGCCCCCTACATCGCCGCCACCTACATTATACTTATTAACCCATAATCTGCCGCTCGCCACTGCCGCCACCTACATTATACTTATTAACTCCTATTCTGCCGTACTGACACCGCCGCCACCTAAATAAAATTTATTATCCCTATCCCGCTGCTCCCGGGCCCCACTGCAACTTAATAAATGTATTAACCCCTAAACCCCTGGCCTCCCACATCACTAGCACTTACTAAACCTATTAACCCCTAAACTGCCAGCCCTCCACATTGCCATAAACTAAATTAAACTATTAACCCCTAAACCTAACAACCCGCTAACTTTATATGAAATATTAACTCATCCCTATCTTATAATAAATTTAAACTTACCTTTAGATTTATATTAAACTATATTAAACTAATAATTAATCTACCCTAACTATTATAATAAAATTACATTAAACTATATTAAACTATTAATTAACCTACCCTAACTGTTATACTAAAATTACATTAAACTATATTAAACTACTAATTAACCTACCCTAAATATTAGACTAAATTAATTCAACTATATTAAATTAATAATTAATCTACCCTAACTTTTATACTAAAATGACATTAAACTACAAATTAAATTAAACACCTAACCGTACTCAAATAATTTAAATCTACACTAAAAAATGACTAAGTTACAAAAAAACAACAACAAAAAATAAAAAAAGATTTAAACTAATTACACCTAATCTAAGGGCCCTATAAAAATAAAAAAGCCCCTCCAAAATAAAAAAACCCTAACCTACAATAAACTACAAATAGCCCTTAAAAGGGCCTTTTGTGGGGCATTGCCCCAAAGAAATCAGCTCTTTTACCTGTAAAAAAAAATGCAAACACCCCCCCAACAGTAAAACCCACCACCCACACAACCAACCCCCCAAATAAAAACCTAACGAAAAAAACCTAAGCTCCCCATTGCCCTGAAAAGGGCATTTGTATGGGCATTGCCCTTAAAAGGGCATTTAGCTCTTTTGCAGCCCAAACTCTAATCTAAAACTAAAACCCACCCAATAAACCCTTAAAAAATCCTAACGCTAACCCCTGAAGATTCACTTACAGTTTTGAAGATCCGACATCCATCCTCCAAGAAGCCGGCAGAAGTCTTCATCCAAGCGGCCAAAGTCTTCCTCCAAGCCCGCAGAAGTCTTCACCCAGACGGCATCTTCTATCTTCATCCATCCAGTGCGGAGCAGCTCTATCTTCAAGACATCCGACGCGGAGCATCCTCTTCGTTCAACGTCTTCTTCCCGAATGAAGGTTCCTTTAAATGACGTCATCCAAGATGGGGTCCCTTAGATTCCAATTGGCTGATATAATTCTATCAGCCAATTGGAATTAAGGTTGAAAAATCCTATTGGCTGTTGCAATCAGCCAATAGGATTGAGCTTTCATCCTATTGGCTGATCCAATCAGCCAATAGAATGTGAGCTCAATCCTATTGGCTGATTGAAGACGTCGAATGAAGAGGATGCTCCGTGTCCGATGTCTTGAAGATGGAGCCGCTCCACGCCGGATGGATGAAGATAGAAGATGCCATCTGGGTGAAGATTTCTGTGGGCTTGGATGAAGACTTCGGCCGCTTGGATGAAGACTTCTGCTGGCTTCTTGGAGGATGGATGTCAGATCTTCAAAACTGTAAGGCGATCTTCAGGGGTTAGTGTTAGGATTTTTTAAGGGTTTATTGGGTGGGTTTTAGTTTTAGATTAGGGTTTGGGCTTTTCAGGGCAATGGGGAGCTTAAGTTTTTTTAGTTAGGTTTTTATTTGGGTTGGTTGTGTAGGTGGTGGGTTTTACTGTTGGGGGGGTGTTTGTATTTTTTTTTACTAATAAAAGAGCTGATTTCTTTGGGGCAATGCCCTGCAAAAGGCACTTTTAAAGGCTATTTGTAGTTTATTGTAGGTTAGGGTTTTTTTTATTTTGCGGGGGCTTTTTTATTTTCATAGGGCCCTTAGATTAGGTGTAATTAGTTTAAATCTTTGATAATTTCTTTTTTATTTTTTGTAGATTTAAATTATTTGAGTAGGGTTAGGTGTTTAAATATAATATAAATATATATATATAATAAAGTTAATTTAATTTGTAGTTTAATGTAATTTTAGTATAATAGGGTAGATTAATTAGTAGTTTAATATAGTTTAATGCAATTCAGTATAATAGTAAGGGTAGGTTAATACATTTTTTAATATAGTTTAATTTAAATCTAAAGGAAAGTTTAAATGTATTATAAGATAGGGATGAGTTAATATTTAATGTACAGTTAGTGGGTTGTTAGGTTTAGGAGTTAATAGGTTAATTTAGTCTGTGGTGATGTGGGGGGCTGGCAGGTTTAGGGGTTAATAACTTTATTTAGTTGCGGTGGGCTCCATGGGCGGCGGGATAGGGGTTAATAACATAATGTAGGTGGCGGCGGTGTAGGGGCAGCAGATTAGGGGTTAAGAACATAATGTAAGTGGCGGCGGTGTAAGATGCGACAGATTAGGGTTTAAGAACATAATGTAGGTGGCGGCGGTGTAGGGGGCGGCAGATTAAGGGTTAAGGACATAATGTAGGTGGCGGTGGGCTCCGGGAGTGGCGGGATAGGGGTTAATGACTTTATTAGAGTGGCGGTGCGCTCTGGGAGCAGCGGGATAGGGGTTAATAACTTTATTTAGTTGCGGCGGGGTCGGGGAGCGGCAGGATAGGGGTTAAACATTTTAGTATAGTGGCGGTGCTTAGTGACAGTATACAAATAAAGCTGTGAAAAAGCCGAATAGCAGCGAGATCGATGACTGTTAGTACTTGGTGCGCTGCTTTTTGACAGCTTTTTTGTTAAATAAAGAGAGCGTATTCAGGTCTGTGGCAGCAATGTTAGGCGAGCGTATTGGTGCCGTCGAATGCAGCAAAGTTGACGGCTTGATAAGTAGGCCACAGGGTGTTTCACGCGAACAAAGGGGGGATTATTTATGAGTATGTTTATTTATGTGATTTGGGTGATTGTTTTTAAGTAAGAAAATGAACCTAAAATGATTAGACAAGTTGTTAACAAAATATTTGTATTTGCAGGATGAGATCAAGGAGCTGTATACATAAAAACAGTAACTAAATGATTTTTTTGAGTTTTCCATATTTAGGTAAATCTGTACAGATAAAAATTCCAAAGTGCACTCTCCAAAAGATTGAAGATTTAATGCAAGTAAAAGTTTTAAATAAAGAAACGCCTGGCACCTAGGGGAAAAAAGGAAGGGAAAAAGACCTTTGTCAAGTTTGTTTAAACACCATACTGCAGTAAAAGGTGCTGAACTATCTTTTGGATCCATTATTTGCATTGCAAGCTGGTACCAGCCCCAGAACTGGACTCTGGGTAATCTGTGGCTGTTTCCTATGATGTGTGTCTTCAGAACATAAACACTGTCCTCCTCTTGACTGTCCCTTTACTGTTGGAGAAGTGTACCTGTTACGGTGCTACAGAGTCATTCACAGCTTAATTAGGGGAGTATTGTTTTAACTTATTTACTCATATTGCTTGTTTTGTATTTTCTTCCTATTGTGTTATTTTTATTGATCATATTAGTTATAGAAAGTCATATAGCTTTGTCTGCTAAGAAGTACTCCTTATTTGTATTAGTACAGAGAGTCAAGATGCAGGATTGGTTACTTTCAAATATGATATGTCCATGTATTGAAACCTGTGTGAAACGGAAAGGGCAGGAATGTAAAGAGTTAATTTTCCCCTGTGTAGTAACATAAAAAAATAATCTGCTGTGGAAGTAATTGTAGTGTTCACCCTGGGATATATACCCTTCTTATGGAAAACCAGCTTCAGCAAAAACTCCTTGGCTCTTCAGGCACCACTCTGTGCCAATTTATGACTCTGTGAGCTTCACGCTCAAGCCTGCAATGTGGAGCTGCCCGTAGTGCGGGCTCATGCTGCTGTCTTTGGGGCAATGCCCTGCAAAAGGCATTGTGATTGACGTCACTTAGGGGGTATGTATAACCTCTGCCCAATCAGAAGGCAAGCCAATAATACATAATATAGAGAGTGGGATCAGTCTGTAGTGAAACTTAGTGACAAAAGGAAAACCACGCTCTATAGAATAAAACTCAAATTTATTAGATACATTAAAAAAAGGTTGACAAAGCCACCCATAAAGTAGACTGTTAGGATGTGCAGCACAGACAAACTATGCGTTTAGCCTGCTGTGAGCAAACCCTGTATGCCTTACAAAGGAGTTAAGAACACATCATTGGTTTATTAACAGCGCATCACAGTCCTAATGCTATCTCAATTATAGAACACAGTACACATTATACAATACCAGTAATAGGCTGTATTAAATTCTCATATTCATAGTTCACAAAATAGTTTCGTGATATCTGATAAATCTGAACTAAAGAGTATCTTAATTTATCTGATAATACGTAAAAGTAATAGCCCATGTACATGTGTCATGTGAAATATTCTATGTACATATCAAAGATTAAAACAATATTGTATGTAGTATGTTTATACTTCACTGGAGAGTAATTTAATGGATATCACCTAAAGACTGTATACAGACTTAAATCTAAGAATCATGTCAGTACACCCTAATAGAGGGTAGAGATTAAGGCTAGCTCATAACGCTACCCTATCATACTCTTACAGAGTTAATGATCTCTACATGCCCATCTTATTACTATATGAAGGTCCAGTGAGAACATTGCTGTGTACAAAGAGGGTAAAAAACCCAACATAATTCTATTACATCTAGCATAAAGTGTGTTAATGAGTATAATCTGCAGAGACATATCTACATAAAGCTAAAGTTATACTACTGTTTGTCTGCTAGAAAACAATAGGTAAGCACATAATTAAATAGATACTATAACCAGTACATATATGTGAACAATCAAACTAAGATAGGTTACGTATGAATATTTACAAATCCCTCCCAATAGTTTATGATGTCATATTTGGAGTTAAGGACCATCTGGAAACCTCTTTCTCAGTTTGAAAATCCAAAAAAACTCTCTCTTAGCTAGGAGCTTGTCCACATCCCCTCCCCTCTTCGGCACCTTGACTTCCTCAATGCCACCATTTGAGGGAATTAAGATTACCATTATGCTTTTCTGCAAAGTGACAAACAAGGGGGGTAGTTGATTTGCCCCTGCTAAGAGTGGATAGATGTTCAAGGATCCTAGATTTAATGTCCCTAGAGGTGAGACCAATATATGGTACCTTACACAGTCACATTTACATTATTTGTATTAGCACACACTGTAGTTCCTATTGTTGCATGACCATTTGATTATGGGGGATATTTCATGTATCACTGTGTGTTTTGAAAATAATATGCACATAAGCAAAGTAACCTTCCAGATTTGTGTTTACATTTTGCAGTATGTGTACCCTTTTGTATGACCCACTGATTATAGAGAGTATGTTTGCACCTTGATAGTTGAAAGAAAATGGTGCATATTTCAGAATATACCCGATCCTTCACCATTGTCAAACACAGAAGGTTCCCCCATGTTTCTATGCTGTCCCTTAATATTTGGACGAAGAGGGGATATATATATACAGGGAGTGCAGAATTATTAGGCAAATGAGTATTTTGACCACATCATCCTCTTTATGCATGTTGTCTTACTCCAAGCTGTATAGGCTCGAAAGCCTACTACCAATTAAGCATATTAGGTGATGTGCATCTCTGTAATGAGAAGGGGTGTGGTCTAATGACATCAACACCCTATATCAGGTGTGCATAATTATTAGGCAACTTCCTTTCCTTTGGCAAAATGGGTCAAAAGAAGGACTTGACAGGCTCAGAAAAGTCAAAAATAGTGAGATATCTTGCAGAGGGATGCAGCACTCTTAAAATTGCAAAGCTTCTGAAGCGTGATCATCGAACAATCAAGCGTTTCATTCAAAATAGTCAACAGGGTCGCAAGAAGTGTGTGGAAAAACCAAGGCGCAAAATAACTGCCCATGAACTGAGAAAAGTCAAGCGTGCAGCTGCCAAGATGCCACTTGCCACCAGTTTGGCCATATTTCAGAGCTGCAACATCACTGGAGTGCCCAAAAGCACAAGGTGTGCAATACTCAGAGACATGGCCAAGGTAAGAAAGGCTGAAAGACGACCACCACTGAACAAGACACACAAGCTGAAACGTCAAGACTGGGCCAAGAAATATCTCAAGACTGATTTTTCTAAGGTTTTATGGACTGATGAAATGAGAGTAAGTCTTGATGGGCCAGATGGATGGGCCCGTGGCTGGATTGGTAAAGGGCAGAGAGCTCCAGTCCGACTCAGACGCCAGCAAGGTGGAGGTGGAGTACTGGTTTGGGCTGGTATCATCAAAGATGAGCTTGTGGGGCCTTTTCGGGTTGAGGATGGAGTCAAGCTCAACTCCCAGTCCTACTGCCAGTTTCTGGAAGACACCTTCTTCAAGCAGTGGTACAGGGAGAAGTCTGCATCCTTCAAGAAAAACATGATTTTCATGCAGGACAATGCTCCATCACACGTGTCCAAGTACTCCACAGCGTGGCTGGCAAGAAAGGGTATAAAAGAAGAAAATCTAATGACATGGCCTCCTTGTTCACCTGATCTGAACCCCATTGAGAACCTGTGGTCCATCATCAAATGTGAGATTTACAAGGAGGGAAAACAGTAAACCTCTCTGAACAGTGTCTGGGAGGCTGTGGTTGCTGCTGCACGCAATGTTGATAGTGAACAGATCAAAACACTGACAGAATCCATGGATGGCAGGCTTTTGAGTGTCCTTGCAAAGAATGGTGGCTATATTGGTCACTGATTTGTTTTTGTTTTGTTTTTGAATGTCAGAAATGTATATTTGTGAATGTTGAGATGTTATATTGGTTTCACTGGTAAAAATAAATAATTGAAATGGGTATATATTTGTTTTTTGTTAAGTTGCCTAATAATTATGCACAGTAATAGTCACCTGCACACACAGATATCCCCCTAAAATAGCTAAAACTAAAAACAAACTAAATTAAATAAACTAGCTAAAGTACAAAAAATAAAAAAGAACTAAGTTACAGAAAATAAAAAAATATTTACAAACATAAGAAATATATTACAACAATTTTAAACTAATTACACCTACTCTAAGCCCCCTAATAAAATAACAAAGCCCCCCAAAATAAAAAATCCCTACCCTATTCTAAATTAAAAAATTTACAAGCTCTTTTACCTTACCAGCCCTGAACAGGGCCCTTTGCGGGGCATGCCCCAAGAAGTTCAGCTCTTTTGCCTGTAAAAAAAAACATACAATACCCCCCCCCCCCCAACATTACAACCCACCACCCACATACCCCTAATCTAACCCAAACCCCCCTTAAATAAACCTAACACTAAGCCCCTGAAGATCTTCCTACCTTGTCTTCACCATCCAGGTATCACCGATCCGTCCTGGCTCCAAGATCTTCATCCAACCCAAGCGGGGGCTAGACATCCACTGAAGAAGTCCAGAAGAGGGTCCAAAGTCTTCCTCCTATCCGGCAAGAAGAGGACATCCGGACCGGCAAACATCTTCATCCAAGCGGCATCTTCGATCTTCTTCCATCCGGTGCGGAGCGGGTCCATGTTGAAGCAGGCGACGCGGATCCATCCTCTTCTTCCGATGTCTCCCGACGAATGACGGTTCCTTTAAGGGACGTCATCCAAGATGGCGTCCCTCGAATTCCGATTGGCTGATAGGATTCTATCAGCCAATCGGAATTAAGGTAGGAATTTTCTGATTGGCTGATGGAATCAGCCAATCAGAATCTAGTTCAATCCGATTGGCCGATCCAATCAGCCAATCAGATTGAGCTCGCATTCTATTGGCTGATCGGAACAGCCAATAGAATGCGAGCTCAATCTGATTGGCTGATTGGATCAGCCAATCGGATTGAACTTGATTCTGATTGGCTGATTCCATCAGCCAATCAGAAAATTCATACCTTAATTCCGATTGGCTGATAGAATCCTATCAGCCAATCGGAATTCGAGGGACGCCATCTTGGATGACGTCCCTTAAAGGAACCGTCATTCGTCGGGAGACATCGGAAGAAGAGGATGGATCCGCGTCGCCTGCTTCAACATGGACCCGCTCCGCACCGGATGGAAGAAGATCGAAGATGCCGCTTGGATGAAGATGTTTGCCGGTCCGGATGTCCTCTTCTTGCCGGATAGGAGGAAGACTTTGGACCCTCTTCTGGACTTCTTCAGTGGATGTCTAGCCCCCGCTTGGGTTGGATGAAGATCTTGGAGCCAGGACGGATCGGTGATACCTGGATGGTGAAGACAAGGTAGGAAGATCTTCAGGGGCTTAGTGTTAGGTTTATTTAAGAGGGGTTTGGGTTAGATTAGGGGTATGTGGGTGGTGGGTTGTAATGTTGGGGGGGGGGGGTATTGTATGTTTTTTTTTACAGGCAAAAGAGCTGAACTTCTTGGGGCATGCCCCGCAAAGGGCCCTGTTCAGGGCTGGTAAGGTAAAAGAGCTTGTAAATTTTTTAATTTAGAATAGGGTAGGGAATTTTTATTTTGGGGGGCTTTGTTATTTTATTAGGGGGCTTAGAGTAGGTGTAATTAGTTTAAAATTGTTGTAATATATTTCTTATGTTTGTAAATATTTTTTTATTTTCTGTAACTTAGTTCTTTTTTATTTTTTGTACTTTAGCTAGTTTATTTAATTGTATTTATTGGTAGGAATTGTGTTTAATTAATTTATTGATAGTGTAGTGTTAGGTTAATTGTAGGTAATTGTAGGTGGTTTATTTAATTATTTTATTGATAGGGTAGTGTTAGGTTTAATTATAACTTAGGTTAGGATTTATTTTACAGGTAAATTTGTAAATATTTTAACTAGGTAGCTATTAAATAGTTCTTAACTATTTAATAGCTATTGTACCTAGTTAAAATAAATACAAAGTTGCCTGTAAAATAATTATTAATCCTAATATAGCTATAATATAATTATAATTTATATTGTAGCTATATTAGGATTTATTTTACAGGTAAGTATTTATCTTTAAATAGGAATAATTTATTTAATAAGAGTTAATTTATTTCGTTAGATGTAAATTATATTTAAGTTAGGGGGGTGTTAGTGTTAGGGTTAGACTTAGCTTTAGGGGTTAATACATTTATTAGAATAGCGGTGAGCTCCGATCGGAAGATTAGGGGTTAATAATTGAAGGTAGGTGTCGGCGATGTTAGGGAGGGCAGATTAGGGGTTAATACTATTTATGATAGGGTTAGTGAGGCGGATTAGGGGTTAATAACTTTATTATAGTAGCGCTCAGGTCCGCTCGGCAGATTAGGGGTTAATAAGTGTAGGTAGGTGTCGGCGACGTTGTGGGTGGCAGATTAGGGGTTAATAAATATAATATAGGGGTCGGCGGTGTTAGGGCAGCAGATTAGGGGTACATAGGGATAACGTAGGTTGCGGCGGTTTACGGAGCGGCAGATTAGGGGTTAAAAGTGTAATGCAGGGGTCAGCGATAGCGGGAGTGGCAGATTAGGGGTTAATAAGTGTAAGGTTAGGGGTGCTTAGACTCGGGGTACATGTTAGAGTGTTAGGTGCAGACGTAGGAAGTGTTTCCCCATAGGAAACAATGGGGCTGCGTTAGGAGCTGAACGCTGCTTTTTTGCAGGTGTTAGGTTTTTTTTCAGCTCAAACAGTCCCATTGTTTCCTATGGGGGAATCGTGCACGAGCACGTTTTTGATGCTGGCCGCGTCCGTAAGCAACTCTGGTATCGAGAGTTGCATTTGCGGTAAAAATGCCCTACGCTCCTTTTTTGGAGCCTAACGCAGCATTTGTTTTAACTCTCGATACCAGAGTTAATTTTATGGTGCGGCCAGAAAAAAGCCCGCGGAGCGTTAACAGCCCTTTTACCGCCAAACTCCAAATCTAGGCCATAGTAAATTAATAGTGTTTATATCAGATAAAAAAAAGCTGATTCTGCTTAGATCATATTTGAGAATGATAAACATTACCTGTAGTGGCTTTGCTGAAATAAAATAATATTTTCATTTTTAATAGTTCGAAGGGGAGGTTGTAAAGAAATTAATGTTTTTGTTGACTGTTTTATTTTTCATTGTTGCTGCAAGTCGTAGCAAAAGTTACTTAGCATTGCCACATAGCCTCTTGCCGAGGTATAGCAGTTTTTCCTGGCCTAGTGGTCATGTTTAAGGTATTATTTAAATTGTATAGAGAATCTGTGAGTTATTCTCTGCAGAAATGCAATACATGTATTTAGTCTGTATTTCATACCCACAGGGTTTTCCTGAGTTTAAATCCCATAGGACAAGTTAAGGAATTAAAGGAAATTGTGATGCTTATAAAAGAGAAAAAATCTGTGCTGCATAACTGTGATTGTATCAGAGTGCATGCTCATTTTGTGCTGTTTAGTTTCCTTCTTAGACTCCTTCATACTCAAGTGTCTGCTATGAGGATTCACCTGCTTCCCTTGTCTATCCCATGAACAAACCATCGTACATCCTGCATGTACCTGTAGATGGACACTTTCAAAGCACCCCAAGTGCAAATGGACTATGATATTGAAGCAGAGTGTCTGAGGGAGGTGGAGCTGTAAGAGGACAAAATCTGTTCTTAAAGTGATAACAGGCCACCAAGAATTGCTTATGCTGTTTCTATGATTATGCTTCACTGTGGAGAGTGCATAGGAGCAGGGAATTATCAATGCTATTTGGGGATGCTAGCTATGCAGGTTGAGAAATAAAGATGCAGTGTTGTTTGGGGGTAGATGGGGGCTGGTTGGGTCTTTGTGTAGTTAGACTAGTAGTTTGGGGATTCTGGGAGGTAGACGGAGAGTATTGGAGAGACCGTACTTATATGCAGTGATAAACTGAAGCCTAGTCAGTCTTTATTATGGTTAGCTATTATAGCAATAAGTATACAGTATTTAAATATACATTTTTAATAGCTTTACACATGTCCTGTGCCATTTATATAGTTGTTTTATGGTATGTAGTGATGTCGCGAACATACAATTTTCCGTTCGCGAAAGGCGAACGCGAACTTCCGCAAATGTTCGCGAACGGGCGAACCGCCATAGACTTCAATAGGCAGGTGAATTTAAAAACCCACAGACACTCTTTCTGGCCACAACAGTGATGGAAAAGTTGTTTCAAGGGGACTAACACCTGGACTGTGGCATGCCGGAGGGGGATCCATGGCAAAACTCCCATGGAAAATTACATAGTTGATGCAGAGTCTGTTTTTAATCCATAAAGGGCATAAATCACCTAACATTCCTAAATTGTTTGGAATAACATGCTTTAAAACATCAGGTATGATGTTGTATCGATCAGGTAGTGTAAGGGTTACGCCCGCTTCACAGTGACAGACCAAACTCCCGCAGCGGGTACAACATCATCATCATCACACCGTACGTGTGTACGTATGTGTTTAATGCTGCCTGACTGAGACATATCCCTGTTATCTACATCCTCTGGCAATAATGGTTGCGCATCACTCATTTCTTCCAACTGATGTGTAAATAACTCCTCTGACAGATCAAGTGAAGAGGCTGTGGTGCTAGTGTTGGTGGTGGCGGCAGGCGGGCGAGTGGTAACTTGAGAGGTGCCCGAAGCTAAGCTGGAGGAGGATGGTGCGTCAAGGTTCCGAGCAGAAGCTGTAGAAGATTGGGTGTCCTGTGTTAGCCAGTCAACTTTGTCCTCAGAACATTTCGAGTTCAGGGTACGTGGCCTCTGAACACTGGGTATTATTCTAGGGCCAAAGGGAATCACAGCACCACGACCACGACGGCCCCTGCGGGGTAGCCTGCCTCTGCCTGTCATTTTTTTTCCGATTAGTGGTACTATGCGTGCAAGCTACTGTGACAACAGATATGAGTGGCACTGTGCACTGGCAGAAGTTGGCACAGTAGACGCTGTAAGCCTGACACACACGCTTGCAGACAACTAACTGCTATTCAATCTATTACAGTCAAAAATGTACACTACTGTTACACCAGATATGAGTTGCACTGGTGTGACACTGTGCCCTGGCAGGCACTGAAACACACACATGTGAAGGAAACTGACTGCTATTATTTCACAGTCAAATTTCTAGTTTTTTTTTAACCCCTTAAGGACCAAGGCCATTTTTCAATTTCTTTCGCTTAAGGACCAGGGCTATTTTTAAATTTCTGCGGTGTTTGTGTTTAGCTGTAATTTTCCTCTTACTCATTTACTGTACCCACACATATTATATACCGTTTTTCTCGCCACTAAATGGACTTTCTAAAGATACCATTATTTTCATCATATCTTATAATTTATTATTAAAAATATTATAAAATATGAGGGAAAAATTGAAAAAAACACACTTTTTCTAACTTTGACCCCCAAAATCTGTTACACATCTACAACCACCAAAAAATAACCATGCTAAATAGTTTCTAAATTTTGTCCTGAGTTTAGAAATACCCAATGTTAACATGTTCTTTGCTTTTTTTGCAAGTTATAGGGAAATAAATACAAGAAGCACTTTGCTATTTCAAAACCACTTTTTTTCAAAATGAGCGCTAGTTACATTGGAACCCTGATATCTGTCAGGAATAGGGATGGGCGAATATTTCGCAACATTCGAAAAACGGCACGAATTTTAACACATTCGTTCGTTCGAATCGAATTTCGAATGTTTACATAACATTCTAACATTCGATTTTCGAATGTTCGGTTTCGAATTTTACGAATACATTCGAAAATATTCTTTTCGAAAAATTCGAATTTAGATTGTAATAGTATTTCTAATGCTTTTTCTTTAAATGTAATATTCGAATTATGCAATATTCGAATTCAAAAAATTCGAATTTAGATTGTAATAGTATTTCTAATGCTTTTTCTTTAAATGTAATATTCGAATTATGCAATACGTGTATTCCAATTCGAAAAATTTGAATTTAGATTGTAATAGTATTTCTAATGCTTTTTCTTTAAATGTAATATTCGAATTATGCAATATTCGAATTCCAAAAATTCGAATTTATATTCAAATTCGAAAAATTCGAATTTATATGTTTGTAATAATATTTTTAATGCTTTCTTTAAATGTAATATTCGAATTATGCAATATTCTATATGGAAACATTCTAAATGATATATTTGTATCTATTATGTATCAGTTTACTAGATTCCTGCCCTACCACATGAACTATTGAACTTCTGAATAGTATTTGTTAAATAGAATGTTAAATTCGAAATTTCGAATGTGGACATTCGATATAATTATAAACATTCGAATTCGAAAGTGACATTCGAAAACTGTAAATAACATTCGCTTTTCGAATTTTTAAGAATATTCGTTCTTATCGACATTCAGATTTAGAATTCGAATTTCGGTAATAACATTCGTTCTACATTCGAAATTCGAAAATTTACACATTCGCCCATCCCTAGTCAGGAATACCTGAATATCCCTTGACATGTATATATATTTTTTTAGAAGACATCCCAAAGTATTGATCTAGGCCCATTTTGGTATATTTCATGCCACCATTTCACCGCCAAATGCGATCAAATAAAAAAAAATTGTTCACTTTTTCACAAACTTTAGGTTTCTCACAGAAATTATTTACAAACAACTTATGCAATTATGGCATAAATGGTTGTAAATGCTTCTCTGGGATCCCCTTTGTTCAGAAATAGCAGACTTATCTGGCTTTGGCGTTGCTTTTTGTTGATTAGAAGGCTGCTAAATGCCACTGCGCACCACACGTGTTTTATGCCCAGCAGTGAAGGGGTTAATTAGGGAGCATGTAGGGAGCTTGTAGAGTTAATTTTAGCTTAAGTGTAGTGTAGTAGACAACCCAAAGTATTGATCTAGGCCCATTTTAGTATATTTAATGCCACCATTTCACTGCCAAATGCGATCAAATTTAATAAAAAATTTAATTTTTTCGCAATTTTAGGTTTCTCACTGAAATTATTTACAAACAGCTTGTGCAATTATGGCACAAATGGTTGTAAATGCTTCTCTGGGATCCCCTTTGTTCAGAAATAGCAGACATATATGACTTTGGCTTTGCTTACTGGTAATTAGAAGGCCGCTAAATGCTGCTGCGCATCACACGTGTATTATGGCTAGCAGTGAAGGGGTTAATTAGGTAGTTTGTAGGGAGCTTGCAGGGTTAATTTTAGCTTTAGTGTAGAGATCAGCCTCCCACCTGACACATCAGACCCCCTGATCCCTCCCAAACAGCTCCCTTCCCTCCCCCACCCCACAATTGTCCCCGCCATCTTAAGTACTGGCAGAAAGTCTGCCAGTACTAAAATAAAAGGTTTTTAAAATTGTTTAAATTTTATTTTTAGCATATTTACATATGCTGTGGTGTAGCATCCCCCCATAGCCCCCAACCTCCCTGATCCCCCCAAAACAGCTCTCTAACCCTCCCCATCTGCCTTATTGGCGGCCATTTTGGGTACTGGCAGCTGTCTGCCAGTACCCAGTTTGCAAAAAAAAGTTTTTTTTTCTGTTTTTTTTTTTTTTTTTTTTCCTGTAGTGTAGTTCCCCCCCCCCACAGACCAACCCCCACCACCTGCCTGATCTTTTTTTTTTAATTTTTATTCCTTTTTTTAAAAAAATTTGACACCAATTTTTTCTGTAGTGTAGCAGTTCCCACCCGCTCCCTCCCCGTGCACGCGCCCGCCCACGCCCTCCCGTGCACGCGCGCGCGTCCGTGCACGCCCCCGGACGTCCCCGCCCATGAGTGGGCACAGTATACGCTGTGAGCCTGACACACACGCTGGCAGGCAGGCAACTGCAATTAGAAAAAAAAAAAAAAAGCAGACTGATGATCTAGCCCTAAAAAGGGCTTTTTGGGGTGCTGTCCTTACAGCAGAGATCAGATGAGTCCTTCAGGACTGTAGTGGACACTGAATACACTAGCCTAGCTATCGATTTCCCTAAAAAATCCCTCCTCTCACTAAGAATGCAGCTTCCGAATGAATCTAAAATGGATGCTGCCAGGAGGTGGGAGGGTCTGGGAGGGAGGGTCTGCTGCTGATTGGCTGGAATGTGTCTGCTGGCTGTGAGTTACAGGGTCAAAGTTTACTTAATGATGACCAATAGGGGGCGGACCGAACATCGCATATGTTCGCCCGCCGCAGCGAACACGAACAAGCTATGTTCGCCGGGAACTATTCGCCGGCGAACTATTTGTGACATCACTAATGGTATGTTATTCTGTTAGAATAAAAGGAGGCAATGTTAGAATGTATAACCAATCTGCTTCCATCTTGTAACTTTTGCATTTTGTATCTTATCAGCATTTCTAAGCTAACACTGAACTATTGTTGTTCTCAATATATTTGCTTTTGTTATTCTCAACTTTAGTTCACTGACATTTGTTCTTGCTTGTTAGTATCAACATGGTCTCACTATATTTTTTGTTATCGTATATCAAGGCCGAATGTCTACAGTTTTCTTACCATTTGCATAAACAATTATTTGTCTCAAGTGTTGTTATTTTCCACTGAGGATATTGTAATAAGGGACGTGTATGAAGCCCCTCTGTGTCAATTGATAATGTTTGTGATGTAATCTATATAACCGCATTGTGGGTGGGCAATAAACAGAACAATTGTTATACTTCATTTGTGTGGGCTGACAGTTTGTTGCCGAGATCTTGTATCAGGTGTAAAATTCTGCTCCAGCTGAGGTTAGAATACTTGTGAGTGATATGTTGTATCCAGCCTGATAAACTTCCCCTAACACTAACCCTAGTGTCTGGTGTATTTATGTATGCCTACAATTAGTTAGTGACACAGTGACAAATATTTTGTTTACCTTTCTCTACTGATAATAACCAAGTTCTGTAAAGTAACAAAGTCAACAATAGTTGGCTAGATTACAAATCCATATTACTGTACATGTGGCGCGTTGTTTCAATTACTGCGAATTTGTTTGCATAAACTTGCTGTAACTTACGCTCCCCCTTATTTCTATGGGCAGCGTAGAGCTCGTATTACAAGTTGAAAATAAATGTGATTGCTCAAATGCAATCGCATTTACCGCTCAAATGTTTTACGCAACCTGAAAGGTCGCATGAGCGTTTGTCTGGATGAAGCAGTTGCACTAAACTTCACTATGAACACCTAAACCGCCACCCCCACATCAAAAACTACCTATTTACAATATTAACCACTAAACCACCACACCCCCACCACAAAGTAAGCGTCTACACTATTAACCCCTAAACTGCCACCCCCCACATTGCAAGCTAAACATCTACACTAATAACTCTTAACCGCCAACCCACCACGTAGCAAACTAAGCATCTAAACTATTAACCCCTAAACCACCAACCACCGCCTCAAAGTAAAACACTAACATCTAAACCTCATAACCTAACACCTTCTAACTTAACCCAAAATAAACTACCCCTACCTTTACCAAAAAAAAAAAAAAAAAAAAAAATACTGTAAAAAACAAACAAACTACCATTACTAAAATAAAAAACTAATATTACAAAAAATAACAAAGTAATTACCAAAAATTAAAAAAAATATTTATGCCTATGGCAATATAGGGCATTGCCATTCTGCTCTTTTTAAAAAAACAAAACCTACAAAACCACTTCTGAGGTGGCCAAGAGAAATCACCCCGTGTGTTAGTGTATCAGTGTATATATCTGTTACCATACATGTGCACAAGTGTAACCAGTTGTGTCACTGGTTGGTCGCTTTTAGCACAACACTTTCTGAATAGCGGACATACGGTGAGGGATCTCAGATTTATATATATATATAAATAAATATACATATTGAGACATGTGTCTCTATGTTAAAGCCCTTTACAGCCTTTTTTTACAGCCTCCTAGATTTGAGCCCTTATAACTTTTGATTGTAATTTTTTAAAATAATTTTTATTAGATAGTGTTATTATGAGTGTAAATGTACTTTTAAATATATTTTTGATGTGTTTTTTTCAACTTTTTTGTCTCACCTAACAGTTAACCAGAACTTTGAAGTTGGGCTATCCCGATGCATGTTAAACGCAATTACTTTTAAGCACTACTTCCAATGAGTGCAAAGAGCCGCGATAAACCCTTTATCTTGTGTGCGCAACAGTTAGTGCACCACTCGTAATCTAGCCCTATGTGTTTAACGCCTTTGCAGGGAAATTCAGAAACACATTTAAGTTTAAAGCAATAGTCAAGTCAAACATAAACTTTCATGATTCAGATAGATAAAGCATGCAATTTTAAGCAACTTTCTAATTTACTCCTATTATGAATTGTTCTTTGTTTTCTTTTTTAGATCAGCGCTTGCTGATTGGTGGCTACATTTAGACCAAAAATGGGCTGGCTCCTATGCTTACATTCTTGCTTTTTCAAATAAAGATACTAAGAGAATGAAGAAAATTTCATAATAGGATTAAGTTAGAAACTTGCTTAAAATTTCATGCTGTATCTGAATCATGAACATTTAATTTTGACTACGCTATTCCTTTAATAAGGTGTTATGTTACTGAGACTTTTTAAATATAGACCTTACATTGGCCTAGTTTCCATTGAGGTGGTAAAGTTTGGAAACGGATGGTAACATAAAAATTCTCCATAGACTTTAATAGAGATAAATGTTTGTATTACCAGTTTCTATACTTTACCACCTCAATGGAAGCTAGGACATTGTTAACTATCACTTTCCCTTTAGTGTGGAGCTGTAGATTTTAATTACAAAAGACTAATGTTCCTATTATAATGCTATGTACAATGTATACATCACAGTACATTCATTTACAGCTGGTGTATTATGCTAGGTCTGCTTTTCATTCCTTCAGCTATAGGTATTGATTATCATTCTGCATACAAGTTCTGCTTGATTTATTGTACCCTTAGGGAATTATTCTTACAGTTTCCCTTTAATACATAGTTTTACTTCAAGTCTTAAGGAATTATTTATTATGAGACACATAGAGCAAAAGAACACAGCCACCAGCAACTGCAATGCTTCCCACACACTCTGAGCAGCTTTATCTTGAGGTCAATATGCAAAGTGGAAACGTAATCAACAGAAATTTCATCTTTGCTTTAGGTTTGCTCTCAGGACGAAAAAGGTTCAAGTTCTGCTATTATTTCGCTTTTTCTCTATTTTATTCATCCAGTTTGCAGAGAGAGATAGCGAGATCAAATGTGTCAATAGGCAAAGTAAGCAGTTGGCTATAGGTACCTTAAAGGGATACGAAACCTCCTCCAAAATAGTTTTACAATTTACTTCTATTATCAAACTTGCTTAGTTCCCATGATATGCTTTGTTGAAGAGATACTTAGGTAGGCATCTGGAGCCCTACATGGCAGGAAATAGTGCTGCCCTCTACTGCTCTTGCAAATAGAAAACACTCTTGCAAAACTGCTGCTATATAGTGCTCCAGAAATGGGCAGACTCCTGTGGTTATGTTCCTGCTCTTCAACAAAAGATACAAAGAAAACAAATAAAAAGTTGTAATAGAAGTAAATTAGAAACATTTTGGGTTTCATATCCCTTTAGCTATTAAAGGCCAGTGTCTAGCTGTTTCTATATAGAAGCTAATTTTTCATATGCTTTAAAGAATGTATGTGGTACTTGTAAAGCACGGCTAATCACCGGTCTCAAGGCACTGCTCATTTTATCAACCTTGGAAAGATGAAAAGCTGAGTGGATCTCACCTTACCAGGGATTGAACCTGCAACCCTTGGGGTGATACAGAGCTCAGCCACAGTGCCTTAGCATGCTGAGCTATCTGTTCAGCTGCTGAGCTATTTGTCCGGCTAAGGAACACTGTACATAAAGGTGATGATACCCAAATGTTGATGCACTTGAAAGTGATACAGCATAGCTGTAAAAAGCTGACTAGAAAATATCATCTGAACATCTCTATGTAAAAAAGAAAGATATTTTTTAGCTCAAAATTTCTTATTTCGTATTTATACCCCCCTGTAAAGAGACTTTAAGCAGCCAATCAGGATGCTAGTCCCAGGACTTGCAAGGTAGTGTGCATCTGGTATGTACAGGCAGAGTCATGTTATTTTCCTATTCAGTTTAAAGGGACAGTCTACTTGAAATTGTTATTGTTTAAAAAGATAGATAATCCCTTTATTACCCATTCCCCAGTTTTGCATAACCAACATTATTATATTAATACACTGTGTGATTACCTTGTATCTAAGCATCTTCAGACTGCCCCCTTATCTCAGTTCTTTTGACAGACTTGCATTTTAGCCAATCAGTGCTGACTCATAAATAACTCCACAGGAGTGAGCACAATATTATCTATATGACGCACATGAACTAGCACTGTGAAAAACTGTCAAAATGCACTGAGCTAGGAGGCAGCTTTCAATGGTTTAGAAATAGGTTTATGAACATACGTAGGTTTATCTTTTAACAAAGAATACCAAGAGAACAAATAAAATGTGATATAAGTAAATTGGAAAGTTGTTTAAAATGGCATTTTGACTTGACTGTTCCTTTTAAGGATGTTTAATGTGAAAACTTACGAGATTTGAGTGAACACTCACATGAGATCACAGTAAAGCATGATTTCAGCACTGTTGGATTTTTTTCAACTTGCAGCTGGGAAAATGTTGAGGTAAAATACCTTCCCTTTTTACATAGAGATGTTTAGTCGATATTTTCATGTCAGCTTTTTACAGTTATGCTACATCACTTTCAAGTGATTTCGCATTTAAGTTTTTTTGTCCATTTTAAGAAATAAATTTGCCATCCATATGAGTATCATTAAAACAATTTATTTCATGAACAAAAGTGGGAAGTATATTTGAATTGGAACTAATACAGCTATATCAGTTATGTACCTCCTTCTAATGCTCACTGACTGACAGGTCCTTTTTGTTAATGCTGATTGCTTAATAGGTACTTCACTGAGTAATAGTAGGAAGTGCTTTGGTAGGCTTTAGTAGGAAGTACACAACTGATACTTGTATATTGGTTTAAAGAGACATTATAATACAAAAAGGACACGCTATAATTTATTAGCGCAAACCTTTTTTGAATCACTGATTCTTAAAGGGACATTAAACCAAAAAAAATTATTTCATGATTTAGAAAGAGCATGCAATTTGGGCTAATAGCGCAGCTGCGGCTAAATGTCTCACATAATAGACTTCTATGTGTCGGACATTGCTTGTGCTCTAACAGGTGCACTAAACTGATGGTGAACAAATAGTTGAGTACTTCATGTAGTTCTGTACTATACTATTAATAAATACTTCAAGTTTTAAAAAGCGCTATGATTTACAGCAGTATTTTGCATTGCACTTGAGCACAAAACTTAACTACTTGTAGAACAAAAGCACACTAGCTTTTGAAAAACTCTCAATAAAAAAAAAAGTATATGGCTTGCTAAAATAGTTAACCATCTAATTGTGATACCAGATTGTGCAATATTCTTTTGCACAAGGTTATGCAAAAGATAAAGCACCATACACTATTGGTTGCACTCTACTTGTAATCTAAACCCCATTGCAGCCGCTCAGAAAGAAAGGCCCCATACATAAAATGGGACAGTCCTGTTCAAGTTGATAACAAATTCAATCCAATTTCTCACTACTTTTCAACTGACTATCAGGAACAGTTTTTGCATTTGACAACTAAAGGCACTTGATAAAATGTAAAACTGGCCTGTTCAACATATTTTGGAGTATTCCAAGATGCTTTGGTATGAAACAAGTTATTTTGTTATGGGCAATACACATTTTTTTTGGAGCTGATCATCATTTAGGACACATCACGTAAGGCAGGACCCTCTGAATGCAACTGAACTAACTCTGATCCAAGATCATCTGGTAACGCTGAGTTGCCACTGCATTCCTTCAGCTATAGATCATACACCTGCACTGTTGCTTGTCCATTAACGCCAGTGTGCTTATGCAATGTCCTATATCTGATGTTTTTATATATGTTTTAAATACATATTTACCTGGATCCTGCAGTCTCCTGTTATCTAACCTGCCAGAGGAGTGGGATAATATTGAGTAAATACAACTGAGGGCTCAGTCATTAGCTCTCAAGTGTGTGAGTATGACCCTATAGTGTTCACATATATCTTTTAATCACAGAACTTCACTATTGAGAATTTTTATATAGTCCAACAATAAGGAGATAGAGCAGGAAACACTATTGGCTTGTGAGGATAGGGTAAGCCAAGTGCCGTTACCGTCCTGGTCAGTTTTGGACTTGGGAATAAAAAGCAATACGGTATTAGGATACATGGAAACCTGATGAAACATAATTCCTGAATTGTGGTCGGCTTTAGATGGGGGCAGTAGCTCCCCTATATGCAAGGCACCAAAGAATGACAGGGCAAATACTGCTTTAAATAGAACAACCTCGAACGAGGAAAAACAGATTGTAGATAGCCTGTCTATAGTAATGGGTTCTCTAGCATCAGGGGCTTTCTTCTCAAGCCTTCCCCAACCTTTAATAATTTACCTAATTAGAAAATTCAAGGAAATATCTGGAAAGTGCAATAATTTGTTAAAATACGACAGGGCTGGTAACCTAGATTGTACTGCACCTTTACGTGCATCACAGGACCTCAGGCAAGATAACCACTCCATCAGCGTAATGTGAGACACCTGAGCTACAGACTGACCTGAGTCTCGGCAAAAGGATTCCTATTCCCTCCAGTGCTTGCCATAGGTGTTCCATGTGCGTGAGGTGAGGGAAAGTTTAATTAGTGGAAAAAGGGAGGTCCTGGATCCGCCAGATGCCAAAGGAAATCCGGACAAATAAGTCCTTCCGCAGCAGTTTGCGGGACTAGCTTTCTAAAGAGTGGCCAATTAAAGCGGGAAATGGCATCAGCTATGGAGTTGTTAACTCCTGGTACATGCTACACAAGGAAATTGATGTTGAATTTGAGGCAACGGAGAACTATTAGTCTAAGATATCTAATTTTTAGGGGGATGATGCAGATAAGTTATTAATAGCGTGCACCACGCTCATGTTGTTGCACCAAAATATAGCCACACTATTTTTCAAAGTATGGCCCCAAAATTCTAGTGACAAGGCTATGGGGAAAATTTCCAATAAGGGAAGGTTTCTGGTGAGGCCTTCCAAAGCCCAATTTGGAGGCCAAGCACCTACAACCCACTGCCCTTTAGAGTATGCACCATAACCCTGGGACCCAGAAGCATCTGTGAAGAGATGGAGGGACTGACTAGGGACAGGATAAGATCTCCACAGACAAATCCTATTAAAGTCAAGAAGAAAGGATTCCCACACCAATAGGTCTTCTACCATGTCTTGTGACAGGACTACTGGCCGATGGCTTTTCTGCGCACCTTTCAATGGGGCTTGTAGTCGCCTATTAAAAATCTGACCTAAGGGAATCACCCTGCAGGCAAAATTCAAAAGACCAAGCAGGGATTATAACTGTTTCAAAGTCAGCTTCTTTGATAACGATGCAGTTTGACATTGATCAGAAGCGGGGGACCAGAAAACCACCACTGCAGTAACTGCCTAATGAAGAAAGGAGCTAAATGTTTTAAAAAGTGAGCAGGACAATGCACATCCCATAGGAAGACAGCGATCAATATAGAATGAACCCTGAAAGTTGAACTCCATCAAAGGAAAAGCTGACGGGTGTAATGGTAGTAGCCAAAAAGCAGACTCAATGTCAAGTTTCACCATGAGTGCACCCTTACCTGCTGCCCTAACCAAGTTTAGCGCTTCATCAAAAGATTGATAATGCACTGAACTTAACCCCTTAAGGACCAGCGACGTACCCTGTATGTCGCTGGCCTTTTTTTGGGACTTGATTGTTTTATAGCGCGGTCTTGCCACCAGCGTTGAGACTGCTCTATTCCACAAAGCCTGCTGGAGGGAGTGCATTAATAGTGTGTTCTTGCTAGACTTGTGCTATTATGTCCTGAAAAAACCCTTAACGACCAGTGACATACAGGGTACATTGTGGTCATTAAGGGGTTAAAGCTGGGTCTATTGCATCATTGACAGAGTATCCACTGGTGTAAGATAGGTGCTGTATCAGACGAAACTTGCCAGGTTCTTTCTTAGGGACCACTCCCAAAGGTGACACAACCAAACTGTCAAAAGGTGGATTTTTAAATGGGCCGAGGATCCTACCCAGGGAAAGCTCCTTGTCTATTTTAGCCTGTACTACTTTGGGAAACTGGTAAGCGGATTTTTGATTTTTATGAGATCTAGATCCGCATTCTGACGGTTGGGATAGAGAAGCAACCAAGGTTCAAGAGCATCCACTTTCATTGATGTGGGCGCTCTTGCCACTAGTTGTAGTTTTAGACGTGAATCTATCATGATTCTGCTCTCTACTCCTTGCGCAGTCAGACCCTGAGTGTTGTCCCCCACAGTATCTGTAAACATGCCGAAAGGAACAGGAGTTACCTTTGTCACATTGTTTGTTTTGGAACAACACTCTCTACCCCTTTTCTGTTGTGAGTAAATGGGTGGCTTCGAGTGTTCCTAACTGAAGGTAGTTGTGAAGGGGATCTTACCCTACCTAACCTATTCCAAAGGTGTTCTGAAAAAAGAAAGAACATAGAGGCGCCAATATGGCCTAGTAACGTCTGTATAAAGGGTTATTCAGTATGGTACAAGATGGTACTCAAAAAAGAGAAGCACCCAATGGTGCAGATGGAACAGACTGGAACAATAGCAGTTGCAGTACAGCAGTATAAAGACGTTACTAGGCCATATTGGTGCCTCTGTGTTCTTTTTTTTTTCAGATCAACTATCTCCACTGACCTTTTCTATGACAGAGTGCTGCCATCTTGTTGGATTACAAGGACTTATTATCATTCTTTATTATAAAGACTTTTCATTTTTATTCATCATAATTTTGTATTATTTTTTATTGAGAAAACCTGTTTAATTTTTATTTATTTATTATTTTTTTTTTATTGTGTCCATTTTATGGATTTAGGTTATATATTTTGTTGCTTGTATTGATTATTCTGGTTATAGGTATTTGAGTAGGGAAGCGCCCCCTATGGGATTTGGTTTTGTTCATCTAATATCCCCTATTTTCTATTCCAAAGGTGTGTCTCAGTGCAACCAAATGTTAACACTGGGTTTCAAGCCATTTTCCTACGGAATTCGTTGTCATAACCACGCTAAGCGACATCACGGTAATGTTTCTGAATCCATTGTATAGTGTCAGTATACTTAAGGATATTTATGGCCTGAGAAGGATGTTTCTCAATATAACAGGTGGACAGAACTCTGATGCATGTCAGCCACTCGTCAAAAATGTCTGGGCGCTTCACTCGCTTAGGGCCCGTTCCATCTAAACTGCATTCCTTTTGCCTGTGCGCTTCCACAGACAACTCAAAAACATTAACATACCTTGCCTCTAGAATCTTTTTAACTGTCTTGGGTTTCAGGTGGGAATGCAGAGAATGGATGAGGGACGGTAAGGTGTCTCCTTGGACAGCTACTCTACGATTAATAGTGAATGGATTGCTGCCTGACCCAGGGTCCCTGGCAAGGGGCAACACTATGTTGGTCGCTACTTCAGAAGCTGGCAATGCTGGCAAAGGAGTGGTGTTTTTATTTTGGCAAAGGAGTGGGATTTTATTTTGAGCCACTATTAAGCTATTTAACCTCTTAAACATTCACCTCTGACCTCTATCTAAAACTACAGATGAATCACTCTCTGCCTTACTATCTGAGGATGTGTCATAAGCAAATGTCAGAGGGTGAGTGAAAACATGGGGCTCACCTGGTCCAGCAGAGGACACCCCTTGTTGCGCAGAGGCCACAGGGCCTGCATTGGGCTGGGCTGATCCAGAGGTAGAAGGCCGGGCATCCTCGATTCCCTCTGTGGGAGCTGCTGTGATGGGTGGAGCAGGAATACTACTGACGTCCGCCATGGTAGCAGGATTGGGGCGGGATACACAAGGAAAGCAGATCCTGTAATAGAAACATGTCCGGAGTACCTTGATTGTTGTGGAGGGAGGTTTCTATGCTAGTCCCTACAATGTGCCCCTCTCTAGCTGCCTGGGTTCTCCCTTGAAAATGATTCCCCTGAGCAGAGTATATAGCACATAGGTCCCTAACTGCGTGTGAAACAGACAAAGGAGGGCAAGCAGAGGGAGAGGAAAAATCTTGATGTACAGGAGTAGCATTATGAGAAAGCAATGGCCTAACATGAAATGCAGAGACCTGTGATGAAATGTTCCCAACATTGTTATATACCACTATAACTGGTGTCATGGCGTTCCTAGCCTCTATTGCCTGTGCATCAGTGTACAATTGTGCACTAGTGTGGCTATGAATCTCATTAGTATTGACCCCCATCGCATGAGCGACGTTATAGCTGGGCCTAGAATCAGTAATTGCCCCCATCACTAGCACATTACGGCCAATTGCATTAACATCAGAAATTGCCCCCATTGGTAGCTCATTGTGGCCTACTGTATTAACATCAGAGATTGCAGGCATGGCTAGCGCATTGTGGCCTACTGTATTAACGTTAGAGTTTCCCCCCCATTGCTTGCGCATTGAGGCCTACCTTATTCATAGCCTGTCCTGAGGCCTTTGTAGTTGATCTTGTGCCTACACGTGACTTTCTGGAGACAGCTCTGGCTTGAGTACCGCGCTGTACCTGAGGACCCACCCCCCGCCCTCCGTCCCCAACCGCCAAGGACCCGGACTCACCTGAGGGCCCTTGAAGGGAGAATGGGCTGCTGATCGATAAAGGAGGCACCGGAGCTGGCAGTGCAGAGTGAGTACTGCCTTCCGGAGCGGCGTGCACATGACTTGCGTGCACTGCGATGATGTTACCAGAAGGAGAGGGGCATAGCAGTAATGCAACCAGAGGCCCACTGGAGGCCACGTGGGGAACAGATTCCACCGGACCACCGGGGAAAAGTCCTCCAGAAGTGGCCACAGCCCCCACCCTATCCGGGGAGTTTCAAGAGGCTACAATGGAGGCAAGGGACTGTAAGAAGGATGTTACAGCACCTGCGGTGGTAGGCAGGAGGCCCTGCCGCAACTGAGTGGGGAGGGAGCAAGACCCCAATGTCAAGACCTGACCCACAGGGGGACCCATAATAGGCTGGGGGGATAGAATAGGAGACTGGGCCTGTGCTACCCTATGATTAGGGCTATTAGAAGTTTGGGCATGTATATTCAAATTAGGATGTTGGGCCTGCATGATCATGCTAGGATGCTGGGCCTGTATGTCCATGTTAGGAGGTTGGGCCTATATGTTAAGGTTAGGAGGTTGGGCCTGCATATTAGGGCCTTGTGTAGCCAGAGACTCTTGAGGCGAAGGAGGGGGGATAGTGGGCTGGATGACAGCACTGTGAACCTGTGCTGTATGCATAAGCTGCCTTGTAGATCCTAAGGTTGTAAGGGGTGCCTGGGTGGGTAATGGGTTAACTCTAATAGGAGGTATAATTGTTGGAATTTCCTGAGAAGGAAATTCAGTTATACTCATCTCCTCTCGCTCTTCTTCTAACACTGCAGGTTGGCGTAGGACTGGATCCTTCCTGGATCGCTTTAGAGGAACAGTGGAGTGGGGAACATGGTCAATGATAAGTGATGGATGGTGTGGAAAAGACTTGCAGCTGTCCCAAAGGAACAAGAGGCCCCAAGCCTGGTGAAGAGCCTTTTTAACAGGTAGAAGTGACACTCCTCTCAAACAGAAACATTGTTGCAGACTCAGAAACTTCTCTCCTTAAGTCTCTCCTAGCCTATTTGGCTCTCCATTCTCATTATCAACTTGTGCACATTCTTTTTATATTCACACTTTTTGAGAAACAAGATCCCTCTGAGCTTGTGCACAAGCTCACATGGTATATTTATACTAGTCTGTGATTGGCTCCTAATTACTCACCCATGCAAAACAATCTTATTGTTATCTGATTGCAATACTAAAAGTAACAATAAACAACAAGTAAACAACAATTCCTAAGGAAAATGTTCCTAATTTATTTGCTCCTTTTTCGTTTGATCCCTTTTTTAGCTAGCTGAGATATTATTTAGCAGAGCTAATGTAGATTCCTTTAGACATACTGCAACTGAAAGGTAAGAAGCACCAGTCACACATCAGACAACCTGGGCTAATTTGTCCGGGATGATGGACAAGCCCCCATTTGGGTGTGCAAGACTAGAGCAGGGTTGCATTAGCAATTGTTTGTGCAGTCTTAAATTCCAGCAGCCAATGCTGCTCTGGAGGTCTCAAAGGCATTTGGACAGGTTCTAGTTGTGAAAACCTTGTCCTCATGAAATATGATGAATGATAAATCAAAATGTTTAATTATGAGTAGTAGAAAACAACTTTTAATATACTATTATTTATTTTGCCTCCCCTTTCCTGTCAATTAAGTTTGAAAATTAAGAATTTTCCAGTCAATTGAAAGTCCACATGGCAGGCTTCAAGCTTAGTCCTGTTGTATGTATGTCCCTAAATGGCTTCTGCAGAGATTATCAGATAAGGAATGGTAAAATAAAGGACATTATGCCGACATTAGGACCATGGCGTACCTCTTCCTTTTCGCTCCAGTAACATGTCCTGATTGGTTCCTTCAAACAAGACAAGTGGCTGGTGGAATTTGGCTATTTATAAACAATAGCAGCAAACAAGATATTAATTTAACTCTATGAAACATTTTCAAACTCACATACTCAGGGGTGTATAAAAATAAGGAAAGAGGGGGGAAGAGTTGTCCATGAGAGTCAGACTAATGGGCACAGACAAGAACCGGTGACAAAAAAATTAAAAGCCAGCTGGGGAGGAGCTGGCTACTGAAAGGAGTGGACACAGGACTCCTGAGCTCTGTTTAGATTGTTAGAGATAGAAATAGTTATCCATAATGATTAGTTATAATAGTTATTGATAGAATTGCAGCATTTGGCACTTAATCCACTAAGAACCAACTGCGGGTGGTGACTGTTGCACACAGGTGTTGTTTATGGCAGCACTAATGAAGGAAAACAACTGTGGCTTATAACCAAAACCCAAGAGCGGTGGACAGGTGGGAGTGGGGGAATCCTCCCATCAAGTAGTCAGTCAGGTAGCAGAAAAGGCAAGACAGCAATGCTGAGGAGCTCCAAGAAGAGTCAATATAATGGTAACATGAAAAGGCTGTTAAGGAGTATGGAGCGTGTAAACCATATCGCTGCCCTCCATCTTTGTCCGTAAAGTTTGTTGTTGTCACTGGTGTGAAATTATGGTTGGAGCAAGGAAGGACGCAGAAAAAGGACTTGCCCTCGGGGCACCTCATGCTTTTGCTATTCCTCTGCACTTTCCTTGTTAATTTTTTACAAGACTGCATAAAAATCTCGTTATTACAAGCTGTTTATTATCCCTTTAAAGCACTTTGCTATATGCATTACAATATCACTCCTCGTGTCACTTTAACTATAGCTTTCTGTAATGACTGCTAGACCAAGCACTTGTCAAAAGAAAAGCTATATCAGATTTTTTATGAAGAACAGCTACATTTATCCCAAACAACTCCAAGAATTTCAGAGCACCTCATGTGTATTTGTAAATATGATTTAATAACAGCAATTTGCATTTTATTTTAAACCACACATTTTCTTCTTGAATCAAATATTCGCCCAAATAGGAGCTTAATTATTTGTCCGGTCATCTCTAAAATAAAGTTGATGAATTTTTAGATATCACCTGAGTGTTAACACTGTTTGTTTCTTGTGTTACATAAATTTATCAGGAGGACCAAATAACAAACTACTGCATCTGAAGAAACAAAATAAAATATTATCACTCGAGGGAGGTAGAAAGTGGCTACACAATTCACACCTCGTAAACATCATTAACATGATCCATAACAGGTAGTCACAACTTGTATTAATTACACATGCTGTTGTAAGACTTTTTATGTCATAAAACTGAAGTGCCACATATTTCATTGGTTTGATTTCATTACGTTTAATAGGTCGGCTCAGTTCATAATTACCAAACATGCAATAACTCACACTGTGCCTTACAACATTACTGATTATGTCATTCAATTAACTTTGGAAGATGAAAAAAACAAGCATTTGTAGTTTTAATAGCTTGTTGCGCTCAATAATTACCCTAAAGTCTGCTATAATTCATATTCTGCTTGGCAATACGGGCTATGCAGATTATGTCATTCAATTAACTTTGGGAAATGAAAAATAAAAATCATAACACTGAAAATACAAATTGAATTTCTCTTGTGTCTGGTAGGGTGATAAATGGTTTTGAGATAGGAAATGTGAGCATGAAAAATAGAATATCTTTGAGTTATATCAATTTTTAAATATCGCCATATGATTTAAAAATAAATGAGCACACTGATATAATACTGAGAGATTAAATTTTTGTGTAATGCTTATTTCTGTACAGTAAAATTATAGTTTTCCCAATTTTAAATGATATATAATACATAAATAGAATACTTTATCAGAGAGGATTACCTGTTGTAAATGAAAGGGACATGAAACCCTCAAATTTTCTTTCATGAATCAGATAGAGAATACAATTTTTTAAAAAGGTTTTCAATTTTCGATGATCAAATTTGCTTCATTCACATGCTATTCTTTGTTAAAGAGCATACCTCGGTAGGTAGAATGCACGTGTCTGGAGCACCATATAGAATTAGTTGCTGCCCTATTAGTGCTCTAAACATGTGCAAGCTCCTAAGCCTACCTACCTGCTTTTCAATGAAGACTGCCAAGAGAATTAAGGAAATTTGATCATAGCAATAAATTTGATTTTTTTTTTTTGTTGTTAATTGTAAACTGTATCTACATCGTGTAACAAATCTTTTGGTTTTATGTCCCTTTTAATAGACATTATACTCCGCAATATGTTGAAATTGTATTAAAAAAAAAAAAGAGTTAAATTAAAGCTGTTTAGATTTAAAAGAAACTAATAGAGTATTGTTGTGATAATATCCTGAGATAACTAGTCTGCTATGGTGTGCTAAAATAGATTATTGTTGTTGTTATAGTGGTTAAAAGGGAATTGTATGGAATTACTCAAGTGGTCATTATCTAAACCCAGAGTGAAGTAACTCTAGTGAAGCAGTTTATTTTCTTCATTGGACTTTATTTATTATCCTCTCTCATGATCGTGTTTTAAAACTGTCAAACTGACTGATAGACAACAGATATCACCAAGTATGATTCAGACAGAGCATGTAATTTTAAACAGCATTTTCTTTTATTATCTCATGTGCTTTGTTCTAATGGTATCCTTTGTTGATAGGCATACATAGGTAGGCTCAGAAGCAACAATGCACTTCTGCTAGCTAGGCTGCTGATTGGTGGCTTCACATATATGACTCTTACCATTGTCTAACCAGATGTGTTCAGCTACCCCAATATCCTAAAATTGTATCCTTCAACAAAAGATACCAAAAGTAAAATTCCCCAGTTTTGCATAACCAACACATTTATATTAATACATTTTTTACCTCTGTGATTACCTTATATCTAAGCCTCAAGACTGCCCCTTATTTCTGTTCTTCTGACTGACTTGCATTTTAGCCAATCGTTGTTGATTTATAGGTAACTTCACAGGAGTGAGCAGAATGTTATCTGAATCGCACACATGAACTAGCGCTGTCTAGCTGTGAAAAAGCTGTAAAAATGAGGAGATAAGAGGCGGCATTCAAGGGCTTACAAATTATCATATGAACCTACCTAGGTTTAACTTTCAACAATGAATACCAAAGGAACAAAGCAAATTTGAGGATAAAAGTACATTGGAAAGTTGTTTAAAATTACATGCTCTATCTGAATCATGAAATTTTGACTTGACTGTCCCTTTAAGTTACCTGTCACTTTAACATAATCTCTGACAAACCAGGGTCTCAAGTTAAAGGGACACTGTACCCAAAATATTTCTTTCGTGATTCAGATTGAGCATGAAATTTTAAGCAACTTTCTAATTTACTCCTATTATCCATTTTTCTTCGTTCTCTTGCTATCATTATTTGAAAAAGAAGACATCTAAGCTTTTTTTTGGTTTCAGTACTCTGGACAGCAGTTTTTGATTGGTGGATGAATTTATCCACCAATCAGCAAGGACAACCCAGGTTGTTCACAAAAAATGGGCCGGCATTTAAACTTACATTCTTGCATTTCAAATAAAGATACCAAGAGAATGAAGACAATTTGATAATAGGAGTAAATTAGAAAGTTGCTTAAAATTTCATGCTCTATCTGAATCATGAAAGAAAAATTTTGGGTACAGTGTCCCTTTAAGGTTTAATGTTTTATTCTACTGGGTGACCAAATAATACGTCATGTATGGTATTCAAAATCTTCTCTGTGGTTCCAAGATGTGATTAATCATAAGTTTATGGTTACTGTAATACCTAAATAAAATGATTATGTGTCCTATTATTTCAGCAATGACTTGGGAGCTGAGCTTTGCAATGTGATAGGGGATGGTAGGAGTTAGTCGATGGTAGATATTGTATTGTACTTGGGAGCTGGTTTGCGCCTTCCATAAAAGGGTTACATACATTCCTTAGCCTCTAGTTATCAAAGTCTGGTGGACCTGATCCGACAGTGCGGATCAGGTCCGCCAGACTTCGCTGAATAAGGCGAGCAATACGCTCGCTGTATTCAGCATTGCATCAGCAGCTTACAAGAGCTGCTGGTGCAATGCCGCCCCCTGCTGACTCGCGGCCAATCGTCCGTCAGCAAGGGGGTGTCAATCAAGCCTGCTTTGTGACCGCTGCTTCATAACTGCTGTTTCTGGTGAGCCTGCAGGCTCGCCAGAAACACGGGACATCAAGCTCCATACAGAGCTTGATACATATGCCCCCTTGTCTCTCTCTGAAAGGGGACTGGCTAGAAATCTGAACTCAGACAAAAATGTATTTAATGTTGAAATTTACTAAAATCTTTGCCATTTTTCACAAAGGCTACAGCCAATAGCAGGGATGAACTTTTTCTTCTTCCAATCTCCCATAAATCTTTACTGTTATAGTAATATGTTCCTTTATTTTCTCCTTTTTATTTTACATCTGTTTGCTTTATGTAATATTGTTTGTTTATTCTTATGTTTTATATATAAATGTATTGTGACTATTTTTTCATAATTAATATACCTTTATTAAGTTTTCACTTATACCTATGCCACATTTCCGAAGAGACAGATATAACACTATTGTTTTCTTAGATTATATTTTGTCAAAAAGTTTTTTTTTATTAATAGTATGGTTTTACAAATGATTTGTTGGGAATAAAAATGAGAGTAAAAAAGAAAAAGGCTACAAGATACTATATGAGAAACTAAACTGTAGAATTAATTAAAGTGAGATATATAAAAAACCATAAAACTAAAATTGTCACTAAGACTAACCATGCTACATATCTGAAAAAGAAGTGTGAATGACAAATATGTGAATAGCAATAAATGAAAGAGTTAAATAGGAGTTAATAATATTTGAGCTAAGCTCTAAAAGTTTAAAATCCAATTTAACATAAATTTCAGTACATTAAGACCAACCAAGCTACATAGTGGTAAACTGTAATGAAAATTGAAAATTTATAAATTGACAAAATAAAATGGAATGATATAAGAGAGAATTTATATAAATCACTTAAAAGAATTAAATTACTTTAAAGACAAATAAGATTGAAACAAATGTTTCGACAAATATATAAATTGTATTTCATCTAGACATTCACTTACCAAATAAATATTGAATATAGAGCAAGAATGATGTTGCTAAATGAATTTAACACATATATTATAAACAACTAAAAAGTGGTTATTACTATAAAATGTGAGAAAGACAGGTCACAATCATGAAACGATTTGGTTAAGTTAATATTGAGCGCAGCAAGGAGTAGATATTTTGAAATAAAACAGAGTATAGTTAGAATGTTTGGTAAAATGTAACCAATTACTACTGGTAGCGTCATGCTCTTTGTAACCAATGAGAAGCTAAAAACTGCTTTTTAAACACGAAGGTGTGTGAAGGGGTCAAGCAGCTTTGACTACGGCTATTGGCCGAAACGCGTCAGCTGATCCCTTGACGCTACCTTAGTTCAACATGTGTGTCTGAATTACAGGATGCACGAAAAAACCTGTTTTTACCTGTGTGTTGCTGCACAAAAGAAAAAAGTTTTAACGTCTTGTCTATGAAATAAAGAATTTGAATTTTAACGGAGTTCCCCGGGTGAGTTCATTTCTGAGGATTTTTACAAATGATTTCCCATATCATAAAGCTTTGTGGTGGTAGTGGAGCTAGTTTAGTGTGGGTGGCATTATAAGGGGAGTTTTGGGAATTTCCTATGTCTAGTACAGACTAGGTAGTGTTATGTTATGAACACACACTCAACGAAGTCATAGGCGTTCCATGAATGGTTGGGACAGTATACACCAATTTTCATATAACTGCATGTAATAGACACTACTATAAAGAATAATATACACAGATACTGATCTAAAAATTCAGTATAAAACCTTTTAAAAACTTACGTAGAAGCTCCACGTTTAGCACTGTTGATTAGATAAGCAGGAACACTCAGGGAAAGTGACTAAATTGCAGACAGCCCCCCCCCCCCTTCCCTGCATATGAAAGGACAGATTATACAAACAGAAGCCACCAGTAGACTGGAAAAGCGCGTCTACTTCTGACACTGAAGGGATGGTTAGGAGTCTGAAAAACTGCACAATGTTATTAAAAAATAAGCAAAACTATACATTGCTACAAAAACACTCACAGATGGGCTGTATAAATGGATCATCTACAAAACATTTATGCAAATAAAAATTTGTTGTATAGTGGCCCTTTAACTTGGTTACAGTTGCAGTGTTGGTTAACCCCTCACATCATATGTTGTATCATTGTGTACCTCCTATTCATTGGCAGATAGCTACTGCTTGCTATTCCTAATTGACCGATAGGTGCAAATAATCATTCCACCGATCACGCCAGTGATTATTATTAGGAAGTATACAGCTGAAACTTCCGTATTAGTTTCAATTTAAAGTAAAGGTAAAGTTTGCCCGATTGCATTATCTAATTATACTAGTCACCCTAAATAAATAGTAGTTTAATTCATCATTTTTTTTAATTTGAAGTATAAAATGAGTTTTAGAGCCGTAAACGTATTTGCTTTTGAGCCGAAAATTCAACCCGTCATAATTTTTTTATTTTATTTGCAGGTCACGTTTTTATTTCTGCCTATTGAAATCCTGGCCGTTTTGCGGCCATCAAACTACGTTATCCACCTAAGGGATGATCTGCACAGGGGTTTAGACTTTTTTTTGGCATAGCAGATTATTACCGCATGCGCATTGCTTAGTAGACAATGCTGTGCGCATGCGCAGTTCATTTGGATCCTCCTGAATGCGTTTTTGAGACTCGTATAGAGCAGGTGGGACCGCTCTATACGTCACTGTCACTAAGATCAGGAAATGGATGTGGGGAGAAGTTATTAACAGAACAGTATGTTAATATAGAACAAGATTATTTTGCAATTAAATAATGAATTGTAAAAATAAAGTAAGCGATCTTAATATTGGAACTAGGAAGAATTTGTTACTGTTTACAGATAGGTAAAACTTTACCTTCACTTTAAATTAGAACAACAAAAAAAGAACAGATAAAACATATGCTCAACTCTATTTTCTTTTAATGAGAAACAAAAAGCAAAATTAGGGTATAGTACAGCAAGATCTGTTTATATATATTTTGTTTGGTATTTGGAGCATGGACAGCAGACAAATGCATTTACATGCAATCTAGTGGTAAATCGGAAGGGGATCACATGTTTGATATAAGTTATTCCACTAGTAGGATTTGCATTAAAAGTATATTCTCAACAGATCGATATATTTAATAGAAGCAAGATAACTTCTTATTGGTGCAAACCCATATATAAATTATCTATAATATACCAACAGAAAGGAATAGGATCTCAAATATTTAGAGATACCTCTTAAAGACAGGGAATACAGCACTCTTATTTTTTCAGAAACACCTATTTATTCATTCAGTTCTAAAATCAATAACAGAAAGCAAAACGAACAATGCAGGTGCAGCAAAGGTTAATATCCATTCATACAACAAAAGCAACCATATACATTTTGATCATGGGATATTGTATACATCTCCTATGTTATAAATGTAAATAATCACAATCCTTGCCAGGAAAATAAATTGTGTGCACTAAAAAAGCAAATTTCTTAGCAATTTCTCCAACATTGGTGTGTCCGGTCCACGGCGTCATCCTTACTTGTGGGATATTCTCTTCCCCAACAGGAAATGGCAAAGAGTCCCAGCAAAGCTGGTCACATGATCCCTCCTAGGCTCCGCCCACCCCAGTCATTCTCTTTGCCGTTGCACAGGCAACATCTCCACGGAGATGGTTAAGAGTTTTTTGGTGTTTAAATGTAGTTTTATTCTTCTATCAAGTGTTTGTTATTTTAAAATAGTGCTGGTATGTACTATTTACTCTGAAACAGAAAAGGATGAAGATTTCTGTTTGTAAGAGGAAGATGATTTTAGCAGACAGTAACTAAAATCGATTGCTGTTTCCACACAGGACTGTTGAGATGAAGTAACTTCAGTTGGGGGAAACAGTTAGCAGTCTTTTCTGCTTAAGGTATGACTAGCCATATTTCTAACAAGACCATGTAATGCTGGAAGGCTGTCATTTCCCCTCATGGGGACCGGTAAGCCATTTTCTTAGTTAAACATAAAAGAATAAAGGGCTTCAAAAAGGGCTTAAAAACTGGTAGACATTTTTCTGGGCTAAAACAATTGCTTTACTAGGCATATTATGCAGATTGTAACTAATTATTGGTATTATAATCTTGGGGAACGTTTAGAAAAACGGCAGGCACTGTGTTGGACACCTTTTTCAGATGGGGGCCTTTCTAGTTATAGACAGAGCCTCATTCTGGAACTGTATAGGGGTTAAATGTAAAAACGGCTCCGGTTCCGTTAATTTAAGGGTTAAAGCTCTGAAATTTGGTGTGCAATACTTTTAATGCTTTAAGACACTGTGGTGAAATTTTGGTGAATTTTGAACAATTCCTTCATACTTTTTCACATATTCAGTAATAAAGTGTTTTCAGTTTGAAATTTAAAGTGACAGTAACGGTTTTATTTTAAAACGTTTTTTGTGCTTTGTTGACAAGTTTAAGCCTGTTTAACATGTCTGTACCATCAGATAAGCTATGTTCTATATGTATGAAAGCCAATGTGTCTCCCCATTTAAATTTATGTGATAATTGTGCCATAGTGTCCAAACAAAGTAAGGACAGTAATGCAACAGATAATGATATTGCCCAAGATGATTCCTCAAATGAGGGGAGTAAACATGATACTACATCATCCCCTACTGTGTCTACACCAGTTATGCCCACACAGGAGGCCCCTAGTACATCTAGTGCGCCAATACTTATTACCATGCAACAATTAACGGCTGTAATGGATAACTCCATAGCAAATCTTTTATCCAAAATGCCTACTTATCAGAGAAAGCGCGATTGCTCTGTTTTAAACACTGAAGAGCAAGAGGACGCTGATGATAACTGTTCTGACATACCCTCACACCAATCTCAAGGGGCCATGAGGGAGGTTTTGTCTGATGGAGAAATTTCAGATTCAGGAAAAATTTCTCATCAAGCTGAACCTGATGTTGTGACATTTAAATTTAAATTAGAACATCTCCGCGCACTGCTTAAGGAGGTGTTATCTACTCTGGATGATGTGACAATTTGGTAATTCCAGAGAAATTATGTAAGATTGACAAGTTCCTAGAGGTTCCGGTGCCCCCCGACGCTTTTCCTATACCCAAGCGGGTGGCGGACATAGTAAATAAAGAGTGGGAAAGGCCCGGCATACCTTTTGTTCCCCCCCCTATATTTAAGAAATTATTTCCTATAGTCGACCCCAGAAAGGACTTATGGCAGACAGTCCCCAAGGTCGAGGGGGCGGTTTCTACTCTAAACAAACGCACTACTATTCCTATCGAAGATAGTTGTGCTTTCAAAGATCCTATGGATAAGAAATTAGAGGGTTTGCTTAAAAAGATTTTTGTACAGCAAGGTTACCTTCTACAACCAATTTCATGCATTGTTCCTGTCACTACGGCAGCGTGTTTCTGGTTCGAGGAACTAGAAAAATTGCTCAGTAAAGAATCTTCGTATGAGGAGGTTATGGACAGAGTTCAAGCACTTAAATTGGCTAACTCTTTTGTTTTAGATGCCGCTTTGCAATTAGCTAGATTAGCGGCGAAAAATTCAGGGTTTGCTGTCGTGGCGCGCAGAGTGCTTTGGCTAAAGTCTTGGTCAGCGGATGTGTCTTCCAAGACAAAATTGCTTAACATTCCTTTCAAAGGTAAAACATTATTTGGACCTGATTTGAAAGAGATTATTTCAGACATCACTGGGGGAAAGGGCCACGCCCTCCCACAGGATAGGTCTTTTAAGGCTAATAATAAGCCTAATTTTCGTCCCTTTCGCAGAAACGGACCAGTCTCTAATTCTGTATCCTCTAAGCAAGAGGGTAATACTTCACAACCCAAACCAGCCTGGAAACCAATGCAAGGCTGGAACAAGGGTAAGCAGGCCAAGAAGCCTACCACTGCTACCAAAACAGCATAAAGGGATAGCCCCCAATCCGGGACCGGATCTAGTGGGGGGCAGACTTTCTCTCTTTGCTCAGGCTTGGGCAAGAGATGTTCAGGATCCTTGGGCGCTAGAAATAGTTTCTCAAGGTTATCTCCTGGAATTCAAGGAACTACCCCCAAGGGGAAGGTTCCACAGGTCTCAATTATCTTCAAACCAAATAAAGAGACAGGCATTCTTACATTGTGTAGAAGACCTGTTAAAGATGGGAGTGATACATCCAGTTCCAATAAGAGAACAAGGAATGGGATTTTATTCCAATCTGTTCATAGTTCCCAAAAAAGAGGGAACATTCAGACCAATTTTGGATCTAAAGATCCTAAACAAATTTCTCAGGGTACCATCGTTCAAAATGGAAACTATTCGAACGATCCTACCTACTATCCAGGAAAATCAATTTAGGACTACTGTGGATTTAAAGGATGCGTACCTACATATTCCTATCCACAAGGAACATCATCAGTTCCTAAGGTTCGCTTTTCTGGACAAGCATTACCAGTTTGTGGCATTTCCATTTGGATTAGCCACTGCTCCAAGGATTTTCACAAAGGTACTAGGGTCCCTTCTAGCGGTTCTAAGACCAAGGGGCATTGCAGTAGTACCTTACTTGGACGACATCCTGATTCAAGCGTCGTCCCTGTGAAAAGCAAAGGCTCATACGGACATCGTCCTAGCCTTTCTCAGATCTCACGGATGGAAGGTGAACAAAGAAAAAAGTTCTCTGTCCCCGTCAACAAGAGTTCCCTTCTTGGGAACAATATTAGATTCCTTAGAAATGAGGATTTTTCTGACAGAGGTCAGAAAATCAAAACTTCTAAGCTCTTGTCAAGTACTTCATTCTGTTCCTCGTCCTTCCATAGCGCAGTGCATGGAAGTAATAGGATTGATGGTTGCAACAATGGACATAGTTCCTTTTGCACAAATTCATCTAAGACCATTACAACTGTGCATGCTCAGACAGTGGAATGGGGATTATACAGACTTGTCTCCGATGATTCAAGTAGATCAAAAGACCAGAGATTCACTCCGTTGGTGGCTGACCCTGGACAATCTGTCACAGGGAATGAGCTTCCGCAGACCAGAGTGGGTCATTGTCATGACCGACGCCAGCCTAGTGGGCTGGGGCGCGGTCTGGGAATCCCTGAAAGCTCAGGGTCTATGGTCTCGGGAAGAGTCTCTTCTCCCGATAAACATTCTGGAACTGAGAGCGATATTCAATGCTCTCAGAGCTTGGCCTCAACTAGCAAAGGCCAAATTCATAAGGTTTCAGTCAGACAACATGACGACCGTTGCATATATCAATCATCAGGGGGGAACAAGGACTTCCCTGGCGATGAAAGAAGTGACCAAGATAATTCAATGGGCGGAGGATCACTCCTGCCACTTGTCTGCGATCCACATCCCAGGAGTGGAAAATTGGGAAGCGGATTTTCTGAGTCGTCAGACATTCCATCCGGGGGAGTGGGAACTCCATCCGGAAATCTTTGCCCAAATAACTCAATTATGGGGCATTCCAGACATGGATCTGATGGCGTCCAGATCCAGGGATCCCAAGGCGACCCTAGTAGATGCACTAGTAGCACCTTGGACCTTCAACCTAGCTTATGTATTCCCACCGTTTCCTCTCATCCCCAGGCTGGTAGCCAGGATCAATCAGGAGAGGGCCTCTGTGATCTTGATAGCTCCTGCGTGGCCACGCAGGACTTGGTATGCAGACCTGGTGAATATGTCATCGGCTCCACCATGGAAGCTACCTTTGAGACAGGACCTTCTTGTTCAGGGTCCATTTGAACATCCGAATCTGGTTTCCCTCCAACTGACGGCTTGGAGATTGAACGCTTGATTTTATCAAAGCGTGGGTTTTCAGATTCTGTAATAGATACTCTGATTCAGGCTAGAAAGCCTGTAACTAGAAAAATTTACCATAAAATATGGAAAAAATATATCTGTTGGTGTGAATCTAAAGGATTCCCATGGAACAAGATAAAAATTCCTAAGATTCTATCCTTTCTACAAGAAGGTTTGGAGAAAGGATTATCTGCAAGTTCTCTGAAGGGACAGATCTCTGCTTTATCTGTTTTACTTCACAAAAGACTGGCAGCTGTGCCAGATGTTCAAGCATTTGTTCAGGCTCTGGTTAGGATCAAGCCTGTTTACAGACCTTTGACTCCTCCCTGGAGTCTAAATCTAGTTCTTTCAGTTCTTCAAGGGGTTCCGTTTGAACCCTTACATTCCGTAGATATTAAGTTATTATCTTGGAAAGTTTTGTTTTTGGTTGCAATTTCTTCTGCTAGAAGAGTTTCAGAGTTATCTGCTCTGCAGTGTTCTCCGCCCTATCTGGTGTTCCATGCAGATAAGGTGGTTTTGCGTACTAAGCCTGGTTTTCTTCCGAAAGTTGTTTCCAACAAAAATATTAACCAGGAGATAGTTGTACCTTCTTTGTGTCCGAATCCAGTTTCAAAGAAGGAACGTTTGTTACACAATTTGGACGTAGTCCGTGCTCTAAAATTCTATTTAGAGGCTACTAAAGATTTCAGACAAACATCTTCCTTGTTTGTTGTTTATTCTGGTAAAAGGAGAGGTCAAAAAGCGACTTCTACCTCTCTTTCCTTTTGGCTTAAAAGCATTATCCGATTGGCTTATGAGACTGCCGGACGGCAGCCTCCTGAAAGAATCACAGCTCACTCCACTAGGGCTGTGGCTTCCACATGGGCCTTCAAGAACGAGGCTTCTGTTGACCAGATATGTAAGGCAGCGACTTGGTCTTCACTGCACACTTTTGCCAAATTTTACAAATTTGATACTTTTGCTTCTTCGGAGGCTATTTTTGGGAGAAAGGTTTTGCAAGCCATGGTGCCTTCCATTTAGGTGACCTGATTTGCTCCCTCCCTTCATCCGTGTCCTAAAGCTTTGGTATTGGTTCCCACAAGTAAGGATGACGCCGTGGACCGGACACACCAATGTTGGAGAAAACAGAATTTATGCTTACCTGATAAATTACTTTCTCCAACGGTGTGTCCGGTCCACGGCCCGCCCTGGTTTTTTAATCAGGTCTGATGAATTATTTTCTCTAACTACAGTCACCACGGTATCATATGGTTTCTCCTATATATATTTCCTCCTGTCCATCGGTCGAATGACTGGGGTGGGCGGAGCCTAGGAGGGATCATGTGACCAGCTTTGCTGGGACTCTTTGCCATTTCCTGTTGGGGAAGAGAATATCCCACAAGTAAGGATGACGCCGTGGACCGGACACACCGTTGGAGAAAGTAATTTATCAGGTAAGCATAAATTCTGTTTTCAAGCAAGTAGTGACCAGCGCTGGTATACTGTTAGTCAGAAAGCATGCTAGTTGCAGCGTATCCAGTTAAACAAAGGTCTGGAGCAAGCACCTATTTGTATATACATAGTAAATCAGTTCCTGATTTGATTTAGTAACGGTCAAAAGCAGATTGCACCAGTAGTATGTACGTATATAACGTTATCAAGCTAATGCAGTTTAGTAGATGTTAGTTGTAGCTGCTGATAATTGCCAACCGAGCAAGCATTGTGACAGGGAGTGTTACCTTCCACAACTTGGCTCAAGAAAGATTGTCCCACAACTGTTGAGAAAACCGGATAGTCCATATCCTACCTTACTCACCTTCCCTCCCTTCACTTAACAATCAGTGATCCATTCTCAGTACTTTTCCAAAGACGGACCACAACTTTGTGCCACCCTCTAGGTCCTTCACGATGCTTTTAGCAGCACTTCTTGTTAAGTGCAAGAATGGCTAATTTCCTTGCAATACTGCAAAACTGCTGTGACTCGATTCCCAATAGCTGCATATGGTTCTTTAAATTGAAACAAACAAGCCGCCATGCGTTTCACCCATAATTCTTTGCAATAAGGGCTTCATCAGGGCTGTCATAAATTGGGTATGCCGTTCTTTAAACCTTCTGGCTCCGCCTCTTTCTACTTCGTAATAGCATTTAAGGAGGACTACTACTTTTATTAGCATATATTTGACTTTCATAGTTCAATATATTGAGTCCCTCTCATGCATTTACACTGCTGACTTACATACAATGGCATTCACACTCGATAACTTATCCACTCGTAACATTTTATGCGCCAGATTCGTGCAAATCCCCTCTCCACCATATAGGTAGCGAGCACAATACAAGGCAATAGGAGGTCCGAGACTGATGCCAAAGTAGAGCTTAATACATATTGTAAAAGTAGTGTATTACTTACATTTTTTGTCAAGTTGTCAGTGATGGAGTCACTTCTTTATTTGTTCATGTTTCGATTCATCCAAATTCAAAGTAGAAGGCAGATACAAGAAGCTCCTGTGGATGATGACTGAAGAAGAAGAAGAGTACCAAGAGTATTCCTCCCAAGAATGGGTTTACATGACCTTTCTGACAGACAAATTGTTAAACGATTTCGGATAGATTATTACTTTGTACAACAAAATCCAATATCTGGAGCCAATAACGGCGCAATCACGGGCCATTCCTGGACTACTAAAGCTGTTGGCGGTATTACATTTTTTGCAACTGGTTCTTTTCACGCGTCATCATCGGAATTTGTCAGTCTGCTTTTTAACGTCACCTTTCAAGGTAATTGACTCATTGATGGTTGTATTTCCGTATTACATTTGTCTCCCCTCTACAGAAGAAGAGTGGTAATCAGTCAAGGCCAATTTCTACAGGATGGCAGGGATGCCAAATGTACTTGGTGCAATTGACTGTAGTCATATTGCTGTTAGACCATTACGTGACCGTGAAGAGGTGTTTAGGAATCACTCGTAAAATGTCCAGATGGTGTGTGACACCAATATGAAAATTATAAGCCTACGTTCCAATTTTCCTGGGTCTTGTCATGACTCATACATTCTTCGGCAGACTGGATTGTACCTTGAATTTGAGAACGGAAATTAACCCTTTGAGTGCTACACATGTAGTCTGTCTAGTTAGAGCCTCTCTCTACTAAAAGTTTCATATGAGAACGGAAAGATGCCTGAGGGATGGTTGTTAGGTAACCTATTGCGACAAAGTGATTACTTAAAAATAATTAAATTTGCCTACTTTGTCGTGAATTAATTTGAAAATTGTTAACTACTTTCTATTCTAAAATATGTAATGTAAAAAAAAATATGAAAAGGGGGCAATGTAATTAAAAAAATTATTTTACTTACCAGGTAGACGTAGATTATCTATTTATCTCAGTTTTTCACTGCCTACTTGTTTATATTTAAATACTTTTAAACAAAGTTGATTTACCATTGTATAAGCTCATGCAGACAGCACCCTTGTAGGTATTGATTTAATTTAACACTTTCACTCTGTAATCTCATTAAACTGATTCAGTTGGTAACAACTATTGAAGTATACATTTTTTTTAGTTGCATATAAGTAAAATAGCAAGTCAGATCCCAGTGTAGTGCATTTGTGGAATTCATCATCCACAAATAAAAAATGGAACATGATTTTGGCTTAACATAAAAATTGGTTTTAAAAAGTAGTCTTAAAGGGACACTGAACCCAAATTTTTTCTTTAGTGATTAAGATAGAGCATGGCATTTTAAGCAACTTTCTAATTTACTCCTATTATCAAATTTACTTCATTTTCTTGGTATCTTTATTTGAAATGCAAGAATCTAAGTTTAGATGCCCATTTTTGGTGAACAACCTGGGTTCTCCTTGCTGATTGGTGGATAAATTCATCCACCAATAAAAAAGTGCTATCCAGAGTTCTGAACCCAAAAAAAGCTTAGATGCCTTCTTTTTCAAATAAAGATAGCAAGAGAAGGAAGACAAAATGATAATAGGAGTGAATTAGAAAGTTGCTTAAAATTGCATGCTCTATCTGAATCACAAAAGAAAAAATTTGGGTTCAGTGTCCCTATAATTATATTGTCATAATTGCTTCATTATCTTGTTATCCTTTGTTTAAGGAACAGCAATGCACTACAGGTTTCTAAAGGAACACATGGCTGAGCCAAAGAGAACGTGTATATATATTAAGTAACCAATCAGCAGCTATAAACCTATTTTGTTTGCTGCTTTTTAGCTTACCTAGATAAACTTTTCAACAATGGAAGGGAATCAATTTAATTAGATAATGGAACTAAATGTCAAATTAGTTCAACACTTTATGCGCTTTTTAATTCTTGAATGTATAATTTTATTTATTATCAGAATGGTTACTTATTCCATATCAGAATCCTCAAGGTAGACAACAAATACGATTCAATGTGTCTCATAGAAGCACAAGAGGCATAATTGAGAGGACATTTGGCTTATTAAAAATGCAATTTCTGGGGGAAATTCCAGGCAGCGACCATGATAAGTCGCATAACCGCATGCTGCTACAGCCTTTCTCTGAAAATGTAAAATATCCATTCCTTAGCAAATTGATCCATACTACATTTTACGAGAGCTGTTTTAGGATGTGAAAACCGCAACTATTGTGCCTAAAATCTCAGGAATTGCTGCTGGCATCGGAGCCTGGAGCCGTTTTAAGATCTTGGCCTTCACCATACCCCCCGCCCTTGACCCTGTCGTTAAGCAGCACTCTGTGTGCTTTAACACAATTCCATTTAACATGCCTGCTTCACATCTTAACAAAGGATCAGTTTGAAGAGTGCTGTTAATATTTTAGAGGATCTAAGACTTCTACTCAGGGATTACCATGCAGCCTTTGATGACACGCTACACATGGCGTTTAACCCACGAGCCATCTCTGGATCTTGACTATTTACCCAATTGGAACCTGTTCCTGTTTCTGCGGGAACTAAAGGTGGTAGCGCTTCGGGGCCCCAGCACATAATTACTACCCAGGACGAACATGAAAGCATCCCGACACTTACTAACAGGAAGCCCTCAGAGGAAAATTGGTCGACTGCAGATGAGAGGGCAGAGAGCGATATTACATGCAATGTTACTTTACCACAGGCCAGCAAACGCAGCATCACAGGGACACAACCAATTCCTTTACCAATGCATGTGATTGGAAAACTTCTACACCAGGGATCTCCTGTCTCATATGCCTCCCAAGAGTTACTGTCAAAGGTCCCCTACTACACTGACCCACCGATACTCTCCTGGGACACCGGGGATCATTTTAATCTGCTAGGGAGCTTTGGACCTTTAATGAAAGTAGGGGTGGGATAGCTGTGAAGCCCGCTTCTTTGAAAATACGCTCCCTTACATAACTGCAATTTTCTCCCTGGTCGGCGTCAACCCGACAAGGACAGCAGATATTTTATTCTTCTGCCTTAAGGAAAGTGGCCATTGGATGTTAACATTTGTTTTCTTGGTACACTAATATTTTTGCTGTTTACTATCAATAGCAATAATTTTTTTTAAATCCACTTAAATTTTGGTGGTACCTGTTCCCCTATGTGCACAATTTGCTATTTTGGGACAACTTTTTGTTTTTAACCCTACAGGAGGAGATTCCTGCATATATCAGTTAAGATTTTTACATTCCCTTAGTGTCTATGCTTCCGGTCCTAATTGATGTACTGCTTACAAATGCTCCCCACGATTCCAGTCAATGGGTGGTACTCCTGATTATCGCTGTAATGTGCTTTCATTGTAATCTGCAAATTATTATGTTTTATTTCTCTACTGTTTAGACAAATGTTCATGTTTGTAATTGTACTTAAAACTAGTTTGGAGTCATATACGTCCAGTATATCTGACAATGGTATAGAGCATCTCCTATAACATATGTCTACCTAATAATTCCAGCGCTGATTGTCTTACTTTCATCCTGAAGAATATTGTTACAGTTGCCTTCGTTTAACAATATGTATGTTAGTAATCTATGTATGGCTACTTTGGGATTCTATGAGTGACCTTTTAGAACTTAACATTTTCATGACACAATTTCTGTCTTACATTTAGTGATCTCTTGGGACCTGCCTCTTGCTTACCACTATCTACTTAGCTATATTTTTGATCCAAACCTTGGTTTAATTCCGTTTCTCTACACCATTTATCCACAAAGATAGAGTTTCTTGGGCCAGCCCTTTACTTACACCCCAAAAATATCTTAATGCTATTATGCCCCATTTATATTGTTAGAGGATCGGATCATAATTTAAGGAGTACGTCTTGCTGTCAGCGGCCGGGATGGCATGATGTCTTTCCTCTTATATTTGTGCCGATCTGTGTATTAAATTCTCTCAACTTCTTAGCACATGTAATTCTTACTATTGGAGCATAGCCTCTGTACCTCGATAGAATTATATTTATGGCCAAACAACAATATGTATTATATTTCTTTCCATACACTTAGTCTATCACTAAAACTCTGATGCAGGGTACTTATGGGATTCTAAACCAGACGCCTAAGTTGTAGTGGTGAGTTCTCTCTTCCCTCTCTCTGTGTAATTTATATTTAGTTCTGTCCTGGGGATCTCCCCTCTTATGATAGTTGCAGGTCCCTATGGGTTAAAAATGATTTTCATACTCGTTTGTCCCTCTGTCCTATATAGACACAGTTTTATAGCCACAGCACAGCTCCAACTTATACTACACTCCTAAAATCTCCCACTCTAGTTATGTCGTGGGCAAAACCATAGTTACACTTTTGTGATGTTATACCAACTTGATATATACATTATTTTGTACTTTTACACTACTGTTGGGATCCATAAGTGATCCCCTATTTTTCAGTTCTAAACCTTTATGAAAAGTAAAATAAGGTCCACTATTTGAGACCCAAGAGTGGTCTCCTCCTTTTCAATATTACCCTCTGTAGTTTACATTCCCCATATTACTAGGAGGTCCAAAAGTGGCCTCAGATATCATGTAGAGGGTGTATAGTTCAATTGGCAAGAAATATGTATATTAATACCCTTGTAACATGTCACATTAATCTGGAATGTCTATATTTTTATTTTTTTATGAATTGGATGTATGCATCAAGATACATTTTCTTTATATTTTCCTTGTATTGACATGTTTTAATGTATGCCTTGACTTGGACCTAAATATTTTTTTTTTAAAAAAAAATGCAATTTCGTTGTCTAGATCGCTCAGTAGGTGTGATGCAGTATGCACCAGAGAAAGTGGCCAAAATGATCTTGGTTTGCTGTATACTGCATAACATAGCCATTAGGAGAGGATGTGAAATTGAAGATGAAACACCAATACACATGGAAGAATTACCTGACGACATTTGTATTGAAGCTCCAAACAGACGTAGAATTGCAACTAGGAACAGGGTTTCTGAAAATGATTTTGACGACGATTTATTTGTTCAAAGTTCAATAAAAATTTATAGTATTATTACATCTATATTTTTTTTTTACAAATACAATAACTAATGTTCATAAATTAATTTTTTTAAAAATAAAACTATATATATACTTTTTAATGCATACTTATTTTAGTTCCCCCACACATTTGTAATATTGTATTACATACTTTAGAGTAATCATCTATTACAAAACGAGAATAGAAGGTGTGACTTTCGCTTGTAGTCCAATATGGAAGAAGAGCTTATTGAAGAATACATACATTATACATCTCAGAAGATAACATGATGTAACAATAAAGTTTATTTTTAGTGTTCAATGACAGGATAAAAAGTTGAAGATGAAAAACAGATATAACTAAGCTTAATGCCCCCCCTTCAAATTATTGATATTCATTGGAAGATAGATAACAACAGTAACATTAGAAGGAAAAATAACACTAGCTAAAACTATTCATGCAAACATATAATAAATATTAATTGTGATAAATGGATTAGTAAATTACAAACGTGAGTGTACTTAAAAAAATATATTTTTTGTTTACTAAAAAAAAATTACACAATGTAAAAAAAAAAAGAAGTTTTAAAAATGGAAAATAAAGCATTATTTATAAAATATCAAATAATTTATGCTCTGATATAAAACAGAACACATTAATCACGCGATACTGTTATTTGGCGACACGTGACAATTTTATTTAATTTTGCATCAAGCATGTCTCGACCAGAGTCATTTACAGCTGGTGAATTAATCATTTTAGTATACGGTATGGATAGATAGTTCCCTAAAAAAATTGGTGGAGTCCGAGCTTTGAAACAAGATTGTAGGGATAAGAATATTTACGAGATGTTACGTAGAATGTATTAAGTCTCTAATATCAAACAAACAAGACATCAGTGCCTTAGAAAATATAGCAATTTAAAAAGGAGGGAGCCAGAGTATTACCACTCTATTAAAAGACTGCTGCGGACCTGTAAGTATTTTAATTGCGTCATCTTTGAAACAATTAAAATGTCTATTTTGATAGTTGTAATGGTTTCTATTTAAGCTATGTTATTATAGCTTAAAGGGACACTAGTAAAAATTTAACTTTAAGGATTCATATATGGATAAATTAAGTAAAAGTAACTTTCTTATAATTTCCTATTAACAATTTCTTTCTTACTATTCATATATTTATAAGTAAAGCATTAATGTATGCTTTTAAGCATGCCCATTTTTGTTTAAGAATCCTTATTGAGCTTGTTTATTCGTAGATAAAATGTTGCCACCAATCATGAAAAACTAGCCATGGTGAAGAATAAATGTAAAAAATCTTTATGAGCACCCAATCCTGCTTTTCACCAAAAATTAACAATAGAAAGAATAATAATCGATATTAGGATTGAAATAGAAAATGTATTAGAATTGAATGCTTTATCATCATCAGATAGTCTATAAAATTATACGCAAGTATAATCTCTACCCATGTTCTTTATCAGCAATGTTATTGTTCCTAAGATAACCTTCATGTTTTAAGATTGCACGAGAACAAAGAAAAATGCAAAATAGTAGTAATTTGACAAATGTTTCTAAAATGAAAAATGTATATGAAATTTGGAAATAAATTGTTTTCTTTAAACAGACATGAAAACAACATTTTTTATTTCATGATTTATACTAAACATGCAATTTTAAACTTTTTAAAAATTTACTTCTATTATATAATTTGCTTAATTTTCTTAATATCCTTTGCCGAAAAACATATCTAGATAAGCTCATTATCCGCTGATTGTTGGTTGCACATAGATGCCCCCCGTGATATTGGCTCACCCATGTGCATTGTTTTTTCTTCAAAAAAAGATATCAAAAGAATAAAGCAAATTAGATAATAGAAGTAAATTTTAATGTTTTTTTTTTAAATTGTATTCTCTATCATACTCATGAAAAAAACATTTTGGGGTTAAGTGTCCCTTTAACTATATGTTATCAATTTGTTATTCAATGTATATTGATATATATATATATATTAGTATTGTTAGTATATTAACTTGCGTGCATTAAATTGTTAATAGACAATATATATGATAATGTAACATGCAAATAACAGTAACCTAACTTTGAATATTTACTTTTTTCTTAAGATAGGAACAAGGAAAAATTGAAGGGCAAACGTCCACCACGTTACTAAAGATCCATGTTAATTAAAACTCCAAGGAGTGAGGCTTCTTCACCGCCACTACCTTTAAAGTGAAGGTAAAGTTAGGTGTTCAGCTGTGCACAGTTACATAGTTTATTTAAAAATAATAGGAGTTTAATTCATCATTTTCCTGAAAGCTAGATCTAAATAACATTTTCACCGCAAATAAAGTCACATTTTTACTATTTTCAAATCATCCCATTTTTCTATAGATATTTTACTTCCTTGTCATGTTTTTTTTTAGCCAATTGACTTTCTGGCCGATCGGCGGCCGTGAAGCTACGTCATCTGACTATGTAATCAATTGTGCATGCAGCAAAGCTAATGTACACAGTATTTTGTCGGACGCGTGTGCCTGATTTACACATGCGCATAGCTTTTTCTCTGTTGCAGCCGGGTGATAAGAAAATTGCATGCGCATTGCAGCCACGATCGACAATTCGTGCATGCGCTATGCATTTCTGCTCGTGAACGCGCATTTCTACTACGTATTGGGTGGTACCGCTCTATACGTAAAGGCAGCAAAAGACAGGAAGTGGAGGGTGGGCGGAACAAGGATTATCACGGTAGGAAAATAAGAAATAAAAAAATAAAGTCACATTTGTAATATAAAAAAAAACATAGCTATCTTAATATATTCTTGTTAAAGATTAGATAGATGTGTTGCAGAGCTGAAAAATTAACTTTCAGTTTAAGTCAGATTGATCGAGAGCTTTCTCCAACAAGAGTCAGAAGCGTTAAACATGTAACTAGAAGGACTCAGACTGAAATTATATAATTACAATTACTAATTACATGCATGTAACAGAAACAAAATTAATTGTTTCCTAAGCAATCTTTTTTATGATCTATATATATATATATATATATATATATAAAATTAAACCCAACAAATATAAACATACGTACAGAATGTCAGAGGAATCAATATTGTGTGGCTGAACACCAAGACCAACCTCATGGTAATGATTTAATAATATATCGTATTAACCAATTTGATATTTAAATATGACAATAAACAAACATTTTTTTATAAACTAGACACAGAACAAGACTTTGATATATCTGCTATCTCTTCTGAAGAGAATTTGATTGACACTGGTCTCACAGTAACTCACAACTTCACAGATAAAGGTATAACTTGTAATTCTTTTACGTATAAACCCAAAAGAAATATAACTAAAACATATAATTATTCAATGTTTTGTTTTTTAATAGTTTTTTTTAGCTGTTGGATCCTCTGAAATTATTATTATGGTTGACCAAAGTGTGCAAGCAGATGTAACTGTAGATCCAGTGACAACAACACCGGACAGTAAATATAAAATTTCTTTTTTTTTTCTTTTCAAATGCTACTAACCAAATTATTTAAAATAAAAAATATTCTATACTGAGTTTGCAGATGTCGTTTCACTATTAAGTGATGATACCGAAGACGTAAGCACACAGACTAGCTTTGATGACAACTTCAAGATCAAACTTGTCAGAATAAGTGTAAATTTAAACATGCTAACTGAACAAGTAGAATTTCTTTATCAGAGATATGTTATTTAAACAATGTATAATGAATATAATATTGTAAAATGTTAATATTTTTGATGTACAAATTTTTTTTTTACTTTTTTTTTCTATAGTCTTTTTTTTTAATTTTAGATTGAATGGAAATTACCATAAAAAATGTAACATATACAAATAAATATGTTATCATTGTAAAAAAAAGTTTTGAAATGTATTTAAATTTAAAAATATAAATATTTTATTGAAAAAAATAAAAAATAAAATGTGAAATGAACATTACCAAATAAATTATTATTTGAATACATAATTTCAAACTAACTAAACTATGGGCATGAGTACATGTAATTAAAACTATGACATGCAATTTTATAAATCCTGTCTGGCTTTCTTAGGATCTGATGGTCCCTCTTTATCCCTTACAATTGAAAGCAGATTCTAATGTACGTTCAGCAAGACGGAGAGCTCAATTGGTTTGCTCATTCCTCTGCTCATCCATTTGCTTTTGCCACTCAAATCTTTGCTGATTCATTTCACTTTGAAACACAAATTTTTCTCTATCTAACTGCATGTCTCTCTGAGAAATTTCTGCCCATCGGTCAAATTTAGTGCTAATAAGGTTTTGAAGTTCCACATGGTCAACCCTATATTGACGAGCAAGGTCAAGCATGTCATTGAGGCCAACATCACCTACACATTCAGCCTCTAGCATATTGGCAACCTCAGGTACATTTGGTTCTTGTTGTACTCCATGAAGATGAGGTTCTTCTTGTTGTTCTCCTTGAGAATCATGCTCTGGTGGTGAATGCATTTCAAAAGGATGTGCATCTCCCATTTCTTGATTTACATCTGGTGTTTCACTGTCTCCTCCATGTCTTTGTTGTTCTTCAGACATAGGTTTCTTCCTCCACAGGGACAAGATTTAACACCACTTCCTTTGATGATTTTTCATCATCTATATCAATACATAATAGAACATTTTTACAAAATGAAAAATTAGAGAGAGTGCAAAAAAAAAAAAGATAGAGAGAAAGATATATAAAGGTATAAAATGAAAAATAAGGATAGAGATATTTTTATAGATAGAGATAGAAATTAGAAGAAAGAGATGAGAGAGAAAAAGAGAGAGAGAAAAAGAAAACTGAGGAAAGACATGAGAGAGAGTAAAAGAGAGAAAGAAAAATTAAGAAAGATAGAGATAATAAAAAAACAGAGAGTGATATATAGTGAGAGAAAGAGAGAGAGAGTTAAGGAAAATTAAATAAAGAGATGAGAGAGAGAGAGTAATAGAGAGAAAGAAAAATGAAGAAAGATAGAGATAGAAAAAAAGAGAGATTGATATATTGTTAGCAAGGGAAATAAAATTAAGGAAAGAGAGAGAAAAAGAGAGAAACTAAATTGAAGAAAGAGAGAAAGAAAGAGAAAAAATATTTTTAGAGATAGAGAGAGAGAAATGTAATTGAAGAAAGAGATAAGAGAGAATGAAAATTTGAAGAAAGAGATGAGAGAGAGAGAAAGAGAGAAATAAAATTAAAGTGATAGAGAAAAAAGAGAAAAAGATATATTGAGAGAGAAAGAAAAATAGAGAGAGAGAAAGAGAACTGAAGAAAGAGATAAGAGAGAGAAAAAGAGATAAAAAAAGATAGTGATATATTGTTAGAGACAGAAAGAAAATTGAAGAAAGAGATGAAAGATAAAGAGAGAGAGAGAGAGAAAAATTAGAAGAAAGAGGTGAGAGAGATAAAAAAGAGAGAATGAAAATTGAAGAAAGAGGGATATATAGAAAAAAAGAGAGAATTATATATTGAGAGAGAGAAAAAGAGAGAGTGAAAAAAAGAAAAATAAAGAAAGAGATGAGAGAGAGAAAAAAGAGAGAGAAAACATACTGAAAGAGATGTTAGAGAGAAAAAGAGAGAAAGAAAATTAAAGAGAGAGTGATATATTGTGAGAGAGAGGGTGAAAGAGAGAAGGAACATTGAAGAAAGAGAATAGAGAGAGAAATAGAGCAAAAGAAAATTGAAGAGAGAGATAGAGAAAAAAAAGATAGTGATATATTGTGAGAGACAGAAAGAAAATTGAAGAAAGAGGTGAGAGAAAGATAAATAGAGAGAGAGAGAGAGAGAGAGATTAGAAGAAAGAAATGAGAGATACAAAGAGAGAATGAAAATAGAAGAAAGAGAGAGATATATAGAAAAAAGGCAGAATGATATATTGAGAGAGAGAAAACAAGAGAAAGAGAAAAAGAAAAATGAAGGAAAAGGTTAGAGAGAGAGAGAGAAAAAGGGAGAGAGAAAGCATAGTGAAGAAAGAAAAAAAAAATGAAAAAGTGAAAGAGAAAGCAAACAAAAGAAAGAGATGAGAGAGAAAGAAAAAGAGAGAGAGAGAAAGCAAACTGAAGAAAGATGATAGTGAGAAAATAGAGAAAGAAAATAGAAGTAAAAGAGAGAGAGAAAAGAGAGAGAGTGATATATTGTGAGAGAGAGAGTGAAAGAGAGAAGGAAAATTGAAGAAAGAAAAGAGAGAGAGAAATAGAGAGAAAGAAAATTGAAGAAAGAGAGAGATAGAAAAAAAGAGATATTGATATATTGTGAGAGAAAGAAAATTTAAGAAAAAAATGAGAGATATAGAAAAAGCGAGAGAGAGAAATCAAATTAAAAAAAAGAGAGAGAAAGATAAAGAAAGTGATATTAAAAAATAGAGAAAGATACAGCTCGAGATAGATGGAGACAAAGATAAAGATAGAGAAGCGAGAAAGGGATTGAAAATGACATATAGAAAGAGAGAAAGAGAAAGATAAATTGAGAGAGAGAGAAAACTTTAAATATATATATATATTGAAAAAAAGAAAGAGAAAGAGAGAAACTGAAAAATAGAAACAAAAGACAAATAGAGAGAGAAAGAGGGGGAAGAGAGATAGATATTGATATAGATAGATTTTGGATGGTAATTGGTGGCTATACACTTTAGTATATTTAAAAACAAACAAATAATAAATAATAAACAGAGAAATATAGAGATTGAGAGAATGAAATAGAGATATATCATTGAGAAATATGGTTTAAGAGAGACTGAGATAAAGATTGAAAGAGAGATCGATAGAGAGGCAGATAAGGAAAGAGATATTTATTACAGAGATAGAAAGCGAGATATAGAAAGATAAAAAAAGAGAGATCATATAAGGAGAGGCAATAAAGCAATAAAGAAAGTAATAGATATTAGAGAGTGAGAGAGATTAAAAAAAATCAGAAAAGGATAGATATTAAAAGGAATAAATGGATATTATAGAAAGAAATAGAGACACCAAGATAGAGAAGAGAGCCAGATAAAATAAAAAATAACATAGAGAAAGAAAGATGTAACATACTTAAAATATTTATTTATTTCTTAAAAATAACTTAGAAAAGATAATTGAATTGAATTATTATTTTTTTTCCAATTATAAGGTATCAAAATTATTAGATACATAGAGAAAAAATATTTTTTATTTTCTGGAGATTGGTGATTACAAACAAGCTTTTATATAAAGAGATTCATGGAAGTGATTACAACACATCCATATGTAACAAATTCTAGGGACACTTTGAACAGATTGATAACACAGGCTTAAAGGGACATAATTCTCATATGCTAAATCACTTAAAACTGATGCAGTATAACTGTAAAAAGCTGACGAGAAAATATCACCTGAGAATCTCTATGTAAAAAAGGAAGATATTTTACCTCACAATTTCCTCAGCTCAGCAGAGTAAATTTTGTGTGAAAAGTTATACTTCAGCTGCTGTGCAGCTGCAGGTAAAAAATAAATAAAGAGATGTACTGCAGGCAACAGTGCTAAGGTCATGAACTCTTTTACTGTGATCTCATGAGATTTCACTTAACTCTCATGAGATTTCATAGTAAACTTCCTTAAACTGAATAGGGAAATAACATGAGTGTGCACGAGGCTCACTCCCTTGCCTGTCCTGGGACAAGCATACTGATTTTCTGCTTAAAACCCTTTACAATGGGGTGTGAATACTTAGGACATTTTTAGGTAAAATATCTTTCTTTTTTACATAGAGATGTCCAGGTGATATTTTCTAGTCAGATTTTTACAGCTATGCTGCATCACATTCAAGTGTTTCAACATTTGGGTATTATGGCCCTTTAATACAGTCGAGTGACAAATCAGTCTAGACAAGGATCCCATGTGAACTAAAAAAAAAAAATGTTAACCAACAGAGGCTTTCATACAAGCTAATAAATAAAAGTATCAATTACATTGATATTAACTTGATGTTGATATATATAAATATATATATATATATATATATATATATATATATATATATATATATATATATATATATATATATATATATATATATATATATATATATATATATATATATATAATAGAAATCCAGAGTCCAGCACTATACCCATAGGTATTTTTACAGAATGTGTGTCCGTCACTGTGGAGTATCAGCAAAAACTCCAAATTATACAGTCAATGTATCAAGTGTGACAGCACCACAATACAGCAGCTTTGTTCAAAGGTGAAAAATTCTTTTTTTATTAGGATATAACAACCTTTAAAAACAGCGACGTTTCGGACCTACATGGTCCTTAATCATGCATAGTTAAAAACAACTGAACATACACTTTAAAAGGGTATCTGGACCAATGAAATTACAGCCTGTATTGTTAATTGGATTAACTCATACCTATCCAGGTTTTAAGGGAATCATATTAAATAGTGACATCTAGTGGTACCAGAAAACATAACCCACAAAATCTATAAAAACAAATACAAATCATAATCTCTATTCAGGCCATAAGGGTGTAATGTATTTAAATGTTTGATCCACCAAACTTCCTTTTGTTTCAATTTTAATTCCCTGTTGCCCCCTCTCCTGTGTATGGGAATGTGATCAATTACCTGAAATCAGAGCTGACTAACTGTATGACCCATCTGTGTGAAGTGTGCAGAAACTGGTAAAGACATATCCTTTGATTTAATAGATGTTTTGTGTTGACTAAATCTATACCTGGCAGCTTGGGTGGTGTCACCAAAACACAACCCACATGGGCATTTAAGGAGGTAAATTACATAATCAGTTTGGCATGTGTAGAGGCCATTGATAGTAAGTTGCTTCCTTTTATCATTTTGGTCTAAAATTTTTCCTTTAATGATGGAGTTGCATTGAGCACAATGTAAGCATGGATAACAACCCTTATTAGGGGTAGTTAGATAATTAATGTTTGATGATTTAGTGGTACCCACATCTGCTTTAACCAAATTATCCCTAAGTTTTTTTTACCCGTCGATACGATGGCATAGGTGGCAATTTAAAGGATTCCACTTCTGGATTGTATTTTGGTAAAAGGTGCCAGTGTTTTCTCACTATTCTGAAGATATCTTTACTTCTGTCACTTTACTCTGTAGCAAACACCAATCTGTTGGTGTCATTCTTACTCTTAACCTTCTTCCTATCAAGATCCTCAATGCTGTTTACAATGATCTCTGTGGGGTAGCCCATGATTCCATTTTGTAACCTAATAAATTGCATTCTTATGGATAGAATCCATTTTAAAAATAAGTGCGTCATTACTGTATTCCACACAAACACAACTATCTTCTTTGTAAAAATACATTATTATGAATTTTTTTTTATTTTATTTAACCTTTTATTTTCAAAATATATATGGCCAACAAACCAAAAAAAAAGGTTATTTTATATATAAAGAGGATCGTCTAAAAATATACAAGTCAAACTGGCTTAATAACGCAGGAAAAATAGAGGGATTAATTACATTAATTACATAAATAATGGCATCTATGTTGTAGTACTAAATTTACCTCTTATGTCGCTGTCACAATTTTTGGCGACTCCGACGATAACCTCTGGACCCAGCCGCTGTATTACTTTTTCCTCATAATCGGTTAGATCAGCTACATAGGCTGGGCCTCCACCAGTACCCCTTGCAGAATACTTCTCCTTATCCAATTTCTGTTTGGTGAAGCGTTTAATGTCGTTAAAAACCTTTTTTAATTTGGTCAATGTCATTTTTTCCAGGACCCTGGGCACTTACAGCATCGCTGATGTTTTTCCAAATCAACTTCTTGTGACATGTAGGTGTCTGCCTCATGTGAAATCTGAAAAGACAATATGATTCCAGGATCATGTCAACAAGGATGAAATTCTGCTGATGAGAAAATTGATATTGCTTGGCTTTTGCAGGCTGAGAATAAGATGCGGAAGAAGCCATGTTATAAGGAGTAAATCGATTACACAAATAACTTTTTTTTTAAAGTTATTCTAATGGCAAACTTCTTTTTAATAACAGGCTGACTGTACTTCCCGCAACTATCTCTGACACCTTGTAGGTCACGTGGGACAAAAAAAATTATTTATACTTCGCCAGACAGTTTAGTACATTGGAAAAATTGCGGCAAGCGAGGCGTCAAATTTATTAATCATCTGCAACAGCTCATGACAGATTAGACACTACATTTTCAGAGGATTTTTTTTAGTACATACGAGTACCAGGCTTCTTTTCACTCACAGCGAGTTTATCCGATTGTCAACCAGCGAGACAATTGACTCTTTAGTACATGGAGCCCAAAGTCTCATATAATGATATACACTTCCAAAATCCTATTTCTTTTAATTCTTTGTATACATATTTTATTTTTGCATTATTATTTAGGTATACTGTTTTTCGCATAAAAATAGGGAGCTCCACTCCTTTCATTTTTATTTTAATTTTTCTTTATATACAGTTTTAGAGTGTAAATACTTTTAGTTGGCATTAATCTCTATGATTGGTGGACATCTCCCCTTTCATTTATCAAGGAATATTAGTTCTTATTGTAGGGAGCAAACCTCTGTGTCAAAAAAGATTTTTAATTCTTTTATAAAAAGCTTGCAAATTCTAGTGTTTCATTCAAACCAAGTGCAGCCAGTGTGGATGTATGTTTTAAAAACACTGGGGCTTATTTATCAAGCTCCGGGTGGAGCTTGAGGGCCCGTGTTTCTGAGCAGGCGGAAAGAGATCGCCGCAATTCAACCCGTTCGGGATGATTGACACCCCCTGCTGGGGGTCGATTGGCTACGAATATGCAGGGGGCGGCGTTGCATCAGCAGCTCTCAAGAGCTGCTGGTGCAATGCTAAATACAGAGAGCGTATTGCTCTCCGCATTCAGCGAGGATGGTCGGACCTGATCCGCACTGTCGGATCAGGTCCGACAGACCTTTGTTAAATAGGCCACACTAGCTTCACTTGGTTTGAATGAAAAACTAGAATTTGCAAGCTTTTTATAATAAGAATTAAAAATCTTTTCTTGACACAGAGAGGTTTGCTCCCTACTATAAGAACTAATATTCCTTGACAAATGAAAGGGAATAAAGTCACCAATCATATGCCTAGATTACGAGGCTAACAAGCCTTTTTTTCTCACCGCTCACTTAAGACAATGCTGGTATTACTGGTCTTTACAAACCCGGCGTTAGCCGCAAAAAGGTGAGCAGAGAGCAAAATTTAGCTCCACATCTCACCTCAATACCAGCGTTGCTTACGTTAGTGGTAAGCAAGTAAAACGTGCTTGTGCACGATTTCCCCATAGGGATAAATGGGGCTGAGCCGGCTGAAAAAAAACCTAACACCTGCAAAAAAGCAGCGTAAAGCTTTTAACGCAGCCCTATTGATTCTTATGGGGAAATACTTATTAACCCATAATCTGCCACCCCCGACATCGTCGCAACCTACTTTATATTATTAACCCCTAATCTGCCTCTCCGCACACCGCCGCCACCTACATTATATGTATGAACCCCTAATCTGCTGTCCCCAACATCGCCAACACCTACATTATATTTATTAACCCCGAATCTGCCACCCCCAATGTCGCCGCCACTATATTAAAGTTATTAACCCCTAAACCTAAGTCTAGCCCTAACCCTAACACCCCCTAATTTAAATATAATTTAAATAAATCTAAATAAATATTCCTAGCATTAACTAAATAATTCCTATTTAAAACTAAATACTTACCTATAAAATAAACCCTAAGGCCTAGATTTAGAGTTGGGCGGTAGCCGTCATAACCAGCGTTAGAGGCTCCTAACGCTGGTTTTTACCGCTTGCTGGTATTTGGAGTCAGTCAGGAAAGGGTCTAACGCTCACTTTGCAGCCGCGACTTTTCCATACCGCAGATCCCCCTATGCCATTTGCGTATCCTATCTTTTCAATGGGATCTTTCTAACGCCGGTATTTAGAGTCTTGGCTGAAGTGAGCGTTAGAAATCTAACGACAAAACTCCAGCCGCAGAAAAAAGTCAGTAGTTAAGAGCTTTCTGGGCTAATGCCGGTTTATAAAGCTCTTAACTACTGTGCTCTAAAGTACACTAACACCCATAAACTACCTATGTACCCCTAAACCGAGGTCCCCCCACATCGCCGCCACTCTATTAAAAAATTTTAACCCCTAATCTGCCGCTCCGTACACCGCCGCCAGCTACGTTATCCCTATGTACCCCTAATCTGCTGCCCCTAACATCGCCGACCACTATGTTATATTTATTAACCCCTAATCTGCCGCCCCCGCTATCGCTGACCCCTGCATATTATTATTAACCCCTAATCTGCCGCTCCGTACACCGCCGCCAGCTACATTATACCTATGTACCCCTAATCTGCTGCCCCTAACATCGCCGACCCCTATATTATATTTATTAACCCCTAATCTGCCCTCCACAACGTCGCCTCCACCTACCTACAATAATTAACCCCTAATCTGCTGACCGGATCTCACCGCTACTATAATAAATGTATTAACCCCTAAAGCTAAGTCTAACTCTAACCCTAACACCCCCCTAACTTAAATATAATTTAAATCTAGCGAAATAAATTAACTATTATTAAATAAATTATTCCTATTTAAAGCTAAATACTTACCTGTAAAATAAAACCTAATATAGCTACAATATAAATTATAATTATATTGTAGCTATTTTAGGATTAATATTTATTTTACAGGCAACTTTGTAATTATATTAACCAGGTACAATAGCTATTAAATAGTTAATAACTATTTAATAGTTACCTAGTTAAAATAATTACAAAATTACCTGTAAAATAAATCCTAACCTAAGTTACAATTAAACCTAACACTACACTATCAATAAATTAATTAAATACAATACCTACAATTATCTACAATTAAACCTAACACTACACTATCAATAAATTAATTAAATACAATACCTACAAATAAATACAATGAAATAAACTAACTAAAGTACAAAAAATAAAAAAGAACTAAGTTACAAAAAATAAAAAAACATTTACAAACATTAGAAAAATATTACAACAATTTTAAACTAATTACAACTACTCTAAGCCCCCTAATAAAATAACAAAGCCCCCAAAATAAAAAAATGCCCTACCCTATTCTAAATTTAAAAAGTTCAAAGCTCTTTTACCTTACCAGCCCTGAAAAGGGCCCTTTGCGGGGCATGCCCCAAAGAATTCAGCTCTTTTGCCTGTAAAAAAAAACATACAATACCCAAGCCCCCCAACATTACAACCCACCACCCACATACCCCTAATCTAACCCAAACCCCCCTTAAATAAACCTAACACTAAGCCCCTGAAGATCTTCCTACCTTATCTTCACCACGCTGGGTTCACCGATCGATCCAGAAGAGCTCCTCCGATGTCTTGATCCAAGCCCAAGTGGGGGGCTGAAGATGTCCATGATCCGACTGAAGTCTTCATCCAAGCGGGAGCTGAAGAGGTCCATGATCCGGATGAAGTCTTCTATCAAGCGGCATCTTCAATCTTCTTTCTTCCGGATCCATGTTCATCCCGCCGACGCGGAATATCCATCTTCACCGACGACTTCCCGACGAATGACGGTTCCTTTAAGGGACGTCATCCAAGATGGCGTCCCTCGAATTCCGATTGGCTGATAGGATTCTATCAGCCAATCGGAAATTAAGGTAGGAAAATTCTGATTGGCTGATGGAATCAGCCAATCAGAATCAAGTTCAATCCGATTGGCTGATCCGATCAGCCAATTAGATTGAGCTCGCATTCTATTGGCTGATCGGAAAAAAAAACACTAAATTACAGAATATAATAAAATAATTAAAAAAATTTAAACTGATTTCACCTAATCTAATCCCCCTAATAAAATAAAAAAGCCCCCCAAAATATTACAAATCCTTACCCTATACTAAATTACAAATAACCCTTAAAAGGGCCTTTTGCGGGGCATTGCCCCAAAGTAATCAGCTCTATTACCTGTAAAAAAAATACAATACCCCCCAACATTAAAACCCACCACCCACACAACCAACCCTACTCTAAAACCCACCCAATCCCCCCTTAATAAAATCAAACACTAGCCCCTTGAAGATCACCCTACCTTGAGACGTAATCACCCAACCGGGCAGAAGTCGACCTCCAGACAGGCAGAAGTCTTCATCCGATCCTGGCAGAAGAGGACCTCCAGACGGGCAGAAGTCTTCATCCAGACGGCATCTTCTATCTTCATGCATCCAGAGCGGTGTGGGTCCATCTTCAAGCTATCCGACGTGGAGCATCCTCTTCCATCCAAATTCTATCAGCCAATCAGAATTGAAGGGATGCCTTCTTGGATGACGTCACTTAAAGCTACTGTCATTTAGTGTTAGTCGTCTGATGGAAGAGGATGCTCCGCGTCGGATGGCTTGAAGATGGACCCGGATGGATGAAGATAGAAGATGCCGTCTGGATGAAGACTTCTGCCTGTCTGGAGGTCCACTTCTGCCCGGTTGGGTAAAGACGTCTCAAGGTAGGGTGATCTTCAAGGGGTTAGTGTTAGGTTTTATTAAGGGGGGATTGGGTGGGTTTTAGAGTAGGGTTGGGTGTGTGGGTGGTGGGTTTTAATGTTGGGGGTATTGTATTTTTTTTTCCAGGTAAAAGAGCTGATTACTTTGGGGCAATGCCCCGCAAAAGGCCCTTTTAAGGGCTATTTGTAATTTAGTATAGGGTAGGGATTTTTATTATTTTGTGGGGCTTTTTTTATTTTATTAGGGGGATTAGATTAGGTTTAATTAGTTTAAAAAACTTGTAATTATTTTATTATTTTCTGTAATTTAGTGTTTTTTTTCCGTACTTATTTTATTTTTATTTAATTTAATTGTAATTAATTGTATTTAGTTTAGGGAATTAATTTAATTATAGTGTAATGTTAGGTGTAATTGTAATTTAGGTTAGGGTTTATTTTACAGGTACTTTTGTATTTATTTTAACTAGGAAGTTATTAAATAGTTAATAACTATTGTACCTAGTTAAAATAAATACAAACTTGCCTGTAAAATAAAAATAAACCCTAAGATAGATACAATGTAATTATTAGTTATATTGTAGCTAGCTTAGGGTTTATTTTATAGGTAAGTATTTAGTTTTAAATAGGAATAATTTATTTAATTGTAGTTATTTTATTTAGATTTATTTAAATTATATTTAAGTTAGGGGGGTGTTAGGGTTAGGGTTAGACTTAGATTTAGGGGTTAATAACTTTAGTATAGTGGCAACGACGTTGGGGACGGCAGATTAGGGGTTAATAAATGTAGGTAGGTGTCAGCGATGTTAGGGACAGCAGATTAGGGGTTAATAAAATGTAACTAGTGTTTGCGAGGCGGGAGTGCTGCAGTTTAGGGGTTAATATATTTATTACAGTGGCGGCGATGTCCAGTCGGCAGATTAGGGGTTAAAAATTTTATTTAAGTGTTTGCGATGTGTGGGGGGGCCTCGTTTTAGGGGTTAATAGGTAGTTTATGGGTGTTAGTGTACTTTTTAGCACTTTAGTTAAGAGTTTTATGTTACGGTGTTAGCCCATAAAACTCTTAACTACTGAATTTTAAATGCGGTATCAGTCTTGACAGGAGAGGCTGTACCGCTCACTTTTTTGCAGACTCGTAATACCAGCGTTATGCAAGTCCCATTGAAAATATAGGATACGCAATTTACTTAAGTGGATTTGCGGTATTAATGACTCTGGCCAAAAAAGTGAGCGATGAGCCTGTCATTTCAAGACTTGTAATACCAGCTTTAGTAAAAAAAGCAGCGTTAGGACCCCTTAACGCTGCTTTTTAACCCTAACGCAAGACTCGTAATCTAGGTGATAGAGATTAATGCCAACGAAAATGATTTACACTGTAAAAATGTATATAAAAATGAAAAATACAAATAGTAATGAAAGGGGTAGAGATCCCTATTTTAATGCAAAAAACAGTATACCTAAATTATAATGCAAAAATGAAAATATATACAAAGAATAAAAAGAAATAGGATTTTGGAAGTGTATATCTTTATATGAGACTTTGTCTTAGTCTATATGTAAGCATAATTGTGTAAAAGTAAGGTACGAATATTCTCGCATAAATGTTCCAAAGAAAAAATGTATTAATAGTTAAGCCTTATTTTTTGTAACTAACATGTAAATATGGTTTGATTTATCGAGTGTGAATGCCATTGTATGTAAATGCATGAGAGGGACTCAATATATTGAAATATTAAAGTGAAATATATGCTAATAAAAGTAGTCCTACTTAAATGCTATTACGAAGTAGAAAGAGGTGGAGCCAGACGGTTAAAAGAATGGCATAACCAATGAATGGCAGCCCTGATGAAGCCCTTATTGCAAAGGATTATGGGTGAAACACGCATCGGCTTGTTTGTTTCAATTTGAAGAATCATATGCAGCTATTTGGAATCAAGTCACAGCAGTTTTGCAGTATTGCAAGGAAAAGAACCATTCTTGCCCTTAACAAGAAGTGCTGCTAAAAGTATCATGAAGGACCTAGAGGGCGGCATGAAGTAGCGTTCTGTCTTTGGAAAAGTGCTGACAATGGATCGCTGAGAGCTAAGTGAAGGGAGGGAAGGCTACAAGTAAGATAGGATACGGACTATAAGGTTTTCTCAATAGTTGTGGGACTTAGAATCTTTCTTGAGCCAAGTTGTGGAAGGTAACACTCCCTGTCACAATACATGCTTGCTCAGTTGACAATTATCAGCAGCTAACCACTAACATCTACTAAACTGCATTAGCTTGATAACGTTATATACGTACATACTACTGGTGCAATCTGCTTGTGACCGTTACTAAATCAAATCAGGAACTGATTTACTATGTATACATACAAATAGGTGCTTGCTCCATATCTTTGTTTAACTGGATACGCTGCAACAAGCATGCTTTCTGACTAACAGTATACCAGCGGTGGTCACTACTTGCTTGAGCTAAGAACTTCGCTTTTTTAGTGCACACAATTTATTTTCCAGACAAGGATTGTGATTATTTACAGTTATAACATAGGGGATGTATCTAATATCCCATGATAAAAATGTATATGGTTGCTTTTGTTGTATGAATGGGTATTAACCTTTGCTGCACCTGCATTATTCTTTTTGCACAAAAAAGTGGTTATTTAGAGTGGCGCTCTGGAGAGAGCTAGAGGGTGTAGGTGGGCAATAATCAAATACTAAAATAGTATATAAAATGTTTAATTCATATGTAGCCCCTCCTGTTGAACATTTTCCTGTTAAACCTTTGCACCTGTATACAGTCTGCAGGAGAAGTTGCCAAGGTAACTATTAGACTGGTTGGTCATGTGATCAATTGAAACTTAGGAGAAGAGTGTAAGACACAGAAGGAAGCAGACATGTCAGAGCAGTGAAGGAGTGTGTGAGGCCTGGCTGTGAGAGGAGCGGCATAGAGACTTCATCCTGTGTAAAGAAACAGCATTCCTCTGATCTGCTGATTTAGTGTATACTGCCAGCTGCAGCCTGACCCTGTGAGAGAGCTGTAGAGAAGAATCTAGATAAAGTAAAGGACTGGCAGACCCTGGAGTTTCCGTTTAGCCTGTGCAGCTGAATCCTATTTAGTTGTAAGGAGTATCCTCTCCCCATGTCATACTGACAGGGCATTCTGTCCATCACAGACACTTATAAACAGCTCTTCCTGTGGATTGCAGCTTCCTATGAGTTGTAACTGTTTAAATGCACGTGGATTACCTTAAAGGGCCCCAACATTTCTGTGCACCAACTGGTATCCATCAGCCATTAGGGTGAAGCCTGAGGGTGGGTTTGCAGGTGGTTTGGGAGGGTGCTGGGCCTGGTTAGAGAGAGTTGGTGTGTTAGTTAGCCACTGTATTACTTGCCTTACTTTTATTTGCCATAATCCTTCAATACATGGTCATACTGTTTTACTGTTATTACTGTGTGTGTTGAAGTTATTTATTATGTTACTGCCTGGGAAACCCATTCTTGCCCTGGATGCCCAGTCAGGTGGAGGCACTGCCACAGTCATGTACCCCAACTCCCAGGTAGCGGAGACTCAGGATCGGCCTGCAGAGCACATTGAGGTAGCTGGGGTAAAGACCCACAGGGGTAATTGTGGACCTAGGCCAAACCCCATTACATTTGGTGGTACTGCTGAGATAAATTGGGGTACACCCAGTAAGGATACGTTAATTCCCCGGCCCACGCTCCCATTTGCGACAGATTGAGCCCAGCAACAGAAGGTATCATTGCATCATGCAGTGATGATATGCCAGGTACCTCCCTATAGTGAGATAAAACATGTCACCAAGTGCGTAGAGATTGTACTGGGAATAGAGATGGCTACCATCAGAGATATCCTACATGATTCATACGGTCAAACTTACATGTTAATATATTCCCATGCAGATTTGAGAGGCTGTCATAGGTCTACATGTCTATACCTTCTTGAAACAGCTCCTGAAGGATGTCGCTTAGTGTACGCACTCCCTGATAAGGAGAAAGGGGTTACACTGCAGCAACCCTCCAGTATAGGCCTAAGAGACTTTAATGTATCAAGTTATTCCCAGATTCTGTCCCCTTTGTCAGAGAAACCCGCCAGGAGATTACCGGTTTCCCCTGTAGAGACTGGGGCCATCGCCAAACAAAATGTCTACTTTTCCAGTGTGCAAGGGACAACTGCCCCTAAGACCCCAGATCTAGTGGTTCTCTCATCTCCAACATCCCCAAAACCAGGCGATTCCCTATTGAGAGCCACAAGTTCAGGAGAGAGTAACATATCTGAAATACTACAAAAACTCTCAGAAGCCTTAGTGACAGCTACCCATACCCACAGCTACCGTAAGCTGAAAGTGTTTTCTGGGAATCAGCCTGTTCCTGCCGGGCAGTAACCCTTTAAGGCTTTGAAGGATAATGCTGCACAATTATTGGAAGAATGGTCTTGTACGGATAACATAAAAAAACAACGGATAATGGAGAGTCTTCATTTCCCAGCTACAAATATGATAAGGCTGTTTAGGGGAGGGAATGAACAAGCTACCGCACAAGATTACCTGAAAGTTTTACAGGATGTGTATGGAAAATCAGAGGACTCTGATGATCTATTAATCAAGTTCCTAGCCACTAAACAGAAGGAACATGAGAAAGATTCAGACTATATCAATCGATTACAATTGTCACTGGGAAAACTGTTTCATAATGGAGCAGTCACTGCATCTGAGTTGGATATTCGACTATCCAAACAAATTCAGAAGTTAGGCCTTAGCAATGATCCAGTCATGATCATGTTAAGGGTTAAGTTGGATGAGCAAGTCTTGTCCTATTCCACACTGATCCGAAAAGAAAAAATACTGGAGACTCCTCCACAAAAAGGAAATTCTTTTAAAGCCGCAGAGAAAGAGGATATGGAACTGTCCATCCTTAAAAAGAAGGTAGCTGAATTAGAATTATTGTCTAAGCCATAGCCAAGAAGAACAGATTTTTCTCCTACCAGGAGGCAGCACCGCAGGGAGACCACAGGAAGGTTATTCCCAGAGGAACAGTCACCCTGAGGGAACTGTTTTAAGTGTGGTAAATCAGGGCATTTCAAGCGGGAGTGTCCCACTAATTTATCAGAGACAGGAGTGGAAGTGCTAGCTATTGAGCTGGAGGAGGCCCAAGTTACCAGACCTTTCAGGAAAAGAGAAAAAAAAAAACACACCCATGTTATCTGTGGGGGCCAAGATCGGGCCCAAATCTCTGATACAGTTACAAATAGAAGGTATTCATGCCTCAGCCTTGTTAGATACTGGATCCCAGGTCACCATCATTAATAGAGACTTCTATGACCATCACCTAAAACATATACCTCTGGAGCCAGGAGTGGAAGTGCTAGCTATTGAGCTGGAGGAGGCCCAAGTTACCAGACCTTTCAGGAAAAGAGAAAAAAAAAACCACACCCATGTTATCTGTGGGGGCCAAGATCAGGCCCAAATCTCTGATACAGTTACAAATAGAAGGTATTCATGCCTCAGCCTTGTTAGATACTGGATCCCAGGTCACCATCATTAATAGAGACTTCTATGACCATCACCTAAAACATATACCTCTGGAGCCAACAGGAGAGTTGCAGTTGTGGGGAGTGGGATCTCAGGCCCAGCCTGTAGAGGGATGTATAAGAGTGGCAATAACCATCCCACAGTTAAACACAGGAATGATCTGCCCTATGGAATTGGAAGCTCTTGTTTGCCCCATGAAGAAAACAATGTGCACCCCAATAATTTTGGGTACCAACACAAGAATGGTGCAGGACATGTTCAGGGCCTACCTAACTGAAGTGGGGGATGTATCTTTAACCCGACTGATGGAAGTCAGCCCTCTTCTAGGGAAAGAGTGCCATTGACTAACCCTACAAGCTAGACCAGGGTCATGCCACTACTCAGGGAAAGAACCTTTATTTGTAAGGCCTGGAGAGACTAAGACTTTACGAGCCATAGCATCTATGCCCCATGAAATATCAGGAGGAACCAGGCAATACCTAATTGAGTCCTTGCCTGAGGAGGATGCGAAAAAAAGGATGGACTCTCATACCTGAGATGAAAGACTGGCGGTATCACTGGTGTAAAGATTTTCCAATAATGATAAGAAATTTAACACCCACAGAGATCAGAATTGATCGTCACCAGAAGATTGGTGTGATTCACTTGTTAGACCAAGTCTCTTCAGTAATGTCTGTAAAGGCAGAACAGGGTTGTGATCTTGAAGGACCTATAGTTTTTGAACTGGAAGATTCTCCTCTCCCACAAAAGTGGAGAGATAGCCTCCGATCCAAATTAGCTACTTGAGAGAAAGTCTTCTCCAGGAAAGAAATGGATGTGAGATGCGCAAATAGTGCCACACATGCTATCAGACTTTCTGACCCAGCTCCTTTGAGAGAAAGATCAAGGAGAATACCCCCTCGAGATGTGGAAGATGTCCAGGATATACTCCAACAGATTGAAGAATCTGGCATTTTTAAAGAGTCCAAAAGTCCATATGCCTCACCCATAGTGGTAGTTAGGAAAAAGAATGGCACAGTCCGGCTCTGCATAGACTATCAGACTTTAAACAAAAGGACTGTGCCAGATCAATATACGCTGCCATGGATAGAAGATCTGCTAGATGCCCTTTCTGGAAGTCAGTGGTTCAGTGTCCTGGACTTGAGGTCTGGGTATTATTAGGTACCCATGAAGAAGGAGGATCAGGAAAAGACAGCTTTCATCTGTCCCTTGGGATTCTACGAGTTTACCAGGATGCCCCAAGGGGTCACTGGAGCTCCCACCACCTTTCAAAGGCTGATGGAGAAGACTGTGGGGGATATGAATCCCAAAGAGTGCCTTGTCTATCTAGATGATTTCATAGTGTTCGGAAGGACTCCAGAAGAGCATGAACAGCGATTGCTGAAGGTGTTGGATAGACTCCAAGCAGAGGGTCTGAAATTATCAATAGACAAATGTCGGTTTGCCCAGAACTCTGTTACATATGTAGGTCACATTGTTTCTGCACAAGGTGTGACAACTGACAAAATCGAGGCGGTGGTGAACTTGTCCAGGCCAGATAACATCAGTGAGCTGCGCTCATTCCTTGGATTCTGCAGTTACTACCGGAGGTTTGTGAAAGATTGCTCGAGAGCTACACAACCTGTTAAAGACTACCTCCGATATAGAGGGTGTTAAGGCGCCAAGTCCTAAAGACTCCTTTGGAAAGAAATGGACCTCAGGATGCGACGAAGCCTTCTTAATCTTGAAGAAAAAAACTCACAGAAGCTCCTGTATTGGCGTATGCAGATCCTGAGAAACCATATGTGCTCCATGTTGATGCCAGTATGGAAGGCCTAGGGGGGGGGTACTGCATCAAAGCTACCCAGAAGGGTTAAGACCAGTGGCCTACATAAGTAGAAGTCTAGCTGGTGCAGAGAAAAACTATCCGGTCCATAAGCTAGAATTCTTGGCACTCAAGTGGGCAATTGTGAACAAGTTACATGACTATTTATATGAAGCAACATTCGAGGTAAGGACGGATAACAATCCACTTACTTATATTCAAACAACAGCTAAGATGGATGCCACAGGGCATAGGTGGCTGGCAGCATTGTTGAACTATAGCTTCAGCTTTAAATACAAGCCAGGTCCTAAGAATGTCAGTGCGGACGCTCTGTCCCGCAGACCTGGACTTCCTCCTCATGAAGAAAAGGAGGAATGGGGAGAAATCCCTGTGCCTGGGGTAGGAGCCCTGTGCCAAACATATGTAGTGGCCAAGAGGCAGGATGAGTTCTCTGAACTCAGAGGAATAGACTCCATATGTCACTCCCCAGAAGCAGTACCAGAGGTATTCTGTGCTCCACCGGTGATACATTTAGAGATCATTGTTTCTTTTTATCATTTTTTATCATCCAGTATGTTACAAATAACCGCTTTTATATGTTAATATTAATAAATTGAAACTACTTTATTCATTATAGCAATTTGCATGTGCATTCATTCCATTTATAAAATTATAAAATTATATACACATTACTCTCATTACTGCATTTAGATTGACTTATAATCTACACTTAATCAAGGTATTTAACAGATCAACTATACAGTTAGACAGCCGTAGGCGCCACCTCCATACGTTGTTGTTTTTTTCTCTAATCCCAATCAACTGCACAAGTTGTGAGAAGTGCAGTTAGTGAGGTTGGCTAGTCTAACTTTAGCTTAAGTCTCAGTTCTCACAAATCTCGGTTACTTGTATGTATATATTGTCTCACTAGTGTGAACTGAGCTAAGCACTATACAAGTGAGTTTAGAAAAATTTATTAAGTTTTACAGACCATTAAGTTTTAATAGACCATTAAGGATGGATATTTTTAAGACCAGAGATACTTTACTGCTGGCGATTGATACAGCTTTGGAGAGTAATAGTCAGATAGTTGAAACTTCATCTGTAAATTCTAATGTAGATATAAATACCATTTTCAACAACCTTGAGGATTTATTGACTAAAGAATTAAAAATAAAAACGGAATTGAAATTTATGGAAAAATATGTGGAAGTAGGGATGGTACCAAGGGGACTAAGGTTAAAAAAAGATTGCACTTTTGAGTTAAAAACAGATCTTAAAATAGAATGGTTTGGTGTATTGGAAAAGGCATCACTCGATTTAATTGGTATTATCATAAAAGCAAGAAATATTGCAATAAAAGAAATTAATGAAGAAATGAGTAACTATAAAACACAATTAGAGACTAAAAGGAAAGATAGTAAGTCCCAGGAAAAAGAAGGGGAAATTATTAAAAAATTAAGAGATATAAATACTGACTTATTAAGTAACAAATGGAAAAAATTCCAGAGAGACAGAGAGGATTATAAAATTGAAGAAATTAATGAAAACAACCAGGGAGAAGGCACACAAAAAAGCAGTGTATTATTCAGTAAAAAGAAAGAAAACAGACCACAAAATAGGCAAGAAGTACCACCCTTCAAAGATTTACAAGAACAGGATCAGAGACAACAAGGAGATAGATTTGAAAATAACACCAATACTAGGACCTATGAAGAAAGAGACCAGAGACACCTTAGAGACCAAACTAGAGGGGGAAGAAAAGCTAACCATCAATCATGGGTCAATTATAACGAACAAGACAATTCATACAGAGGTAGAAATAGTTATAGAGACCAAAGAGACAAAGATTATTGGTACCAACAACATAACTACTATCCAGACCATAGAGATAAGAGAGATCAATACTCAAATTACCAAAGGAATAACTACCAGAGAGACACAAACCAATACTATAGACGATATGAAAACAATAGGCAATACCATCAAGGCTGGTACAATAGGAATAAGGATTTTAATGAACCAAAGACAGGAACTAATAAAAAGACGGTAGAAACAGTACAGCAAAACTGGCGAATCCCAACCCACAATAGGTTTAATATATTAGATGATCGAGTAGAACAATCATCACCTAAAGCAGGTACATCAAGGGATTTTTTAGAGATGGGCCGAGAGAGAAACCACGATCCACCGAAAGGAAAAAGGAGAAGAGAGGGAGAAGAGGGGGTAGATCAAGGGGATTATTAACTGAGCCCAAAATTAATAAACAAGAAAATACTGAAATAGAAAAGAATGGAATAGGTAATAATGGAATTTTTAATCTCAGTGATATAAAATTGACTGTAATACAAGAAAAAATACTCAATAAAGGGTTAACATTCGCCCCTACATCAAATTTAAATAAATTTGAACATTACATTAATATCAATCAATTCGTAAGAAAATTGACTCTTAAAAAATATTTTATAAAAAATCCTATTGCTTGTGATAATTCTGTTGAGAGAAACAGTAAAGAATACATTCATACCGATTTTAAACCTAAGTCCCATTTTTTTCCCACCCAGGAAAAGGGTAATTATATAGAATCTTTTGAGAAATTAGTAAAACAAGACTTGGAAAAGATCAACACGAATCACAAAAATCCAAATTGGAATTTAAGTTTAAAAGAAAAAACTGTATTGAAAGAATTACAAGGACGAACTGATATTGTGATAAAACAGGCAGACAAAGGGGGGGGTGTAGTAATTATGAATAGTGGTTATTATACAACTGAAGCCTATAGATTAATTAATGATAGAACAACATATAGGAAGCTGTTAAGCGATCCCGGTGATAAATATCAGGGTGAATTAAAAGAAATGCTTGATGAAGCAAAAGCTATGAGCTTACTAACAGAATCGGAATATAAGTTCTTACTAATAAAGAATTTTAGAACACCAATCTTTTACTTTCTCCCAAAGATTCATAAGAATATAAAGGAACCACCGGGACGTCCTATAATATCAGGCATTGATTCGATCACTTCCAACCTGTCCCAATTTATCGACCATTTTTTGCAAAATTATGTAAAAGGACTACCCTCTTATATTTCTGATTCCGCACACTTTTTAAGAGTCCTAAGGGACATAGAATGGAAAGAGAATTTTGTGCTGGTCACCTGCGACGTCAGCTCCTTATACACCAATATAGAACATACTTTAGGAGTTGAAGCTATTAAATACTATTTCAGTAAAGATTCAGAAATGAGTAGAGCTCAGAGCGAATTCTTACTCAATTGTATTAAATTTATATTGAGTAAGAATTATTTTAAATTCGAAAATGGATTTTATTTACAGGTCAAAGGTACGGCTATGGGCACAAGGTTCGCACCCAGTTATGCAAATTTATTTATGGGAATATTTGAAAATGAAGTGATTGACCGATCCCCATGGGGTGCGAACCTTGTGCTCTATAGACGATATATCGATGACCTGTTTTTTATATGGAAGGGCGACACAGAATTACTAAATTTGTTCATGGAAGACCTTAATTGTAACCGCTTTGGACTCCAATTTACCCATGAAAGTAGCAATCAGAGAATTAGTTTCCTTGACATTGAGATAGAGGTAAAGAATAATGAGCTAAAAACCAAGACTTTTTTTTAAAAAGTCGACTCCAATAATTATATAGACTCTAAGAGCTGTCATCACATAAGATGGAAAAGTAATATCCCAAAGGGTCAACTGTTACGTGTAAGAAGGAATTGTACAGACCTGGTTGACTATGAAAAACAGTCTAAAACTTTAATACAAAGATTTGAACAAAAAGGGTATAACATCGAAAAAATCACTGAAACAGCTAATGAGATTAAACATCTAGATAGAAATAAGTTACTTCAAAAGAAAGAAAAAAATGGAGATACCAATGAGTTCAATAGAGTATTGGAGGTACCAATAATTACAACGTATTCGGCCCAACACAAGGAGTTCCAAAAAGTTGTCAATAAACATTGGCACCTACTGTTGAAGGATCCATTAATAGGACAAACCCTAGGGAGAACCCCAAGATTTATATATAGAAGGGCTAAAAATCTTAAAACAATATTGGCTCCGAGCGAATTCAAAGGTAAAGGAAAGATGTGTAATAAGGTTTTTAGAGATCTGAAAGGGGAAAAAATCGAAGGGTTTTACCCCTGTCACTATTGTAAATCATGTAAATATAGCAATAAACTAAAAGAAATCAAGTCAGAGAAAGATGGGAGAATTATTAAAATAAGAGATATCATCAGATGTACTGATGTAAACATTATATATATGTTACAGTGCGAATGCAACTTAAGATATTTTGGTCAAACAGGGCGGAAACTGAAGGACCGTATACGGGAACACATACTAGCTATAGAACATCAGAGGGATGATACGATTCTATATAAACACTTTAAGGAAATACATAAAGGTAAAGTGGAAACAATGAAATTTTGGGGAATTAAAAAAGTATCCCAAGATGGAAGGAGAGGGAATATTGGAAAGAAATTACTCAAACAAGAGGCAGAATTTATTTTCAACTTTGGAACATTACATCCCAAAGGATTGAATAGTGAACTAGATCTGAATTCCCTAATCTAATTAAATTATGATCTGTTATATAGAACACTACAATCTGATATATTTAGCTATATACAGAATAGATGAGAGGTGAACTCCCCCTGTAAGAAAGTTAGAAAATATTTGAAGTTTAAAATGTATTATCACAATTTAGTTTCAATAATTTTAGTATATGTAGGATCAGCAAGACTTAGATGGTAGCTTGGTGGTTAGATGGTTGCTCCCTAAATCAAAAGTCCTTGAGTTCAAATCCAATATAAGGTTTAATATTATATTATGTATGGTTCAGTATTAATATTATAATAATTTTGTCGTCTATAGTAAATTAGGCAGAATTATTCAGTTATCCCTAAATATAGATGAATGTTTTAAAATTTAAGCTATACAGTAACATACAGGAATTTAATAAGGTATATGTATTAGAATAGACAATTGGTAATATGAACAATTATAATACCCAGTCTAGAAAATTTCTTGAATGAGCAAACCACTGTAGCACAATGGTGTAATCATAGCTCTTCCACTCATAAGGTCACAAGTTCGAATCTGACTTAAATTTAGAGGTTAAGAGGATGATAATATATTTTTAGAATGTAATTACACTAGAACTAACAAGGTTATCTAACAATTGTAAATCAATATGAATAGAAAAACCATTGTAGCACAGTGGTATAGTCGTTTGTCTCCCTACCTTGATGCTACGGGTTCGAATCCACCCTATGTTGTGAGAGAGTAATTACTTTTGGGATTTCATTTTGAGAAATAAAATAAGTTTATCTAATAGCCCAAAAACAATTGATAGTAGAAAACCTATGGTAGTATAGTGGTAGTGTCAATGGTTTACCAACTATGAAGCCCCCAGTTTGAACCCAGCCTGTTTTTTAGGGGCTAGTGCAAATTGTAATATATTTTTTTAGTTTTAACGTTTTTTCAGTAATAACTTAATAATTGTAAATTCAATCACACAGGCAAATGCAGATTGCTATATGATAACACAATTAACGGATTATTAATGATTTCTATAAACAGGAGATCTTTATACGGTTATTTTATTTAGTGTGTTTTCTACAGATGGTTATGTACTAATATTGAGTTCACGCTGATGAAAATACTGATCACTTGGCATTATTTTAAGGTATAAGAAGGAAAGAAGTCGGTTTATATATAAAACAAACGCTGATTGCAAACAAACAAAAATCGGACACTGTAGGGTTAATAACAAAAAACCCTTTAAATAGAGAGAGACAGCCGGAAACAGGTATCTTGACAAAGGCTCCCTGGAGAGCTGAAACGCGTAGAACCTGTTACCCGACACGAAGGAGGACACTCAGCTGATTATTTTGGCGTCTTGCTCCAGCTCCCAGAACCGCTACACCACTTGTGATTAAAATCGTCTATACAAGCAGGAAAAACGGTAGGAGCTTATTGAAGGAGCTGAGGATAACATCGTAAGTGTGCACACTTAAAATAGAGACTTTTGTTTACAACTTAACAAATCGTAATTGGATTGGTATAACTTTCAAATACAAGCGGCAGAAATAGAGACTCCACCCCCACAGCTGAATCATTGGGTTGGTGAGAGACACCGCTTGAGGCTTCTCTTGTTTCTGACATGTTGTAATGTTTTAATCTACACTGAAGATAACTTACAAACTTGAAGTGCAAAACAAGGATATTACCATTGTGGCTATCATAATATTAAGCAAAACCGACTTACACTTATAGACTCTGCTCTATCCTACAGTGATCAATGTATTGAAGAAATAATCACCAACAATTTGTGCATCTAAAACTGTACATAACTCTATCGTTTTATCAGAGTAATCCAGAGAGGTCTATTGCATTATGTTATCTTTTTAAAGTTTTTTATTGATTGGAGCTAGTAATGTTTTAAGCCTTTTCTTAACACCGGTGATACATTTAGAGATCATTGTTTCTTTTTATCATTTTTTATCATCCAGTATGTTACAAATAACCGCTTTTATATGTTAATATTAATAAATTGAAACTACTTTATTCATTATAGCAATTTGCATGTGCATTCATTCCATTTATAAAATTATAAAATTATATACACATTACTCTCATTACTGCATTTAGATTGACTTATAATCTACACTTAATCAAGGTATTTAACAGATCAACTATACAGTTAGACAGCCGTAGGCGCCACCTCCATACGTTGTTGTATTCTGTGCTCCAGCCATGCTTCAACAGTGGTCTCACATAACCACTGAAGACAAGATAGCCCAGTCACAGGACTTGTATATAGGGACAGTCCTCAAAGCAATGAGAGCCAAGAACCCTAAATTACTGAGCTCCCTCCCCATTGGACAAAGAGATTTGTACCGGAGAGAATGTAGTAAACTACATCTAGAAGATTAAATCCTTTATAGAATTATAAAATACCATGACCACCCTGGTCAAAAGCAGCTAGTTTTACCTCATAGATATCGGGGAATGGTCCTGAGAGCCCTCCATGATCAACATGGGCATCTTGGGGTAGACAAGACATATGGCCTGGTACAAGACCGGTTCTATTGGCCTTGCATGAGAGAACATGTTGAACATTATGTGAAGACCTGCAGAAGATGTATTCAGAGAAAGACTCTGCCTGTGAGAGCTGCCCCTATGGGCCACCTAAATAGTACAGGACCCATGGATCTTGTGTGCATGGACTATCTATGTATTGAGAATGATACTACCGGAATCGGGAATGTTCTGGTAGTAACAGACCATTTCACCAGATACGCTCAGGCTATTCCCACTAAAGACCAGAAGGCTGTGACCATAGCCAAAGTCCTCTGGCAGAAATATTTTGTGCACTACGGTCTGCCCAATCGAATACATTCTGATCAAGGTAGAGACTTTGAGAGTAAGCTGATCAAAGAACTGTTGGATATGTTGCAGGTTCAGAAGTCCAGAACAAACCCCTACCACCCTGAGGGTGATGCCCAGCCTGAGCATTTTAATAGGACACTCCTAGACATGCTCAGGACTCCGAAACAAGTGGAGAAGCAGTCCTGGAGTAAGCATGTAGAAGCCATGGTCCACGTATATAATTGCACAAGGCATGAGTCTACAGGATTCTCACCCTACTTCCTAATGTTTGGAAGGGAAACCAGACTACCGATAGATGTGAGTTGGGGTGTCCCAAGATGGTACAAAGTCAGTCTCTCACTTCCAGTATGTGAGGACCCTCAGACAAAACCTTCACACTGCCTACGAGTTGGCCACTCACGCTGTGGAAAAAATGCAGGAAGGCAACAAAAGAAGATATGATACCAAAGTGAAGCATCAGGAAGTACAAGCGGGAGATAAGGTTCTCCTCCGGAATCTAGGGGTACCTGGGAAACACAAATTAGCAGACAGATGGAAGGATACCCTATTTGAAGTTGCGTCTAAGCTAAAGGGGCTGCCAGTGTACAATATAAAAGGCCCAGAAGGCTGGATAAAGGCTTGGCATAGGAATCATCTACTACCAATAGCCTATAACGATGAAGAAGAAGGGAGTAGTAGTGAATGGGAGAAAAGCACAATGGAGAGTCCAGAAAATGAGGCAGTGGAGACCCCAGAAGCTCTTAGTGCTGATGATCAATGGTGGTCTCCTCCTGCTGAGGAAACACGGCACTTTCCTTCCTCTCCTCCCTTAGCCTCCTCTACATTGAATCCCAACAGCCTCAATTTTGTGCCTGGGACCCCAAAAAGAGACTCTTGTATCACGGGAAAGCCAGGGCCTCAAGCATCTGGTGACCTCCCCACCCAAGTGGCCAGAGCTGAAGATTCCCAGGCACATTCTGGACTTCCTCAGAGAGAATAGAAACTGGGTACTAGAATACGACAGCCTCCCAGTGTTCTTACTTACGATCAAGTCGGAGAACCCAGTTATGTACATATGCCCCAGGTACAGTCTAAAATGGTTGATTTTCTGTATGCGGTTGCAGAAATGATGAATGTTGGAACCCCTCTGTACTAGAGTAAACTGCAAGATAGTTAACATTTGTTTAAAGAACTGTTAGTGAATTTATTAATATTTATATGTTTTGTTTTTTCAATTTACCTCTTGGTGGAACCTTGCCAGTTGAAGGCAAGGATTTTACGAGGGGGAGAATGTAGCCCCTCCTGTTGAACATTTTCCTGTTGAACTTTTGCACCTGTATACAGTCTGCAGGAGAAGTTGCCTAGGTAACTATTAAACGGGTTGGTCATGTGATCAATTGAAACTTAGGAGAAGAGTGTAAGACACAGAAGGAATCAGACAGGTCAGAGCAGTGAAGGAGTGTGTGAGGCCTGGCTGTGAGAGGAGCTGCATAGAGACTTCATCTTGTGTAAAGTAACAGAATTCCTCTGATCTGCTGATTTAGTGTATGTTGCCAGCTGCAGTCTGACCCCGTGAGAGAGCTGTAGAGAAGAATCCAGACAAAGTAAATGACTGGCAGACCCTGGAGTTTCCCTTCAGCCTGTGCAGCTGAATCCTGTTTAGTGATAAGGAGTATCCTCTCCCCTTGTGATACTGACAGGGCACTCTGTCCATCACAGAAACTTATAAACAGCTCTTCCTGTGGATTGCAGTTTCCAATCTGCTAGATTTAGAGTTCTGCGTTAGCCATCAAAACCAGCGTTAGGGGGTCCTAACGCTGGTTTTGGCCGCCCGCTGGTATTTAGAGTGAGTCAGGAAAGGGTCTAACGCTCACTTTGCAGCCGCGACTTTTCCATACCGCAGATCCCCCTGCGCCAATTGCATATCCTATCTATTCAATGGGATCTTTCTAACGCTGGTATTTAGAGTCTTGGCTGAAGTGAGCATTAGAAATCTAACGACAAGACTCCAGCCGCAGAGAAAAGCCAGGAGTTAAGAGCTTTCTGGGCTAACGCCGGTTCATAAACCTCTTAACTACTGTGCTCTAAAGTACACTAACACCCATAAACTACCTATGTACCCCTAAACCGAGGTCCCCCCACATCGCCGCCACTCTATTAAATTTTTTTAACCCCTAATCTGCCGACCGCACACCGCCGCAACCTACGTTATCCCTATGTACCCCTAATCTGCTGCCCCTAACACCACCGACCCCTATATTATACAGGGAGTGCAGAATTATTAGGCAAATTAGTATTTTGACCACATCATCCTCTTTATGCATGTTGTCTTACTCCAAGCTGTATAGGCTCGAAAGCCTACTACCAATTAAGCATATTAGGTGATGTGCATCGCTGTAATGAGAAGGGGTGTGGTCTAATGACATCAACACCCTATATCAGGTGTGCATAATTATTAGGCAACTTCCTTTCCTTTGGCAAAATGAGTCAAAAGAAGGACTTGACAGGCTCAGAAAAGTCAGAAATAGTGAGATATCTTGCAGAGGGATGCAGCACTCTTAAAATTGCAAAGCTTCTGAAGCGTGATCATCGAACAATCAAGCGTTTCATTCAAAATAGTCAACAGGGTCGCAAGAAGCGTGTGGAAAAACTAAGGCGCAAAATAACTGCCCATGAACTGAGAAAAGTCAAGCGTGCAGCTGCCAAGATGCCACTTGCCACCAGTTTGGCCATATTTCAGAGCTGCAACATCACTGGAGTGCCCAAAAGCACAAGGTGTGCAATACTCAGAGACATGGCCAAGGTAAGAAAGGCTGAAAGACGACCACCACTGAACAAGACACACAAGCTGAAACGTCAAGACTGGGCCAAGAAATATCTCAAGACTGATTTTTCTGAGGTTTTATGGACTGATGAAATGAGAGTGAGTCTTGATGGGCCAGATGGATGGGCCCGTGGCTGGATTGGTAAAGGGCAGAGAGCTCCAGTCCGACTCAGACGCCAGCAAGGTGGAGGTGGAGTATTGGTTTGGGCTGGTATCATCAAAGATGAGCTTGTGGGGCCTTTTCGGGTTGAGGATGGAGTCAAGCTCAACTCCCAGTCCTACTGCCAGTTTCTGGAAGACACCTTCTTCAAGCAGTGGTACAGGAAGAAGTCTGCATCCTTTAAGAAAAACATGATTTTCAAGCAGGACAATGCTCCATCACACGCGTCCAAGTACTCCACAGCGTGGCTGGCAAGAAAGGGTATAAAAGAAGAAAATCTAATGACATGGCCTCCTTGTTCACCTGATCTGAACCCCATTGAGAACCTGTGGTCCATCATCAAATGTGAGATTTACAAGGAGGGAAAACAGTACACCTCTCTGAACAGTGTCTGGGAGGCTGTGGTTGCTGCTGCACGCAATGTTGATGGTGAACAGATCAAAACACTGACAGAATCCATGGATGGCAGGCTTTTGAGTGTCCTTGCAAAGAAAGGTGGCTATATTGGTCACTGATTTGTTTTTGTTTTGTTTTTGAATGTCAGAAATGTATATTTGTGAATGTTGAGATGTTATATTGGTTTCACTGGTAAAAATAAATAATTGAAATGGGTATATATTTGTTTTTTGTTAAGTTGCCTAATAATTATGCACAGTAATAGTCACCTGCACACACAGATATCCCCCTAAAATAGCTATAACTAAAAACAAACTAAAAACTACTTCCAAAACTATTCAGCTTTGATATTAATGAGTTTTTTGGGTTCATTGAGAACATGGTTGTTGTTCAATAATAAAATTAATCCTCAAAAATACAACTTGCCTAATAATTCTGCACTCCCTGTACAGACATAATCTACATAAAAACGTGCTATAATTTAAAATGTAATCAGTTACACTAGGTGAGTTCAAGCAGTGTTACGCATGGTATCCTCTATTTCAGTCATTTGTAACACCGTTCTATGGATAAACAGCTGACTGAAATACAAAAGAAAACTGGTTCAAATCTATTGCCATAAGCTGCAAACACATGGGTATTTATTAGGCTTCACACTTAAATCAGGTTAATATGAATAGATCAAATACACTGTTGCTAATCGGCAGAATGGTAGATGGAAACAATGCAATGTGTATTTGGTTTCTCTGCTGTATTTCAGTATATGTAATATTGTACTCCAAGTGTCAAGGTAGATAAAAAACTGACCGGTCAGTGATCCACTGTTAACTTCAAAGTATTGCTATCCTTACTGGACCTCTGTGGTGATGCTTGTTCCGAGCTGTAGGTATTCAGCATTTGCCCAGCATCTTCACTGACTGTGCTGCAAGCGGGTCACTTGACTAGTAGCCAATCGGATGGTCGATGCAGGCTTTGGCTCCAAATTTGAAAAATGGGTGTGATAGTATCACTGTGTATTTTTTAATCCTCCTGAACAACAAGCCTTTCTTCTACTAGTTTCGGCAGTGTAATGGTTTTATCAAGATGGCTTGTTGTGTATTCCATCAGCCTATGGTATTGCTTTATTTTGAATGTCCATTTATTTATATTCTGTGAGTGTATGTATCATCTCTGATTATATAGTCAAACAGATTCAATACCTCTCGTCATATGCAGTCATTCTATCATGCAAGTATAATGAGAGAACGGTGAAAAATCTTAAATATTAGTATACAATTAATTTACATTCAGTTGTGTAAGTAGTGAGAAGAAATTCCCATATTGAGTTCATGTATATGCTCATATGAGTAAATATATTATGTATAGAAAAAAGGGTTGTCATATTCTTTGTATTTATTAAAAACGTAAAGAAGACACAACGTTTTTCAGTTTACGGTTTGAAAAGAAATTATTTTGAAAAAAATAAAATAATAATTTTGAAAAAAAGTAATTTTGAAAAAAAAAAGGAGAAAAGAGAGTTTCTAAGTGAAATGTTAAGAAAAAAACGATTCTCTGTAAATGTTTGTAAATGTATTGATATTAATAAATACAAAGAAAAGCTAACACAACTCTTAGACGATATAAGATTAAAGGATAAACAGAAAGAGATCATTAACAATATTACTAATATAAAAAATGAACTAATAGAGAATAAATAGAAGAAATATAATAGAGATGAACAAGATTATACACATGAGATCACGAAAAAACAGACCAATATGATACAAAATGGACTGATGAGGGGGGTGCAGAAATAAATACACACAAGAAAAATAGAGCACAAATGATATTTAGAAAAATAAATAAAACCATGAATAATAGATTTCCTAATAACAACCAAAATCATAACCAAACATATCCGGAATGGAGAAACTCTGACTATAATAAATTCCAGACTTCACATAGGAGAGGGGAATATAGAACGGCCCCGGAGTATAAAGGTAATAGCTACTATAAATATAACCAACCTAGAGAACAGGAACATAGAAATCATTTTTATTATAATAGAACAGAGAAAAGGAGTCAACACCACTCAGGACATCAGTGGAGAGATCAAGTAACGTCACACTATAGCAGTAACTATAATAGTAATTACAAAATGAGAAACACATATAATAGGGACTGGTATGGATCAAACGCCGACAACAGACGGAGATATAATTCACGATACACATGCAACCCTACAAATAAGAAGTTTAGAGAACCACAACCCTTTCATCTACAAAATAAATACACAACATTAGATGAAATTAGAGAAGACAACATCGACTCTAATCCTTTTTTAGAGTTGGGTCCCCCAGGAGAAGGAACATCTTGGGGGCAAATAACAAAGACCCCAAGGGAAAAGAGCTGGGTACAGAAATTAAGAAGATTGGAGGAAAGAGAGGAAGAGAAAGACAGGCAAGGGAACAAAAGGTGGAAATAGTTAATACATGTGGAATTTTTAACCTGAGCAACACCACCCTTAATCGAGAGCAAGAAAAAGTTCTGAGTAAGAGCCTGTCCTTTGCCCCCACATGTAGAATTAATAGATTTAATACTATGATCAATGTAAACCACTATGTCTGAGAGAGAAATCTGATTGAATGAACATTAGAAATCCCTAGACAAGAGACTGACTACTACAACCAAACCAATCTGAAACCCAAATCTACATTTTATCCCACTCAAGAAAAGGCCAAATGTCTTGAATTATTTGAAAAGTCTGTAAAAGAAGATTTACAGAAACAGAATCACAAACACAGACAGAGACAGAATCTAACAAGAAAAGAAAACACCATGTTAAAATAACTAAAAAATAACCCAGACATCATAATCAAGGAAGCAGACAAGGGCAGGGTCTCGTGATCCTAAATTCAACTGACTATCTAGTTGAAGCATATGTGTAGACACATATAGAAGATTAAAGCACAATCCCATTAGAGAATACAGAAAAATTTTAGATAAACTACTCTTCAATACCAAACATGAAAAAATAATTAATGAGAAAGAATTTAATTTCCTAAGAATAACACATCCCATCACCCCAATCTTTTATCATCTTCCTAAAATTCATAAATCTCTAAATAAACCACCAGGCAGACCTATTAATTTGTGTATCAATTCTTTGACTTCAAACCTATCCCAGTGCGTAGATACTTTTCTTCAACAATACGTTATAACTAGTGATGTTGCAAACTTAAAATTTTCCGTTCGCGAGCGACGAACGCAAACTTCCCCAGAAGCTCTTAGTGCTGATGATCAATGGTGGTCTCCTCCTGCTGAGGAAACACGGCACTTTCCTTCCTCTCCTCCCTTAGCCTCCTCTACATTGAATCCCAACAGCCTCAATTTTGTGCCTGGGACCCCAAAAAGAGACTCTTGTATCACGGGAAAGCCAGGGCCTCAAGCATCTGGTGACCTCCCCACCCAAGTGGCCAGAGCTGAAGATTCCCAGGCACATTCTGGACTTCCTCAGAGAGAATAGAAACTGGGTACTAGAATACGACAGCCTCCCAGTGTTCTTACTTACGATCAAGTCGGAGAACCCAGTTATGTACATATGCCCCAGGTACAGTCTAAAATGGTTGATTTTCTGTATGCGGTTGCAGAAATGATGAATGTTGGAACCCCTCTGTACTAGAGTAAACTGCAAGATAGTTAACATTTGTTTAAAGAACTGTTAGTGAATTTATTAATATTTATATGTTTTGTTTTTTCAATTTACCTCTTGGTGGAACCTTGCCAGTTGAAGGCAAGGATTTTACGAGGGGGAGAATGTAGCCCCTCCTGTTGAACATTTTCCTGTTGAACTTTTGCACCTGTATACAGTCTGCAGGAGAAGTTGCCTAGGTAACTATTAAACGGGTTGGTCATGTGATCAATTGAAACTTAGGAGAAGAGTGTAAGACACAGAAGGAATCAGACAGGTCAGAGCAGTGAAGGAGTGTGTGAGGCCTGGCTGTGAGAGGAGCTGCATAGAGACTTCATCTTGTGTAAAGTAACAGAATTCCTCTGATCTGCTGATTTAGTGTATGTTGCCAGCTGCAGTCTGACCCCGTGAGAGAGCTGTAGAGAAGAATCCAGACAAAGTAAATGACTGGCAGACCCTGGAGTTTCCCTTCAGCCTGTGCAGCTGAATCCTGTTTAGTGATAAGGAGTATCCTCTCCCCTTGTGATACTGACAGGGCACTCTGTCCATCACAGAAACTTATAAACAGCTCTTCCTGTGGATTGCAGTTTCCAATCTGCTAGATTTAGAGTTCTGCGTTAGCCATCAAAACCAGCGTTAGGGGGTCCTAACGCTGGTTTTGGCCGCCCGCTGGTATTTAGAGTGAGTCAGGAAAGGGTCTAACGCTCACTTTGCAGCCGCGACTTTTCCATACCGCAGATCCCCCTGCGCCAATTGCATATCCTATCTATTCAATGGGATCTTTCTAACGCTGGTATTTAGAGTCTTGGCTGAAGTGAGCATTAGAAATCTAACGACAAGACTCCAGCCGCAGAGAAAAGCCAGGAGTTAAGAGCTTTCTGGGCTAACGCCGGTTCATAAACCTCTTAACTACTGTGCTCTAAAGTACACTAACACCCATAAACTACCTATGTACCCCTAAACCGAGGTCCCCCCACATCGCCGCCACTCTATTAAATTTTTTTAACCCCTAATCTGCCGACCGCACACCGCCGCAACCTACGTTATCCCTATGTACCCCTAATCTGCTGCCCCTAACACCACCGACCCCTATATTATACAGGGAGTGCAGAATTATTAGGCAAATTAGTATTTTGACCACATCATCCTCTTTATGCATGTTGTCTTACTCCAAGCTGTATAGGCTCGAAAGCCTACTACCAATTAAGCATATTAGGTGATGTGCATCGCTGTAATGAGAAGGGGTGTGGTCTAATGACATCAACACCCTATATCAGGTGTGCATAATTATTAGGCAACTTCCTTTCCTTTGGCAAAATGAGTCAAAAGAAGGACTTGACAGGCTCAGAAAAGTCAGAAATAGTGAGATATCTTGCAGAGGGATGCAGCACTCTTAAAATTGCAAAGCTTCTGAAGCGTGATCATCGAACAATCAAGCGTTTCATTCAAAATAGTCAACAGGGTCGCAAGAAGCGTGTGGAAAAACTAAGGCGCAAAATAACTGCCCATGAACTGAGAAAAGTCAAGCGTGCAGCTGCCAAGATGCCACTTGCCACCAGTTTGGCCATATTTCAGAGCTGCAACATCACTGGAGTGCCCAAAAGCACAAGGTGTGCAATACTCAGAGACATGGCCAAGGTAAGAAAGGCTGAAAGACGACCACCACTGAACAAGACACACAAGCTGAAACGTCAAGACTGGGCCAAGAAATATCTCAAGACTGATTTTTCTGAGGTTTTATGGACTGATGAAATGAGAGTGAGTCTTGATGGGCCAGATGGATGGGCCCGTGGCTGGATTGGTAAAGGGCAGAGAGCTCCAGTCCGACTCAGACGCCAGCAAGGTGGAGGTGGAGTATTGGTTTGGGCTGGTATCATCAAAGATGAGCTTGTGGGGCCTTTTCGGGTTGAGGATGGAGTCAAGCTCAACTCCCAGTCCTACTGCCAGTTTCTGGAAGACACCTTCTTCAAGCAGTGGTACAGGAAGAAGTCTGCATCCTTTAAGAAAAACATGATTTTCAAGCAGGACAATGCTCCATCACACGCGTCCAAGTACTCCACAGCGTGGCTGGCAAGAAAGGGTATAAAAGAAGAAAATCTAATGACATGGCCTCCTTGTTCACCTGATCTGAACCCCATTGAGAACCTGTGGTCCATCATCAAATGTGAGATTTACAAGGAGGGAAAACAGTACACCTCTTTGAACAGTGTCTGGGAGGCTGTGGTTGCTGCTGCACGCAATGTTGATGGTGAACAGATCAAAACACTGACAGAATCCATGGATGGCAGGCTTTTGAGTGTCCTTGCAAAGAAAGGTGGCTATATTGGTCACTGATTTGTTTTTGTTTTGTTTTTGAATGTCAGAAATGTATATTTGTGAATGTTGAGATGTTATATTGGTTTCACTGGTAAAAATAAATAATTGAAATGGGTATATATTTGTTTTTTGTTAAGTTGCCTAATAATTATGCACAGTAATAGTCACCTGCACACACAGATATCCCCCTAAAATAGCTATAACTAAAAACAAACTAAAAACTACTTCCAAAACTATTCAGCTTTGATATTAATGAGTTTTTTGGGTTCATTGAGAACATGGTTGTTGTTCAATAATAAAATTAATCCTCAAAAATACAACTTGCCTAATAATTCTGCACTCCCTGTACAGACATAATCTACATAAAAACGTGCTATAATTTAAAATGTAATCAGTTACACTAGGTGAGTTCAAGCAGTGTTACGCATGGTATCCTCTATTTCAGTCATTTGTAACACCGTTCTATGGATAAACAGCTGACTGAAATACAAAAGAAAACTGGTTCAAATCTATTGCCATAAGCTGCAAACACATGGGTATTTATTAGGCTTCACACTTAAATCAGGTTAATATGAATAGATCAAATACACTGTTGCTAATCGGCAGAATGGTAGATGGAAACAATGCAATGTGTATTTGGTTTCTCTGCTGTATTTCAGTATATGTAATATTGTACTCCAAGTGTCAAGGTAGATAAAAAACTGACCGGTCAGTGATCCACTGTTAACTTCAAAGTATTGCTATCCTTACTGGACCTCTGTGGTGATGCTTGTTCCGAGCTGTAGGTATTCAGCTTTTGCCCAGCATCTTCACTGACTGTGCTGCAAGCGGGTCACTTGACTAGTAGCCAATCGGATGGTCGATGCAGGCTTTGGCTCCAAATTTGAAAAATGGGTGTGATAGTATCACTGTGTATTTTTTAATCCTCCTGAACAACAAGCCTTTCTTCTACTAGTTTCGGCAGTGTAATGGTTTTATCAAGATGGCTTGTTGTGTATTCCATCAGCCTATGGTATTGCTTTATTTTGAATGTCCATTTATTTATATTCTGTGAGTGTATGTATCATCTCTGATTATATAGTCAAACAGATTCAATACCTCTCGTCATATGCAGTCATTCTATCATGCAAGTATAATGAGAGAACGGTGAAAAATCTTAAATATTAGTATACAATTAATTTACATTCAGTTGTGTAAGTAGTGAGAAGAAATTCCCATATTGAGTTCATGTATATGCTCATATGAGTAAATATATTATGTATAGAAAAAAGGGTTGTCATATTCTTTGTATTTATTAAAAACGTAAAGAAGACACAACGTTTTTCAGTTTACGGTTTGAAAAGAAATTATTTTGAAAAAAATAAAATAATAATTTTGAAAAAAAGTAATTTTGAAAAAAAAAAGGAGAAAAGAGAGTTTCTAAGTGAAATGTTAAGAAAAAAACGATTCTCTGTAAATGTTTGTAAATGTATTGATATTAATAAATACAAAGAAAAGCTAACACAACTCTTAGACGATATAAGATTAAAGGATAAACAGAAAGAGATCATTAACAATATTACTAATATAAAAAATGAACTAATAGAGAATAAATAGAAGAAATATAATAGAGATGAACAAGATTATACACATGAGATCACGAAAAAACAGACCAATATGATACAAAATGGACTGATGAGGGGGGTGCAGAAATAAATACACACAAGAAAAATAGAGCACAAATGATATTTAGAAAAATAAATAAAACCATGAATAATAGATTTCCTAATAACAACCAAAATCATAACCAAACATATCCGGAATGGAGAAACTCTGACTATAATAAATTCCAGACTTCACATAGGAGAGGGGAATATAGAACGGCCCCGGAGTATAAAGGTAATAGCTACTATAAATATAACCAACCTAGAGAACAGGAACATAGAAATAATTTTTATTATAATAGAACAGAGAAAAGGAGTCAACACCACTCAGGACATCAGTGGAGAGATCAAGTAACGTCACACTATAGCAGTAACTATAATAGTAATTACAAAATGAGAAACACATATAATAGGGACTGGTATGGATCAAACGCCGACAACAGACGGAGATATAATTCACGATACACATGCAACCCTACAAATAAGAAGTTTAGAGAACCACAACCCTTTCATCTACAAAATAAATACACAACATTAAATGAAATTAGAGAAGACAACATCGACTCTAATCCTTTTTTAGAGTTGGGTCCCCCAGGAGAAGGAACATCTTGGGGGCAAATAACAAAGACCCCAAGGGAAAAGAGCTGGGTACAGAAATTAAGAAGATTGGAGGAAAGAGAGGAAGAGAAAGACAGGCAAGGGAACAAAAGGTGGAAATAGTTAATACATGTGGAATTTTTAACCTGAGCAACACCACCCTTAATCGAGAGCAAGAAAAAGTTCTGAGTAAGAGCCTGTCCTTTGCCCCCACATGTAGAATTAATAGATTTAATACTATGATCAATGTAAACCACTATGTCTGAGAGAGAAATCTGATTGAATGAACATTAGAAATCCCTAGACAAGAGACTGACTACTACAACCAAACCAATCTGAAACCCAAATCTACATTTTATCCCACTCAAGAAAAGGCCAAATGTCTTGAATTATTTGAAAAGTCTGTAAAAGAAGATTTACAGAAACAGAATCACAAACACAGACAGAGACAGAATCTAACAAGAAAAGAAAACACCATGTTAAAATAACTAAAAAATAACCCAGACATCATAATCAAGGAAGCAGACAAGGGCAGGGTCTCGTGATCCTAAATTCAACTGACTATCTAGTTGAAGCATATGTGTAGACACATATAGAAGATTAAAGCACAATCCCATTAGAGAATACAGAAAAATTTTAGATAAACTACTCTTCAATACCAAACATGAAAAAATAATTAATGAGAAAGAATTTAATTTCCTAAGAATAACACATCCCATCACCCCAATCTTTTATCATCTTCCTAAAATTCATAAATCTCTAAATAAACCACCAGGCAGACCTATTAATTTGTGTATCAATTCTTTGACTTCAAACCTATCCCAGTGCGTAGATACTTTTCTTCAACAATACGTTATAACTAGTGATGTTGCAAACTTAAAATTTTCCGTTCGCGAGCGACGAACGCAAACTTCCACAAGTGCTCGCGAACGGGCGAACCGGGCGAACCACCATTGACTTCAATAGGCAGGTGAATTTTAAAACACACAGAGACTCTTTCTGGCCACAATAGTGATGGAAAAGTTGTTTCAAGGGTATTAACACCTAGACTGTGGCATGCCCGAGGGGGATCCATGGCAAAACTCCCACGGAAAATTACATAGTTGATGCAGAGTCTGGTTTTAATCCATAAAGGGCATAAATCACCTAACATTCCTAAATTGTTTGGAATAACGTGCTTTAAAACATCAGGTATGATGTTGTATCGATCGGATAGTGTAAGGGTTACGCCCGCTTCACAGTGACAGACCAAACTCCCCGTTTAACGCACCGCAAACAACCGCAAACAGTCCATTTGCACAACCGCAAACTCCCCATTGCCATGAGATAGATAGATTGGTGGCACTAGTTAACAAGTGGGCCTGGCACACACGCAGGCAACTGCAATTAGATTACACTAGCAGACTGATGTTTCACAGTCAAAAAAGTTTTTTAAAAAAAATTTACACTACTGTTACAACAGATATGAGTGGTGGCACTAGTTGGCAAGTGGGCCTGGCACACACGCTGGCAGGCAGGCAGGCAACTGCAATTAGATTACACTAGCAGACTGATGTTTCACAGTCAAAAAAGTTTTTTTTTAAAAATTTACACTACTGTTACAACAGATATGAGTGGTGACACTAGTTGGCAAGTGGGTCTGACACACACGCTGGCAGGCAGGCAACTGCAATTAGATTGCACTAGCAGACTGATGTTTCACAGTTAAAAATTTTTTTTTTTAAATTTACACTACTGTTACAACAGATATGAGTGGTGGCACTAGTTGGCAAGTGGACCTGGCACACATGCTGGCAGGCAGGCAACTGCAATTAGATTACACTAGCAGACTGATGTTTCACAGTCAAAAAAGTTTTTTTTAAAAAACATTTACACTACTGTTACAACAGATATGATAGGTGGCACTAGTTGCCAAGTGGGCCTGGCACACACGCTGGCAGGCAACTGCAATTAGATTACACTAGCAGACTAATGTTTCACAGTCAAAAAAGTTTTTTTTAAAAAAATTTACACTACTGTTACAACAGATATGAGTGGTGGCACTAGTTGGCAAGTGGCCCTGGCACACACGCTGGCAGGCAGGCAACTGCAATTATATTACACTAGCAGACTGATGTTTCACAGTCAAAAAAGTTTTTTTTTAAAGCGTTTGTGATGTGAGATCATGTGCCTTCGCAAAGTAGTTGTACCTAGGTGGGTGTTGGACTTCCCACAACTCAGTTTCTTTTGGCACAGGTTGCAAATGGCATCGCTGTTGTCAGAGGCAGACACACAAAAAAAATGCCACACTGCTGAGCTCTGCAATGACGGCATTCTGGTAGTGGCAACAGCATGCATTGATTGGCGTGCTGTCTGGCTGACCCCGGGTGCCGATGCATGCTGTCTGACTGTGCCAATAGCTCCTTGCGACGACCCCCCCCTGCTTCCAACTCGTCTCCTCCTCCTCCTCCTCTCTGTCTCCCCATCTAAACTTTCCCCCTCTTCTTCTTCTCTTCTAGCGGGCACCCACGTGACATCCATGGACGCATCATCATCAACCACTTCACTTGTATCTGACAAATCAACAAAGGAAGCAGCAGCGGGTACAACATCATCATCATCATCACACCGTACGTCCATGTCTGTAATGCTGCCTGACTGAGACATATCACTGTTATCTACATCCTCTGTCAATGATGGTTGCACATCACTCATTTCTTCAAACTGATGTGTCAATAACTCCTCTGACAGATCAAGTGAAGCGGCTGTGGTGTCTTGTGTTAGCCAGTCAACTAGGTCCTCCTCAGAAGTTTTCGCGTTCAAACTCATGTGTCAATAACTCCTCTGACAGATCAAGTGAAGCGGCTGTGGTGTCCTGTGTTAGCCAGTCAACTAGGTCCTCCTCAGAACTTTTTGCGTTCATGGTACGTGGCCTCTAAACACTGGGCATTATTGTAGGGTCAAAGGGAATCACAGCACCACGACCACGACAGCACCTACGGGGTGGCCTGCCTCTGCCTGTCATTTTTTTTTTAATGTACACTTACACTACTATTAAACAAGATATGAGTGGTGGCACTGGGCAAGTGGGCACAGTAAACGCTGTGAGCCTGACACAAAAAAGCAGACTGATGTTTCACAATCCAAAAAGTTTTTTTTTTTTTTAAATTTACACTACTGTTACAACAGATATGAGTGGTACTAGTTGGAAAGTGGGCCTGGCATACACGCTGGCAGGCAGGCAACTATGATTAGATTACACTAGCAGACTGATGTTTCACAGTCAAAAAAGTTTTTTTTTAAAAAATTTACACTACTGTTACAACAGATATGAGTGGTGGCACTAGTTGGCAAGTGGGCCTGGCACACACGCTGGCAGGCAGGCAACTGCAATTAGATTACACTAGCAGACTGATGTTTCACAGTCAAAAACGTTTTTTTTTTTTTAAATTTACACTACTGTTACAACAGATATGAGTGGTGGCCCTAGTTGGCAAGTGGGCCTGGCACACACGCTGGCAGGCAACTGCAATTAGATTACACTAGCAGACTGATGTTTCACAGTCAAAAAAGTTTTTTTTAAAAAATTTACACTACTGTTACAACAGATATGAGTGGTGACACTAGTTGGCAAGTGGGTCTGACACACACGCTGGCAGGCAGGCAACTGCAATTAGATTGCACTAGCAGACTGATGTTTCACAGTTAAAAATTTTTTTTTTAAATTTACACTACTGTTACAACAGATATGAGTGGTGGCACTAGTTGGCAAGTGGACCTGGCACACATGCTGGCAGGCAGGCAACTGCAATTAGATTACACTAGCAGACTGATGTTTCACAGTCAAAAAAGTTTTTTTTTAAAAAATTTACACTACTGTTACAACAGATATGATAGGTGGCACTAGTTGCCAAGTGGGCCTGGCACACACGCTGGCAGGCAACTGCAATTAGATTACACTAGCAGACTAATGTTTCACAGTCAAAAAAGTTTTTTTTAAAAAAATTTTACACTACTGTTACAACAGATATGAGTGGTGGCACTAGTTGGCAAGTGGCCCTGGCACACACGCTGGCAGGCAGGCAACTGCAATTATATTACACTAGCAGACTAATGTTTCACAGTCAAAAAAGTTTTTTTTAAAAAAAATTACACTACTGTTACAACAGATATGAGTGGTGGCACTAGTTGGCAAGTGGCCCTGGCACACACACTGGCAGGCAGGCAACTGCAATTATATTACACTAGCAGACTGATGTTTCACAGTCAAAAAAGTTTTTTTTAAAAAATTTACACTACTATTACAACAGATATGAGTGGTGGCACTAGTTGGCAAGTGGGCCTGGCACACACACTGGCAGGCAGGCAACTGCAATTAGATTACACTAGCAGAATGATGTTTCACAGTCAAAAATGTTTTTTTTTAAAAATTTACACTACTGTTACAACAGATATGAGTGCTGGCACTAGTTGGCAAGTGGGCCTGGCACACACGCTGGCAGGCAGGCAACTGCAATTAGATTACACTAGCAGACTGATGTTTCACAGTCAAAAAAGTTTTTTTAAAAAATGTTTACACTACTGTTAAAACAGATATGAGTGGTGGCACTAGTTGGCAAGTGGGCCTGGCACACACGCTGGCAGGCAGACAACTGCAATTAGATTACACTAGCAGACTGATGTTTCACAGTCAACATTTTTTTTTTTAATTTACACTACTGTTACAACAGATATGAGTGGTGGCACTAGTTGGCAAGTGGGCCAGGCACACACGCTGGCAGGCAGGCAACTGCAATTAGATTACACTAGCAGACTGATGTTTCACAGTCAAAAAAGTTGTTTTTTAAAAAAAAATTACACTAATGTTACAACAGATATGAGTGGTGGCACTAGTTGGCAAGTGGGCCTGGCACACACGCTGGCAGGCAGACAACTGCAATTAGATTACACTAGCAGACTGATGTTTCACAGTCAACATTGTTTTTTTAAATTTACACTACTGTTACAACAGCTATGAATGGTGGCACTAGTTGGCAAGTGGGCCTGGCACACACGCTGGCAGGCAACTGCAATTAGATTACACTAGCAGACTAATGTTTCACAGTCAAAAAAGTTTTCTACTGTTACAACAGATATGAGTGGTGACACTAGGTGGCAAGTGGGCCTGGCACACACGCTGGCAGGCAGGCAACTGCAATTAGATTACACTAGCAGACTGATGTTTCACAGTCAAAAAAGTTTTTTTTTAAAAATGTACACTACTGTTACAACAGATATGATAGGTGGCACTAGTTGGCAAGTGGGCCTGGCACACACACTGGCAGGCAGGCAACTGCAATTAGATTACACTAGCAGACTGATGTTTCACAGTCAAAAAAGTTTTTTTTAAAATTTACACTACTATAACAACAGATATGAGTGGTGGCACTAGTTGGCAAGTGGCCCTGGCACACACGCTGGCAGGCAGGCAACTGCAATTAGATTACACTAGCAGACTGATGTTTCACAGTCAAAAAAGTTTTTTTAAAAAAATTTACACTACTGTTACAACAGATATAAGTGGTGGCACTAGTTGGCAATTGGGCCTGGCACACACGCTGGCAGGCAGGCAACTGCAATTAGATTACACTAGCAGAATGATGTTTCACAGTCAAAAATGTTTTTTTAAAAAAATTTACACTACTATTACAACAGATATGAGTGGTGGCAGTAGTTGGCAAGTGGGCCTGGCACACACACTGGCAGGCAACTGCAATTAGATTACACTAGCAGACTGATGTTTCACAGTCAAAAAAGATTTTTTTTTTTAAATTTACACTACTGTTACATCAGATATGAGTGGTGGCACTAGTTGGCAAGTTGGCCTGGCACACACACTGGCAGGCAGGCAACTGCAATTAGATTACACTAGCAGACTGATGTTTCACAGTCAAAAAAGTTTTTTAAAAAATTTACACTACTATTACAACAGATATGAGTGGTGACACTAGTTGGCAAGTGGGCCTGGCACACATGCTGGCAGGCAGGCAACTGCAATTAGATTACACTAGGAGACTGATGTTTTACAGTCAAAAAAGTTTTGTTTTTTTTAAATTACACTACTGTTACAACAGATATGAGTGGTGGCACTAGTTGGCAAGTGGGCCTGGCACACACGATGGCAGGCAGGCAACTGCAATTAGATTACACTAGCAGACTGTTTCACAGTCAAAAAAGTTTTTTTTTTTTAAATTTACACTACTGTTACAACAGATATGAGTGGTGGCACAAGTTGGCAAATGGGCCTGGCACACACGCTGGCAGGCAGGCAACTGCATTTAGATTACACTAGCAGACTGATGTTTCAAAGTAAAAAAAAAATTTAAAAAAAAATTTACACTATTGTTTTAACAGATATTATGTTTCACAGTCAAAAAAGTAGTTTTTTTTAAATTTACACTACTGTTACAAAAGATATGAGTGGTGGCACTAGTTGGCAAGTGGGCCTGGCACACACGCTGGTAGGCAGGCTACTGCTATTAGATTACACTAGCAGACTGATGTTTCATAGTCAAAAATTATTATTTTTTTTAAAATTTACACTACTGTTACAACAGATATGAGTGGTGGCACTAGTTAACAAGTGGGCCTGGCACACACGCAGGCAACTGCAATTAGATTACACTAGCAGACTGATGTTTCACAGTCAAAAAAGTTTTTTAAAAAAAATTTACACTACTGTTACAACAGATATGAGTGGTGGCACTAGTTGTCAAGTGGGCCTGGCACACACGCTGGCAGGCAGGCAACTGCAATTAGATTACACTAGCAGACTGATGTTTCACAGTCAAAAAAGTTTTTTTTTGAAAAAAATTTACACTACTGTTACAACAGATATGAGTGGTGGCACTAGTTGGCAAGTGGGCCTGGAACACACGCTGGCAGGCAGGCAACTGCAATTAGATTACACTAGGAGACTGATGTTTCACAGTCAAAAAAGTTTTTTTAAAAAAAAATTATACTACTGTTACAACAGATATGAGTGGTGGCACTAGTTGGCAAGTGGGCCTGGCACACACGCTGGCAGGCAACTACAATTAGATTACACTAGCAGACTGATGTTTCACAGTCAAAAAAGTTTTTTTTCAAAAATTTACACTGCTGTTACAACAGATATGAGTGGTGGCCCTAGTTGGCAAGTGGGCCTGGCACACACGCTGGCAGGCAGGCAACTACAATTAGATTACACTAGCAGACTGATGTTTCACAGTCAAAAAAAAAATTTTTTCAAAAATTTACACTACTGTTACAACAGATATGAGTGGTGGCACTAGTTGGCAAGTTGGCCTGGCACACACACTGGCAGGCAGGCAACTGCAATTAGATTACACTAGCAGACTGATGTTTCACAGTCAAAAAAAGTTTTTAAAAAAATTTACACTACTATTACAACAGATATGAGTGGTGACACTAGTTGGCAAGTGGGCCTGGCACACATGCTGGCAGGCAGGCAACTGCAAATAGATTACACTAGGAGACTGATGTTTTACAGTCAAAAAAGTTTTGTTTTTTTTAAATTTACACTACTGTTACAACAGATATGAGTGGTGGCACTAGTTGGCAAGTGGGCCTGGCACACACGATGGCAGGCAGGCAACTGCAATTAGATTACACTAGCAGACTGTTTCACAGTCAAAAAAGTTTTTTTTTTTTTTAAATTTACACTACTGTTACAACAGATATGAGTGGTGGCACTAGTTGGCAAATGGGCCTGGCACACACGCTGGCAGGCAGGCAACTGCATTTGGATTACACTAGCAGACTGATGTTTCACAGTCAAAAAAGTTTTTTTTAAAAAAATTTACACTACTGTTACAACAGATATGAGTGGTGGCACTAGTTGGCAAGTGGGCCTGGCACACACACTGGCAGGCAAGCAACTGCAATTAGATTACACTAGCAGACTGATGTTTCAAAGTAAAAAAAAAATTTAAAAAAAAATTTACACTATTGTTTTAACAGATATTATGTTTCACTGTCAAAAAAGTTGTTTTTTTTAAATTTACACTACTGTTACAAAAGATATGAGTGGTGGCACTAGTTGGCAAGTGGGCCTGGCACACACGCTGGTAGGCAGGCTACTGCTATTAGATTACACTAGCAGACTGATGTTTCACAGTCAAAAATTATTATTTTTTTAAAAATTTTCACTACTGTTACAACAGATATGAGTGGTGGCACTAGTTAACAAGTGGGCCTGGCACACATGCAGGCAACTGCAATTAGATTACACTAGCAGACTGATGTTTCACAGTCAAAAAAGTTTTTTTAAAAAAATTTACACTACTGTTACAACAGATATGAGTGGTGGCACTAGTTGGCAAGTGGGCCTGGCACACACGCTGGCAGGCAGGCAACTGCAATTAGATTACACTAGCAGACTGATGTTTCACAGTCAAAAAAGTTTTTTTTCAAAAATTTACACTACTGTTACAACAGATATGAGTGGTGGCACTAGTTGGCAAGTTGGCCTGGCACACACACTGGCAGGCAGGCAACTACAATTAGATTACACTAGCAGACTGATGTTTCACAGTCAAAAAAGTTTTTTTTTTTTAAATTTACACTACTGTTACAACAGATATGAGTGGTGGCACTAGTTGGCAAGTGGGCCTGGCACACACGCTGGCAGGCAGGCAACTACAATTAGATTACACTAGCAGACTGATGTTTCACAGTCAAAAAAGTTTTTTTTTTCAAAAATTACACTACTCTTACAACAGATATGAGTGGTGTGTCACTAGTTGGCAAGTGGGCCTGGCACACAGGCTTGCAGGCAGGCAACTGCAATTAGATTACACTAGCAGAATGATGTTTCACAGTCAAAAAAGTTTTTTTTTTTAAATTTACACTACTGTTACAACAGATATGAGTGGTGGCACTAGTTGGCAAGTGGGCCTGGAACACACACTGGCAGGCAGGCAACTGCTATTAGATTGCACTAGCAGACTGATGTTTCACAGTCAAAAAAGTTTTTAAAAAAAAAATTTACACTACTGTTACAACAGATATGAGTGGTGGCACTAGTTGGCAAGTGGGCCTGGCACATACGCTGTAAGGCAGGCAACTACAATTAGATTACTCTAGCAGACTGATGTTTTACAGTCAAAAAGGTTTTTTTTTTAAAAAAATTACACTACTGTTACAACAGATATGAGTGGTGGCACTAGTTGGCAAGTGGCCCTGGCACACACGCTGGCAGGCAGGCAACTGCAATTAGATTTCACTAGCAGACTGATGTTTCACAGTCAAAAAAGTTTTTTTTTTTAAATTTACACCACTGTTACAACAGATATGAGTGGTGGCCCTAGTTGGCAAGTGGGCCTGGCACACACGCTGGCAGGCAGGCAACTGCAATTGGATTACACTAGCAGACTGATGTTTCACAGTCAAAAAAGTATTTTTTTTTTAAATTTACACTACTGTTACAACAGATATGAGTGGTGGCACTTAGCAAGTGGGCCCGGGACACACACTGGCAGGCAGGCAACTGCAATTAGATTACACTAGCAGACTGATGTTTCACAGTTAAAAATAGTTTTTTTTAAAAAAATGTATACTACTGTTACAACAGATATGAGTGGTGGCACTTAACAAGTGGGCCTGGCACACACGCTGGCAGGCATGCAACTGCAATTAGATTACACTAGCAGACTGATGTTTCACAGTCAAAAAAGTTTTTTTTTTTTTAAATTTACACTACTGTTACAACAGATGAGTGGTGGCACTAGTTGCCAAGTGGGCATGGCACACACGCTGGCAGGTAGGCAGGCAACTGCAATTAGATTACACTAGCAGACTGATGTTTCACAGTCAAAAAAATTATTTATTTATTTTAATTTACACTACTGTTACAACAGATATGAGTGGTGGCACTGCAGGCAGGCAACTGCAATTAGATTACACTAGCAGACTGATGTTTCACAGGCAAAATTATTCAGGCTAAAAAGGGCTTTTTGGGGTGCTGTCCTTACAGCTTGATCAGATGAGTCCTTCAGGACTGTAGTGGACACTGAATACACTAGCCTAGCTATCAATTTCCCTATGAAATCAGCAGCAGCTGCACTGTCCATCCTCTCACTAACAATGCTGCTTCCGAATGAATCTAAAATGGCTTCTGTCCAGGTCTGGGAGGGAGTGTCTGCTGCTGATTGGCTTTAATGTGTCTGCAGACTGTGAGATACAGGGTCAAAGTTTACTCAATGATGATGAATAGGGGGCGGATTGAACATCGCATATGTTCGTCCGCCGCTGTGAACGCGAATAAGCTATGTTCGCTGGGAACTATTCACCGGTGAACAATTCGCGACATCACTAGTTATAACTTTACCTACATATCTAAAAGACACAACACAATTTTTATATACTCTAGAGAGTATATCATGGCAAGACAACATGTTACTAGTTACATGAGATGTGAATGCATTATACACTAATTTTGCACACTCACTGGAATCTACTAAATTCTATCCACACAAAGATGATAATACTCCCACTGTACAAGCAGATTTTATCCTACAATGTATTGATTATATACTGAACAATAACAATTTCAGTTTTAATGGGGAATTCTTTCTCCAAACTAAAGGGACAGCCATGGGTACAAGGTTTGTGCCCAGCTATGCCAACCTTTTTATGGGAAGACTGAGCAAGCACATATCACAGACACACAGTGGGGCGCAAACCTCGTACTCTTTAAGAGATATATTGATGATCTGTTCATTATCTGGCAGGGGGGCAAGGAACTACTAAAGATGTCCATGGAGGATCTTAATCATAATGAGTGGGGCTTATCGTTCACTTATGAATACAGCCAACAGAATATCAATTTCCTAGATGTATCTATTGAAAAAAAGACAATATCATTAATACTAAGACCTTTTTCAAATAGATTATAACAATTACATACACTACGACAGCTGCCACCATGAACAATGGAAAACCAATGTACCCAAAGGGCAATTTATGAGATTAAGGAAGAACTGCTCAGACATAAGAGACTATAAAGATCAAGCTCAAATAATTACAAACAGATTTATAGAGAGGGGGTACAGGAAGGAAATTGTAAAAGAAGCAATGAGTAGTATAGAGAAATTAGAAAGAAAAAGTCTCCCAAACTCCCAAAAGTGTATAGAACAGAAGAAGAATCAGAATTACGATACATCTTTCATTACACAATACATTTCCGATTTCAAACTAATAAGGAAAATATTACACAAACATTGGGATCTAGTACAAAAAGACCCCACCTTAAATAAAATCATAGAAGATAAACCTAAAATCATCTATAGGAGAGCAAAAACCCTCAAAACCCTATTAGCCCCGAGTGAATATAAGAAAAAAGATGGAAAAGTTAATAAAGATATAGAAGGCAATAAACTAGAAGGGTTCTACCCTTGCCATAGGTGTAAGGCCTGTAATTTCAGCAAAACAATGCAAGGTAGATGAATCCACAAATTCTGATTTTAAATTCGCCATTAAAGATACCATTAGATGCACAGACTCCAACGTAGTATATATCATTCAATGCCCATATAAAAATCAGTACTTGGGCCAAACAGGACACCCCATAAGGGACAGAATCAGACAACACCTACTGAATATAGAATGGGGGTTCAAAGACCATCTCCTTTCAATGGATTTTAAAGAGAGTCATGGCCAGAAAACAGATGGTCTACTATATTGGGGTGTGAAAAAAGTAAAACTAAAGTGAGGAGGCATATATCACAACAAATCAGCCAATAGTAGCTCTCATTCTATTGGCTGATTTGAACAGCCAATAGGATTTCAGAAGCTTGCCTCCTATTGGCTGATTTGAATTTAAACTCGTCAGCCATTAGGAATGCAAGGGACCCCATCTTGAATCGCGTCTCTTGCATTGAAGCTTCAGTTTACTACGGCAACCGTAAGAACAGAAGCTTCGCATCGGATGTCTTCAGGATTGACCAGCTCCGTGCTGGCTGGATGAAGATAGAAGAGGCTGCCTGGATGAAGACTTCTTGCCATCTGGATGATGACTTCGCCGACTGGATGGATCCTTCAAGCGTGACTTCAAGAACTGTAAGTGGATCGTCGAGGGTTAGTGTTAGGTTTTTTTAAGGGTGTTTTGGGTGTGTTTTATTTTTAGATTAGGGTCTGGGCAGTAAAAGAGCTAAATGCCCTTTTAAGGGCAATGCCCATACAAATGCCCTTTTCAGGGCAATGGGTAGCTTAGGTTTTTTTTAGAGTTAGGGTTTTTATTTGGGGGGGTTGGTTGGTGGGTTTTACTGTTGGGAGGGGTTTTTATATTTTTTTTTGCCAGGTAAAAGAGCTGATATCTTTGGGACAATGCCCCACAAAAGGCCCTTTTAAGGGCCATTGGTAGTTTATTGTAGGCTAGGGTTTTTTTTTATTTTGGGTGGGCTTTTTTATTTTGATAGCACTATTAGATAAGGGTACATTTTTTGTTTTGGATAATTTGGTTTGTTATTTTTCGTAATTTTTTTTGTTTTAATAATAATTTTTATTGAGATTCAATACTGAAAATGTCTATACAAAATATATAGAGAAGTCATTTCAAGACATTAAATCAATGAACAAACTAAAACAAGAACATCAAAGTTGTAAGACAATTGTAAGATTAAAACTCATGAATTATGCCTATCCAATTATATACCCTCTAAAGAGCCATAGGGCCTCTCTTAGACCTCTCTATGTTGTAAGTAGTATATGAAGTCAAAAAAGGCAATTAAGAACTGTACTAGACCTCTCTAGGGTCTCAATCGGTGAATCTGATTTCTCCAATTTTAAGGGAAGGGATTATCAATTATCACTTATTCAATTCAACCATCAATAGTTTATCATAGTCTTGGTACATTCAGGTGATCAAACAAATGTAAGCCCGTATTGCAAAAATAGTAGTAGTAGTATAATAGATTATTTGTTATTCTGTCTATTCTCCTTCAATAAAACCAATGTGTTTGTTACACTTTAAAGGTCAACTAGAATTGTTAATCTTTTGTGGAGGAGTTCCGGAGAAGGAGCCTGCGTTTAGGTTGTGCAACGCAAGCACCTGTGTCCTGCAGGTAACCCACTGGCGGTGATTTTTCGCGCGCCAGGGCCCTCTGCAACTGAGGAGAAGAGACCTGCATCCGGCTCGAATTGTGTACAGAGCCCCGAAGGATTCCCGCAGCGCCTGTCACCTGCGCTGACTTAACACATCTTAACTCAGAAGCCCCACGCAGGACATCGCGTGCAGGAGCTACTCTGAGCCTCATCACCTTCAGCGGCAGTCCCCCCTCTCCCACCGAAGCTGCGTGTGAGGGGGTAGATAGCCCGAAGATATCTGTCTACATAGAGGATATCGAGCACTTTTACCTGTTCTCCCCCCCCACCGGTGCTGCGCGGGGGGAGAGGAAACAGCTTCTTGGAACAAGCACAGCACGGTTTGTCTGCAGCCCAGGAGTGTGTCCGTTTGCCTCGTGGTCGGGTCCGGTGGGACCGGCGGGTCTATAGGCAACTGTTTCTTTACTGGCTTGCTGCCTAGGGTCCCTCCTCTACGATCACTACATACTTCTCAGAGTCTGGAGCTTTGGAGGAAAGGGAGCAGAGTCGCCATTGTGTCTTGTCCCTCTGGCTGTAGAGGCCGGCCACCTATGCCCAGCGCCCCTAAGCACACAAAAGGACAACGGCTAACATCGAAGGTGATAATCTCGAAGAGGGGTGAGTGCAGAACAGCTGTAAGCTTGTTCTCTTATTTTATCCTACACACATGTACTCTGTGAGCAATACCGGCTCCAAAGGCACCTAAGGGTTTGTTGAGCCCTTTTTGTTTCCCTGTTAGCAGTTACCACTAAGACAAAAATGCAAAATTAGATTGGAACTATAAACAGGCACAAACTGGGGTTCTAGCTCCCTGCTCAATCTTCTCACCTTGTAGGAGAAGGCAGAGGTTTTTCTTGACAGTAAAATTCCTCCTCAAAAATAATTCTGTTTGAGTCAAGATCTGCATTTGCTGGGATTCAGTGTCCTAAGGCTTGGAATTCCCTGGGAAAGTCTTATTTGCCCCAAACTAAAAGACATTGCCCTTAAAGGGTGTTCTGGGACTTTGTAACACTACTTGCAAATATTTGAGAAACACTACTGTGTAAAAATAACTGGACAAGTCTTGGTCACGGCCCAGGGGGCACTACTCCTCTTAAATCTTTACTCTCTAAGGCACAAGGATAACATGTTAAAGCTTTGTTAAAATAAGCATTCTTTAAGCTATTTGTTTTTTCTTGCTAGGAGGAATTATCAATGGAGTACAGGCGTTATGTTTTGATATATCAAATTAGTTAATGGCTCTGAAGCATGAGCTGTTAAAATTATATTGGAAGTATATAAATATATAATTTTTCTATTTTTTTATGCATACAATGTGAAGTTGATCAATATGATTCAAGTTGCTGGTGATTATTAATGCATTTTTTTCTCTTAATAGCGAATAATCTTATATGTTTTAAAGGGTCATTGCCATCCTTAGGGGTAAACTGACCTAGGTAAAGCTAATATTACTTTGTGCATACTGTATTCTATTTGGGACATCTAAGTTAAGAAGGTTCCCTTTGGGGAAAACCTTGATAGACCAAAGGTGTATTAAATTATTAGAGGGCTCTGTTCTAGTCAAAGCGTAGCAATCTTATAGTTCATTCTCTGGGAGAGAATAACCCTCGTCGGCCTAGATCACTTTTTTTCTTCACAGACACAACTAGAACACTTCTCTTATATTTTTCCTGGATCCTTCACTTTTTTCCTCCCCCCCCCTTCCCCCTTTTTTTTTTCCCCGCTTAGGCACTTATTCACTTGAGTTCACTGGGATGTTATCACTTTAAGACACAGCACATTTTTTTCCCCACAGGAGGGAGGGAAGGAGAGGGAGGAGGAGGGATTGACTAATTGGTTCTCTCTCCCCCATTCCTCCTTCCCTTCCTCTTTTTTCCTTTTTCTCCTCACTTTTCTTCTTAGCTGCACTTATTTATCGATAGATTTTTAAATTCACCAATCACTCACAAAAGCACTCTGCCGGCCATGGCTTCCAGAGCCAGGGAAAGGAAGAACAAAGCTCCACCAGAAACCTTAGTTGAACTGCACCCTGAACCTAGCTCTGTCAGAAGGATCAGCGCGGGTACAGACTCGCAAGGGCTAGTGATGTGAATAGTATCTTAGAAGCCTTAAACCCAAAATTTGAATCACTCCGGATAGAAATAAAACAAGACCTAAATTTGCTATCTAATGAGGTTAAGCAATTTACGATGAGAATCGAAGAAGCGGAGCAAAGAGTCTCCGACCTTGAAGATCTCACATCAGTCCAAAGCACCAAAATACAGGCAAATACTAGTTCCATTAAAGAATTACAGAACAAGATCGAAGATCTAGAAAATCGATCAAGAAGGAATAATGTCAGGATAATTGGGGTCCCTGAAACTTCAGATTATTTAGATCTTCAGAAATTTGCAGCTGAATCTCTCCCCAAACTACTAAACTTCCCACAAGAACTGCTACCCTTAATAATAGAGAGAGCCCATAGAATAGGGAGACTTAGGGATGTAGAAGGAAATAAATCTAGGCCCAGACCTATAATTGTACGATATTTGAGCTACCAAGATAAGCTTAAAATCATGCAATTATCCCGTAAGAATTTGCCTGTGCTTTTGGAGGGGACTAAAATATCAATCTTTCAAGATTTCGCATATGCCACCTCTCTGAAAAGAAGAGAACTCACCCCAATATGCGGCAGACTAATTAAAGAGGGTATCTTTGCCACGGTACTATATCCGGCTAAACTTAAAATAGAATTTCAGGGCCACACATATTTTTTTGAGACCGCTGCGGAGGCAGAAAAGTTTTTCACGGAAAAAGTTGCTAAATAGGATAACAGGATTCTTGATAATTTAAATGTACTCAATCACATCTCTGATAAGCAAAAGTGAATGGCTCTATAGTTTCACCTGTTTTCTTTTTTTTTGCACTAAGTTTTAAGGAGAATTATTCTTCTGGGGACGGGGATGGGGGAGCAACATATTTTTTTCCCTTTTTAAATTTTTTTTTTTTTTTTTTTTTTTTTTTTTAAGTAACGTCTAAAAAAGGAAAAGTTACTTTAACGTCCTGGAATGTCGGGGGTATCTCTTCTCCAATACAGCGCAAGGCAATAGTCTCGCAACTGAGGAAATATAACTCCGATATATCCTTTATACAAGAGACTCATCTTAATGCGGAAGAATCAGTTAAATTGAAAACTTCCTGGGTGAAAGAGGTATTTTATGTACCTAGCATTGGTAGGAAGAGGGGAGTTGCTATTTTACTGGGGAAGAGGTTAACTTACGAAATATTATCGAAATACTCTGACTCAAACAGTAGAATTTTAATTTTGAAAATTAAATTGGCAAATCTTGTCTATATACTTTGTAACATTTATGCCCCCAATAATTTTGATTCTAACTTTTGGGACTCGGTTCAAACTAATATTCTACAAATGGGGGAAGGAAGTGTCATATTGGCAGGGGACTTCAATATGGTACCACGAATACCCATTGATAGGCACAGGGGGAAAAAAAATATCTGCTTGCAATCTAAGAGAGACAAGTTAGAGGCTAGAATGTTTAGAACTTTAGATCGTAATTTGGCTCTTAAAGATATATGGAGAATACAACATCCAGATCAAAGAGAGTTTACGTGTAAGGCTAGAAACGCTAATTCCTTTTCAAGAATAGATTTATTCTTAGTTAGTAATAAAGTAATAAAGATAGGTTCCACCACTAAGATTGCACAAATAACCATCTCAGATCATGCTCCAATCTTATTAGAGATCCCAATTCGTGGTAAAATGTATTCTTCACGGTGGTTTTTCTTCCCAAAATTTTTATCAAATAATTTAAGTTTAAAAATTGGCTAATGAATAAAATGAATGAATTTCTTTCTTTAAATTTGGGCTCAGTCATTAACCCAAACTCTCTATGGGAAGCGGGTAAAGCTGTAATGAGGGGGGAGATCATTGCATATATGGTCAAGCTAAAAAAAAAACTAGTTTTAGAGAAAATCAAGCATTGAAAGCCTTGACCAATTCTTATAATAGATACTTAACTCATCCCACCCCTTTAAATTGGAGACGATACTCTGCTGCCAAGGGAGAGAGAGATACCTTACTGACCCATAATACGGTCCAAGCCGACTTAAAATCTAAAGCAAAGTTCTATCGCCATGGGGACAAAGCCGGTAAATTTCTGGCCAGATTATATAAGAATATACAAGGGAATTCCCCAATTGACTCACTTTTAGAATCTGATTCTTTGATCAATGACCCGAAAGAAATACTAGAAACTTTTTCAGATTATTATAAAGGGATTTACTCCTTTAAGGAGTCCGACTTGGTAGCTTCAAGAGATTTCTGGGAAGGCCTGAACCATCCAGTACTTGCTGAAGACACAGTGAATAAAATTAATGCCCCTATATCAGATCAAGAAATCCTTCAAACCATTAAGGAACTCCGGTCAGACAAAGCTCCTGGGCCGGACTCATTGCCAAATGAGTTTTATAAGATGTTGGCACCGATTGTCACTCCCCATTTGAAGACACTCTTTAATTACTTTTACATAGAGAGGAATCCCATTTCTATATCTTTCTCAGCCTCTACTACGTCACTAATCTTAAAACAAGGTAAAGACCCTCTAAAAAAGGAGGCCTATCGGCCTATAGCATTACTCAACTCCGATTACAAACTATTGACCTCGATCCTAGCTAAAAGATTACAGAGCGAGATTGGGCCTCTCATCAATGAGGACCAGGCGGGGTTTCTAAATAAACGCAACTTAACAGCTAAAATCAGAGAACTCTTTCTGATCCTTGATTATTTCAACAACTCTGAGAAAATACCATCTCAAGACCAAATGGACCTGGCGGTAATAGCGCTAGACGCAGAGAAGGCGTTTGATTCAGTACATCATCGGCATATTCTGTCTTCTTTGCTATCTTTCGGATTTAAAGATAACTTTGTATACTTTATTAAAAGTCTTTGTGAAAACTCATCAACCAAACTTTCTATTAATCAGCTAGAATCTGGTCCAATTAAACTTCAAAGGGGCACCAGACAAGGTTGCCCCTTATCTCCTTTGTTGTTTGACCTAGCTATTGAGCCTCTTGCCCTCAAAATAAGAAAAGATCTTCAACGTATAAAGATAGGGTTAGTGGAACAAAAAATTGCTCTGTATGCCGATGATGTATTGGTCTACGTCTCAAATACTAGATCTAATATCCCCAAATTACTCTCGATCACAAATTCTTTTGGAGCCTTTACGGGATATAAAATTAATCTTGCCAAATCAGAGTTAATGTGGATTAGGAAAAGTGAGACATCTATGACTGATTTACCTTTTAATGAGGTCAGATCTCACTTTAGATATTTAGGCATCAACGTTTCGCCAAATCCACGAGAGTGGTATTATCTTAATATCTCTCCAGTCCTAATCAAGGTAAAGGAGTATATGAAGAACTGGCAACATTTTCCCCTCTCATTTACAGGTCGAATTGCTCTTTTCAAGATGGTTCTTCTTCCTAAGATCCTTTTTCCTTTGCAAAATGTACCAGCCATCTTGAAAACTAAAGACTGGAAGAGTCTATGAAAGGCTCTTCGGTTCTTCTTATGGAGGTGCAAAAGGCCCCGAATTTTGATTACTAGATTACATCTGCCCAGGAGGTATGGTGGTATGGCTCTACCAGATCTCAGCAGTTACAGCTTGGTTTTTCTAGCCCGAATTGTATTAGATTGGTTATTAAATAAGAATTACTTCACGAATAATACTCTTGAAATAAATATATTATATCCATATAATCCCACAGCTTTAATTCATTGCCCTTTGCATCTGATTCCTAAGGAAGTGAAATGCCTTAGCTCTATATACACAATATTACAAGCTTGGAGAAAATTAGGATATAAACTAGGCATAGATATATCCATCCCGAAATTTCAAGGATTATGTGGCAATCCGGAATTCCAAAGAGGTACCCAATCGCAGGTCTTCCAGAAATGGAATAGCCTCGGACTGACTTACCTCACACAATTTATAAACCAAGAGGCTCGTCTAATTAAAACTTTTGAGACCTTAAAACAGGAATTCAAACTAAGCAATAAAGATTTCTTCGCGTATTTTCAGGCTAGGCATTATCTTTCTTTACTTATCAGCAAATATGGTTGGTCCTGGTCTTGGGGGAAATTAGATAGTTGGCCTATCCTGGTTAAAAACAACCTATTCTCCATTTCAACCTGGTATAACCTGTTGGTCAGCCAGAAAGGTGAATTTAATCTATATTATATAACGCAAAAATGGAATTTATTGTCTCAAGACTTAGACATAGGGCCCAACCAGGTTGAAAAGTCTATAGTTACGATAACACAAACTACCTTATCTGCTAGCTGGAGGGAATCACACATCAAGTTACTATATAGAACCTTTTATACCCCGCTCAAAGTATTCAAATGGCATAATTTCAACTTTAATGTGTGCCCAAAATGTTCGCTCCCAGCGGCGGACTTAGTCCATATGATTTGGACCTGTCCTCGATTAACGCAGTTTTGGCGGAAGTTAGAATTTTGGCTTACCAGGGCGTTAAAATTGCCTTCTCTCTCTCTCTCCTTGGCAGAAGTAATCTTCTTTGTTGATTCCCCGTTAACTCATAACTCTAAAAAAATAATAAACATGACAATTTTGGCCGCAAGGAATTTAATCCTTAATAAATGGCGAGATACCTCAACTCCGAGTATATCAGAAGTAAAAAATTACATGAAAAAGCAATGCATCATTGAGCAGTTGGACATAACTCTGACTTCCGAAAGAGAAATAACTCTCTTTTTCCAGAAATGGGCTAGATTCATTAAAATCTTCCCCCAGAAAGAAATAGATAATCTAATATACCCCCTTAGAAACTCTGAGACAGTTTTACTAGGATGTTGTTTTTTTTTTTTCTTTGTGCTGCCCTTTCCCATCCCCTCCCCCCATAGATGTTGAATAGACAACGGTTAAACTGAAATCTTGATTAGAAAATCGATGGCTTTAATTATTTGTGTACTCTAAAATGAAAAAGAAAGGGAAGAAAGGAAAGAATTTTTTTTGAATTCTATTATGTTATACTTTGTTTACAAGCCACTTATTGACATTCCATCCTCAAGTTCTATAACATGAGACCTCTTCTTTTCATTGCTTTTTGTATATGTATTTTTGCTGAGAATCGGTGATTATTGTTTATGTTGTAAATTTAAAACTGAATAAAAAGTATACATAAAAAAAAAAGAATTGTTAATCTTTTAGGATCACCAAAAAAAGAAATGGTTAAGAAATAGAGTGGGGGATTGAAAGGTTTCTATAGGATATATTTTCCTTTGCTTACGAAGTAAGCTCAATGGTATAAAGTGGGGGAGGGTTGAGGAATCAAGAGGTTGGGGTTAGAAGGTAAAAATAAAAATATATATTTTTTTAAGGCTGGGCTGGTAAACAATATATATATCATGGTGCTGGGAATTAAGAGATATGCATCACATTTTGACCATACAATGCATTCAGTTAGCTGTATCTCCTCTCTGGGGCTATGCTACCTCTTTATCAATATGGAAAAGGTGTGTGTGCTGTATCTCCCCTCAAGAGTTGCTGTCACCACCGGACATAGATGGAAAAGGGGTATTGGATATGACCCACTCCCTCTCACAGAGTGGGAAAGGGTGAGGGGAGATTTCTTTCTTTTCTTATCGCAAACATACAATAACCATTTAATCTCAGACTGTAAATAATTATTCCCCTATTACCCTGAATATACCACAAGATAGACATACCCTGGTTTCGAACCCTTATGGTAGCATAGGGATAAAAATGGTTTACAAGGTTGGGTTCATCTTCCATAGGAGCCTAAGGGAACTGGCAAAATTTAAACAGGATGCCTATATGTAAATATGCATTCAATAATACACCTCAGTTTATCATGTCTCAGCAGTGTGATATAATATAACTACCGTTTTAACTTTCCCTACATACATTACTATCACAGTTTATGTGTAATAAAAAGATATGGTCTATATAAGATCTTAGTATTGGCGTAGAAGGGTTTAGTCTACTAGTGGGCAGCATTATCTGTTACTAGAGAGAGAAGTAGAATAGAAGAAGGTGCCACAATAGTGCACAATCAGTGATGCTTAGTCTCCAAACACGCAGTACAAATTATACTTCCAAACGCCTGCTGGACCTTTGGTAGCTGTCCAGATAGCTAACCTCTCGGTAGTGCTGTGCAGTATATCGATCGTTGGAAAGATCCAGTTACAGTACAGGCTGTAATATCAGTTTAATCACGCTGGCCTAGATTTAGAGTTTGGCGGCCAAAGGGGTGCGTTAGCTACGCATGCTTTTTTCCCCCCGCACCTTTTAAATACCGCTGGTATTTAGAGTTCACAGAATGGCTGGGTTTTCAGTGCGTTAGGCTCCAAAAAGGGAGAGTAGAGCATAATTTAACGCCACTGCAACTCTAGATACCAGCGGTGCTTACGGACGCGGCCAGCTTCAAAAACGTGCTCGTGCACGATTCCCCCATAGAAAACAATGGGGCCATTTGAGCTGAAAAAAAACCTAACACCTGCAAAAAAGCAGCGTTCAGCTCCTAACGCAGTCCCATTGTTTACTATGGGGAAACACTTCCTACGTCTGCACCTAACACCCTAACATGTACCCAGAGTCTAAACACCCCTAACCTTACACTTATTAACCCCTAATCTGCCGCCCCCGCTATCGCTGACACCTGCATATTTTTTTAACCCCTAATCTGCCGCTCCGTAAACCGCCGCTACCTACATTATACCTATGTACCCCTAATCTGCTGCCCCTAACACCGCCGACCCCTAGATTATATTTATTAACCCCTAATCTGCCCCCCTCAACGTCGCCTCCACCTGCCTACACTTATTAACCCCTAATCTGCCAAGCGGACCGCACCGCTACTATAATAAAGTTATTAACCCCTAATCCGCCTCACTCACGCCTCAATAACCCTATAATAAATAGTATTAACCCCTAATCTGCCCTCCATAACATCGGCGACACCTAACTTCAATTATTAACCCCTAATCTGCCGACTGAATCTCGCCGCTACTGTAATAAATGGATTAACCCCTAAAGCTAAGTCTAACCCTAACCCTAAATTAAATATAATTTAAATCTAATGAAATAAATTAACTCTTATTAAATAAATTATTCCTATTTAAAGCTAAATACTTACCTGTAAAATAAACCCTAATATAGCTACAATATAAATTATAATTATATTATAGCTATTTTAGGATTTATATTTATTTTACAGGTAACTTTGTATTTATTTTAACCAGGTACAATAGCTATTAAATAGCTAATAACTATTTAATAGCTACCTAGTTAAAATAATTAAAAAATTACCTGTAAAATAAATCCTAACCTAAGTTACAATTAAACCTAACACTACACTATCAATAAATAAGTTAAATAAACTACCTACAATTATCTACAATTAAACCTAACACTACACTATCAATAAATAAATTAAATACAATTCCTACAAATAAATACAATTAAATAAACTAACTAAAGTACAAAAAATAAAAAAGAACTAAGTTACAAAAAATAAAAAAATATTTACAAACATTAGAAAAAAATTACAACAATTTTAAACTAATTATACCTATTCTAACCCCCCTAATAAAATAACAAAGACCCCCAAAATAAAAAAATGCCCTAGCCTATTCTAAATTACAAAAGTTCAAAGCTCTTTTACCTTACCAGCCCTGAAAAGGGCCATTTGCGGGGCATCCCCCAAAGAATTCAGCTCTTTTGCCTGTAAAAAAAAAACATACAATACCCCCCCAACATTACAACCCACCACCCACATACCCCTAATCTAACCCAAACCCCCCTTAAATAAACCTAACACTAAGCCCCTGAAGATCTTCCTACCTTGTCTTCACCATGCCAGGTATCACCGATCGTTCCAGGCTCCAAAATCTTCATCCAAGCCCAAGCGGGGGCTAGACATCCATCATCCGACGGCTGAAGAAGTCCAGAAGAGGGTCCAAAGTCTTCATCCTATCCGGGAAGAAGAGTAGATCCGGACCGGCAACCATCTTCTTCCAAGCGGCATCTTCTATCTTCATCCGATGAGGACCGGCTCCATCTTGAAGACCTCCACCGCGGACCCATCTTCTTCTTCCAGCATTAGAAAGATCCCATTGAAAAGATAGGCTACGCAATTGATGTAAGGGGATCTGCGGTATGGAAAAGTCGCGGCTGTAAAGTGAGCGTTAGACCCTTTAATGACTGGCTCCAAATACCAGAGGGCGGTAAAAACCAGCGTTAGGAGCCTCTAACGCTGGTTTTGACGGCTACCGCCCAACTCTAAATCTAGGCCTAAATCTAGGCCGCTGTATTTTAAGCATGTTGATTTTTTTTTTTTTTGCTCAGTAGGCGCATCTAACATTGTATTGATCATTATCTGTTACTCATGGCCATTCGTGAATAAGGGAACAGGACACTGGACTAGGCCAAGATGTCTGTATAGAATTATACACTCACTAATGGACCACACTCCATTAAACATAGTAACAGGATAAGACCTCCATAATACATGTTAGTGATTCCTAAGCTGTACCAATACTAGGCTTAAATCTGAAACCTGGGTAGTATCAAGCAATAAGGGTCTGAAGGGTAAGTTTGGCTGTATTGTGTAACCTACTCACTATATGCTGTCCCGGCCGCAGACAGCCCGTTGTACATTGTGAAATGAATCAATACTGCCAACCTCTATGCAACTTAACACCAATCTGAAGTAATATTCACTATAAGTGGAATGTATGCAATAACATAGTTTACAATATGGATAAACCTGTGACTCAAATGAGACTCTGAATGGGTTCAGGGAGGGATGTGTAGTTTAAGATCATATATAGATGATCTGATATGTTTGCTTTTAGCTAACCTGTAGTCTGCAGAGATAGATCCATCCACCCAGTTGCTAGTAGAACATAAAGGGTAATAAGGAACATTCACTAAGATAGGCTTTGTAACCCATCACCCTATACATAGAGCAAGAAAACATGGAAATATACATTGTATAATACACTGAAACAGCTAAATAGAGTTTGTTTTTCCCAGAAAACCAAAAGATCATCAAATAACGTATAAAGCATTACACTGCAGGTAAAAAGGTCTTTCAGTCCAGCCCCTGTCTCCTGCTTAGCGTTCCCATATAAGTGATATAGGACTGAACTTTATGAACCGCAAGCACCCCAACCTAAATCAAATAAAACAATTCAAGTAAGGATTATACATTGAGCACATGTTATAAATTACTATTTAACTAAACTATTCCATACTTGTAGGTCGGAGTCCCCAGTGTTGCTGTAAGAGTGCGCTGGGAGTAAAGTTGTTGCATCATATGTCTCTTTTCTATACCGGTGTTGGGCGCTATCCTCTGTGTTCACCTGCCAGACAGGCATTCGACTTTTTCCAGGCCAGAAGTTGAGGCCCCTCAGCTCCAATCCAAACACCATGGTTCCTGAACGGCAGATCAGGAAATCTAAGGTCTGTTCTCTCGGACCGGTTTCGTCCCACGAGGTCAGGTTGGTCAAGATAGGGTCATTGTGCCTTTTCCCTCGCTCCTGCTTTGTGGTGTGTGACTGCTCTCCCCTAATTATTGGCAGAGGGACTCCGGTCGGTAGCTTCTAAGGTTGTAGCAAAATGCTCATGTATAAGCCCAACCATTGCCTCTTCAAAGTTTGTAAAGATGGCTTGTAGGTGTTCCAAAATGTCATCTATGTGTGAGAATGTGAAGGTGGTAGCGATACCATCACAACCACACCGGGCTATGCTTTTGCTCCAAAACAGGCTTGCAATCCGGTCAGATGGGAAAGTTTATGCATAGCAGTCTAAACTCTGTCAGTTGGAGGCCATCACCTAGTCGCCGAGTTTTAGGCCACACTGCTATAGGGATCGTTCATCTGTTAAAAAGTAGCATTAAAACCTTGTTTTCAGGCCAGAAAAGGGACAGCTATATCTCTGATACCTTTAGCAGAATAGCCAATATGAGAATTGCAGAAAAAGGTGATAATTTGCTCTTGAATTTAGTATATGGTCAGGAGCTCGTTCAAAACACGTCTTGCTCCCTCAACGTTAAGCTCCACCCTCCTTATTTTTGGTAATTTAGTGTTTGTTTGTTTTTGTAACTTAGTTTTTTTTTTGTGGTAATTTAGTACTTTTTAATAAGGTTTAATTGTATATTTAAACCATTTTAGTAGGGTTAGGTTTTTTAATATGTAATTTAGTTTATTTAATTGGTAGTTTAATTTAATTGTAGTATAATAGTTATGGTAGGTTAATTTATAGTTTCAAATTAGTTTATTTTAATTCTACAGGTAAGATTTAATTTATTTGAAGATAGGGATGTTGTTATTTTAATTTAAAGTTAAGGGGTTGTTAGGTTTAGGGGTTAATAGCATAATTTATTTTTTTTGCGATGTGGGCGGCTGACGGTTTAGGGGTTGATAGGTTTCAAAAAACACAAGATGGGTTCAAACTTCTTTACACCAATATTATACCTGCACACATCAAAAGAAAGAAATGCACTCTGAAAGCAATTCTACACAAGAAATATAAAGAAAGATGGATGTGGCGCTAGTGGACAAGCAACGGTATCTAAATAAATAAAGGAAATTACTAAATAAATTAGACTAAATAAAAAGTGCTAGTTGCAATGCACATAATTAATAAGATTTAATACACATAAATACTAAGATTAAATACACCAAACCTATTCACATATAAAATAATAAACACAATGCATATAAACACAATATATATAAATCCTATACCACCGGTGGTTTAAAAGGATAATAGTTATAAAATGGGGTTGTTAAAAATCCGCTAAATGCAAGAGTCGTCCATACAATTTAAAAACTGTGCGAAATCCGATCAATTTAAACTGTGCAAATTCTGATCAGGCATCCAATTTCTGAGGCAATACAGGAATCAAAAAGCAGTTTGAGAAGTCTCAATCTCCAGTGATTAATACTGTCAGTGATACAAGAATTTGTAAGGTGCTGCTGGATCTGGGATAGGGGTGTCAATTACCTTGAGAGTGCGACTACCTTCAGGACAACGATTCTGTGCTCAGTACCACGTTAACCAGTGTCAACTCCAAGTGGGTGTCCCGGTCGGTCTCAGGTTCCGTTACCCCTCTGTTAAAACCACGATCCGTCGGCGTGTGACGTAATCAGCTCCGTGTACTCCGGGTGATCACGTGTTTAGGATATGCGCCAATCAGCTGGAGTCTCCCACGCTGTCAATCCTTTGGCGGTTGGTTTAAAAGTTTTTAGACAGTGACAGAGCGCTCTGGTGTCATACGGTTTAGATGTCAAGGAACAGACATACACATCTACGCGTTTCAGCCTCAATGCGGCCTTTATCAAGATGTCTTTTCTAGTTCCCATATTGTCTATTTATACCTTTATCAATTTCCTGTTTGCCACACTAATCAGTCGTTGATTGGTTAGTTAAATGTTTCCTCCATGTTTCTCCTCCATGTTTTTCTTTTATAATAGCTCTTCAATAAACAATGATTCTTTTAACGGATCTTTTATCATTGCTTCCATAAAAAGTATATGTATATACATAACCCCATAAGTTAAAGAACAATCTAATCTTGTTTAAATTATATAAGTAAAAACATACATTTAAAAGTGCATCCAAAAATGAACAACAAATGTATATATATAAATATAAATTTGCATGAGCTATCCATTCTCATATACTGTGTAATTTATTTATTAATAGAATATGAGCTAGTTCTTATTTTCTCTATAAATAGTGTTAATTTTACCCTTGCATATAGCTGTTAAAGTTTCATTTCATTTTTTCATATTGCAGAGGAATTAATTGATCACAATATAAAATCCAATAGGTTACTAAAACTGATGTAAAAACATAGGTAAAAGAGATAAATTCATTTAAACTAATAATTTCAAAAAATCCTATATGCAATACTAACCCTATAATCACTCATAATATAAAATGTCAACAATACATAACTCTAATAAATATGGATCCTAAAACTAATGTGATAACATATGTAAAAGGCCATATTAAAAGACTATATATATTCCTTATTTCATAAGGAAAAGTAAATAAAACCCGAGTAAAAAATGTGAAGTTTAAAAATGATATTTAATTATATTATTTTATGCAATGAGAATGGATAGCTCATGCGAATTTATATTTATATATATACATTTGTTGTTAATTTTTGGATGCACTTTTAAATGTATGTTTTTACTTATATAATTTAAACAAGATTAGATTGTTCTTTAACTTATGGGGTTATGTATATACATATACTTTTTATGGAAGCAATGATAAAAGATCCGTTAAAAGAATCATTGTTTATTGAAGAGCTATTATAAAAGAAAAACATGGAGGAGAAACATGGAGGAAACATTTAACTAACCAATCAACGACTGATTAGTGTGGCAAACAGGAAATTGATAAAGGTATAAATAGACAATATGGGAACTAGAAAAGACATCTTGATAAAGGCCGCATTGAGGCTGAAACGCGTAGATGTGTATGTCTGTTCCTTGACATCTAAACCGTATGACACCAGAGCGCTCTGTCACTGTCTAAAAACTTTTAAACCAACCGCCAAAGGATTGACAGCGTGGGAGACTCCAGCTGATTGGCGCATATCCTAAACACGTGATCACCCGGAGTACACGGAGCTGATTACGTCACACGCCGACGGATCGTGGTTTTAACAGAGGGGTAACGGAACCTGAGACCGACCGGGACACCCACTTGGAGTTGACACTGGTTAACGTGGTACTGAGCACAGAATCGTTGTCCTGAAGGTAGTCGCACTCTCAAGGTAATTGACACCCCTATCCCAGATCCAGCAGCACCTTACAAATTCTTGTATCACTGACAGTATTAATCACTGGAGATTGAGACTTCTCAAACTGCTTTTTGATTCCTGTATTGCCTCAGAAATTGGATGCCTGATCAGAATTTGCACAGTTTAAATTGATCGGATTTCGCACAGTTTTTAAATTGTATGGACGACTCTTGCATTTAGCGGATTTTTAACAACCCCATTTTATAACTATTATCCTTTTAAACCACCGGTGGTATAGGATTTATATATATTGTGTTTATATGCATTGTGTTTATTATTTTATATGTGAATAGGTTTGGTGTATTTAATCTTAGTATTTATGTGTATTAAATCTTATTAATTATGTGCATTGCAACTAGCACTTTTTATTTAGTCTAATTTATTTAGTAATTTCCTTTATTTATTTAGATACCGTTGCTTGTCCACTAGCGCCACATCCATCTTTCTTTATATTTCAGGGGTTGATAGGTTTAGTTAGTGGTGGTGATGTGGGAGGCCAGAGGTTTAGGGGTTGAAAATTTTTTAATGGCGGCGATGTCGGGAACCGGCAAAATAGGGGTTAATATTTTTATTAGTGGCGGCGATGTCGGGAGCAGCAGATTAGGGTTTAATAGGTTTATTATAGTGGCAGCGATGCAGGAGGGCAACAGTTTAAGGGTTAATAGGTAGTTTATGGGTGTTAGTGTACTTTGTAGCAGTTTAGTGGGTATAAATAAAGTTGGGAAAAACCCAAACAACAGCTCATATCGCCGTACTTGGTGCGCAGGTTTTTGACGGCTTTTTTTTACAAATATGGAGATTGTATTCACATCCGCGGCAGCGATGTCTGGCGAGCATATTGACACCGGTGAATGCACTTAGATTGATGCTTTGATAAATAGACCCCTTGGAGTACAATATTACATATACTGAAATACAGCAGAGAAACTTTTCTGACTATTCTAAAGGAAATATACACATTGCATTAAATAGACACTGAACCCAATTTTTTTCTTTCGTGATTCAGATAGAGTATGCAATTTTAAGCAACTTTCTATTTTACTCCTATTATCATATTGTCTTTATTCTTTTGGCATCTTTATTTGAAAAGCAAGAATGTAAGTTTAGATGCCGGCCCATTTTTGGTGAACAACCTTGGTTGTTCTTGCTGATTGGTGGATAAATTGACCCACCAATAAACAAGTGCTGTCCAGGGTACTGGACCAAAAATTGTCTGGCTCCTTAGCTTAGATGTCTTCTTTTTCGAATAAAGATAGCAAAAGAACCAAGAAAATTGATAATAGGAGTAAAGTAGAAAGTTGCTCAAAATTGCATGCTCTATCTGAATCACGAAATAAAAAAATTGTTTTTTTTCATCTACCATTCTGCTGATTAGCAGCAACAGTGTTTTGATCTATTCATATTAACCTGATTTAAGTGTGAAGCCTAATACCCATGCATTATCAGCTTATGGCAATAGATTTGAACCATAATATGTATAGAGAGTGATGTGTGTACAACACACACCACGCCCTTAGGGGACGCTTCCTCAGTATCAACTGAGAAGTGTCGCTAGTTGTATGTCTACTGGATACAAGGATATGCAATTAGATGAACTGGTATCCCTAGCTAAGGGGGATAGCAACACATATAAAACTAAAATATCAGAAATAAAATATCAAAATAATGAAACAGTAAAAAACATTAATAATAACAGACAATATTAATGTCAGTGATGGCAGTGATTAAAAATAATAAAATGTATAATCCAAGATAACTGTGGTAGTCTTTGTAACCAAAGTGTTGTAGATCCAAACGGTATGGCAGCACTCTGTCAAAGGATGGCTATCCTGAGATATAAAATCTAAAAAAGAATAAAAAACAGAGGCGCCAACATGGCCTAATATCGCCCATACAAGGTATAATATCAGCACATAAGAATGTGAATACTCACAAACATAAAGCACCCGATGGTGCTAGTAGAGCAGGCTGGAAACTTAGCAGTGATCCAGCACACTGAAACCAGTTTTCTTTTGTATTTCAATCAGCTGTTTATACATAGAACGGTGTTACAAATGACTGAAATAGAGGATACCATGCGTAACACTGCTTGAACTCACCTAGTGTAACTGATTACATTTTAAATTATAGCACGTTTTTATGTAGATTATGTCTGTATATTGCTGATTTTTTTATAGTTGTGGCCACTACAGTTTTACACACTCTTATGCATATTCTGATCATTTTTTGTCATACGCCCTTTTTTTATTTTACGTATTTCATATGAATTAAACATTTGTATATACTATTTTTAGTATTTGATTATTGCCCACCTGCACCCTCTAGCTCTCTCCAGAGCGCCCCTCTAAACAACCCCTTTTTTGTGTAACTGTATACAACCGTGTGTGAGAGAATCACGGTATACTTTCTGAGTGTGCTTAGAGGACAAGATTGGAGTCACAGATAAACCTGTTTTGTTTCCCATTATTCTTTTTGCTTTTTGTTCTTGATTTTAGAATGGAATGCATAAATAAGTATTTTTGAAACAATAAGAGTGCTGTATTCCCTGTCTTTACGACAATTTGAGATCCTATTCCTTTCTGTTGGTACATTATAGCTTTTTCCACTAGTAGTCATAAGATTTAAAACAAACATATTTGAAAACAGAAGCATACTGCAACATTTTTTCCAATTGTATTTAAAGTGCACCTCTGAGTCTTTCAAATGCTACTAGTATCTCCCTTTAAATAGGGATTAAATATCAAATTGAATCCACCATAAAAATTTTAATTGAGCATTGTAAAAAAAAGCAATGCAATGTTCATTAATAATTTATATTGTCTGATTTAATGTAAGTTGCCTTAGCAAAATAGTTATTTTTCTACTACTTCCTGAGGGGTTGGATTGAATCTTTAAAATGGAGACTGTTGCTGCTGCAGAATGTTGTGTAATACTAATTTACTTTAAATGGGTGCAGCAAAAGTTACAAAGCAAACGTGTCAAAGTGGGTTTCTATTAATTGAATTTGCAGACTGGTCTATGTTGTTGAAACTCTGTACATTTTTCAAACACAAACGGCTAGATTATGAGTTCTGCGTTAACAGGTCCAAATGCTGCTTTTTGACGCCTGCTGCTATTACGAGTCTTGAAGGTTTAGGGTCACCGCACACTTTTTTGGCTTTACCGCAAACCGACTTATGTAAACTTCATAAAGTCTTTTTTCTATGGGACTTCCATAGCGCCGGTATTACGAGTCTGTCCTGGGAGGCCAAAAAGGGAGCAGTACACCCTACCCCGTCAAGAGTACTAACGCATTTAAAAGTCAGTAGTTGAGAGTTTTATGGTACAACGCCGTAACTAAACTATTATAACTAAAGTGCTAAAAAGTACACTAACACCCATAAACTACCTATTAACCCCTAAACCGAGGCCCTCCCACATCGCAAACACTACAATGCATTTTTTAACCCCTAATCTGCCACTCCGGACATCGCTGCAACTATAATAAACATATTAACCCCTAAACCACCGCACTCCTGCCTTGCAAACATTTGTTAAATATTATTAACCCCTAATCTGCCATCCCTAACATCGCCGCCACCTACCTACATTTATTAACCCCTAATCTGTCGCCCCCAACGTCGCCGCCACTATACTAAATGTATTAGCCCCTAAACCTAAGTCTAACCCTAACCCTAACACCCCCTAACTTAAATATAATTTAAATACATCTAAATAAAAATTACTATAATTAACTAAATTATTCCTATTTAAAACTAAATACTTACCTATAAAATAAGCCCTAAGCTAGCTACAATATAACTAATAGTTACATTTTATCTAGCTTATGGTTTATTTTTATTTTACAGGCAAGTTTGTATTTATTTTAACTAGGTAGAATAGTTATTAAATAGTAATATTAACTATTTAATAACTACCTAGCTAAAATAAATACAAAAGTACCTGTAAAATAAAACCTAACTTACGTTACAATAACACCTAACACTACACTATTATGAAATAAATTAACTAAATTAAATACTATTACCTAAATTAAATTAAATTAGCTAAAGTACAAAAAAACAACAACAATAAATTACAGAAAATAATAAGCAAATTACAGATCTTTAAACTAATTACACCTAATCTAATAGCCCTATCAAAATAAAAAAAGCCCCCCCCCCCCCGAAATAAAAAAAAACCCCTAGCCTAAACTAAACTACCAATAGCCCTTAAAAGGGCCTTTTGCAGGGCATTACCCCAAAGTAATCAGCTCTTTTACCTGTAAATAAAAATACAAACCACCCCCAACAGTAAAACCCACCACCCACACAACCAACCCCCCCAATAAAATACTATCTAAAAAAAACTAAGCTTCCCATTGCCCTGAAAAGGACATTTGGATAGGCATTGCCCTTAAAAGGGCAGTTAGCTCTTTTGCGGCCCAAATCTGAATCTAAAAAATAAAACCCACCCAATACACCCTTAAAAAAACCTAACACTAACCCCCTGAAGATCGACTTACAGTTCTGAAGACCGGACATCCATCCTCAAAGAAGCGGCAGAAGTCTTCATCCAACCTGGCCGAAGTCCTCAACGGGAGAAGTCTTCATCCAAGCCAGGAGAAGTGGTCCTCTAGACGGGCAGATCTTCAAGACATCCGACGCGGAGCAGATCTTCTTACTGAATGACGGTTCCTTTAAGTGATGTCATCCAAGATAGCGTCCCTTAGATTCCGATTGGCTGATAGACTTCTATCAGCCAATCGGAATTAAGGTAGAAAAAATCCTATTGGCTTAGGGTTTATTTTATAGTTAAGTATTTAGTTTTAAATAGGAATAATTTAGTTAATTATAGTAATTTTATTTAGATGTATTTAAATTATATTTAAGTTAGGGGGTGTTAGGGTTAGGGTTAGACTTAGGTTTAGGGGTTAATACATTTAGTATAGTGGCGGCGACGTTGGGGGCGGCAGATTAGGGTTTAATAAATGTAGGTAGGTGGCGGCGACATTGGGGCGGCAAATTAGGGGTTAATAAATATAATGTAGGTGGCGGCGATGTTGGGGGCAGCAGATTAGGGGTTCATAACTATAATGTAGGTGGCGGCAGTGTCCGGAGCAGCAGATTAGGGGTTAAAAATATAATGCAGGTGTCAACGATGTTGGGGGCGGCAGATTAGGGGTTAATAAGTGTATGATTAGGGGTGTTTAGACTCTGGGTTCATGTTAGGGTGTTAGTTGTAGACATACATTTTCTTTCCCCATAGGAATCAATGGGGCTGCGTTACTGAGTTTTACGCTGCTTTTTTGCAGGTGTTAGACTTTTTCTCAGCCGGCTCTCCCCATTGATTCCTATGGGAAAATCGTACACGAGCACGTACGGCCAGCTCACTGCTGACTTAAGCAGCGCTGGTATTGGAGTGCGGTAAGGAGCAAAAGTTTGCTCAACGCTCACTTCTTGCCTTTTAACGCCGGGTTTTTAAAAACTCATAATACCAGCGCTGCAGGTAAGTGAGTGGTGAGAGAAAACTGCACTGCACAGCTCAAAACGAAAAACTTGTTATCAAGCCGAAAATATTTTGCAAACTTTTTCAAAATATTTATTTAAATTTTTTGGGGGCAACTTTTTTTCACCAAATTACTCCATGGCAGAGATGTACAGTGCAAAAATGTTACTTCAAAGGGACGATACTCAAAAATTTTCTTTCACGATTCAGATAGAGCATACAATCTAAAAAACTTTTATGTTACACCTATTATTAAATTTACTTTATTCTCTCTGTATTCTTTATCGAAGGAGCAGCAATTCATTTCTGGGAGCTAGTTGAACCCATCAGGTGAGCCAATGACATGAGGCAAATATGTGCAGTCACCAATCAGCAGCTAGCTCCCAGTGTTGCGTTGCTGCTCTTAAGCGTACGTAGGTATGATTCTCAACATAGAATGCCAAAAAAAGAGTATGGTATATAATGTAAGGCAGCACCATACTTTCAGTAAAATACATTTAGGGCTAGATTACAAGTGGAGCACTAATTTATTTCACACCCGTAAGTCCCACCTCTTCTTTGTTAGTTTGTTCTAGTGTACGAAGGTCTGAATACATTTGGGCGAGGGACTGCCCCTGTATTCTGCAGTTTGTTGCAGCTTGCTTCATAAAGTGGCCTCTTAAGAATGCCTTTGTGGCTGCCCACAAAGTGGGGTCATCAGTGTTCAAATTGTCATTAATTGTAAGAAAGTCGGCAATAACCTCAGCTGTAGATATAGAGGATGGCCCCATGATCAAAGAAGGGCAAGTGTCCAAGAGGGGGGTTTGAAATGCGGGTGTATGTTAGAGATCTCGACCGAGGCCATATCATGGTCCGAACATGGGCTTGTTGTGATTTTTGTTTCTGAGAGTTTGTTTATCAGACTGGAGTGACACAGGAGGTAATCTATTTGAGAATAACAGTGGTGGGGACTCAAGTAAAATGTGTAGTCCCTGTCAGAAGGGGAAAGACATCTCCAGGAGTCATATAAACTGTATTGAAACATTAGTGATCTGAACATGTGGGAAGAAGAGATGGTCCCTTTTTCAAGCAGTTTATGTGTGAGAGCTTTTTATCTACAGTCGGGGTCCCAGGTGATGTTAAAGTCCCTGCCTATGATTAGAGTACCCCTGCATAGTTGGTCTATTAAAGGTAGTAATTTTCTCACAAAGGGGAGCTGTTTAGTGTTCAGGGCATATAGAGAAACCAAGGTATATTGGGTATTGTCTAATTTGCAGACTATTATCAGGAATCTGACCTCCGGGTCTTTTTCTATATGTTGTATGTCACAAGTTACTGATTAGTGTACCATAAAAACCACTCCCCGTTTTTTATACAGAAGAGAAGCCATGTAACAAATGGGAAATAATTTAGAGTAACCCTTTGGCCAATGTGTCTCTTGTATAAAGGCAAGTTTTACATTAGTTTTTAGTAAGAACCTAAGAAGCAGGCTTCTTTTGGTGGATGAGTTCAGACCTTGTGCATTCTGGGTGGCAATTTTTAAAGACATTGTAATAAAGAGGAAGGAAGAAGAAGAAAAGAAAAAAAAGAATAAAGGGGGGAAGGATTAAGTAGGGAACTAGTGGTCCTACCGACCTATTGGAGTGAAAGTGGTGAGTATTTAGATAACTGTAAAGTCAAGGAGGTCTGTGGTATAATAAATACAGCCAAAATGTGCTCTAATCTTTAATGTTGAGTAGTGCAGATTAGGGAGGGGGGAGTGCCAAAAAAAGTGAGCAGGTTAAAGAATAAGTAGGAAAGGGGGATTAAGTCCCACCTCTTCTGTTCCTGAGCTGTTATAGGCCTGCTTAAGTGACAATTATTACAGCAATGAACAATCAATAAAATAAGAGAGTAATACAGTAACAACACATAACAATATAACAATAAAGTTAACCATGGGTATATAGGCTTACAACCAATAATTATTAATAGGTAGAGCAATCGTTAGCATAAGACCTTTAGACTATCTGTGTAGCGGACCATTCATCTTTGTAAATTTAACATGAATATTCAAGTATAAAAACTTGTGGAAGTAGTTATGGGTAGGGTATAGGAGAGACGAGGGAGGAGGGGAAGTTGAGGGGAGCACAGTCAGGGGTTAAGAGGGAGAAGGAAGGATTGGGCATGATAGGGGAGAGGTAAGTGGTTAAGGGTTATAGGAGTAGAGAGGTTAGCTTCTTTAAATCATTGGAGTGGTGGATTCATAGTTTGTGGATCATGAGGTTAGAGTGATGGTCTCAGGTGTGAGGATTTGCAATCCCCCGCCCCGCTTCCACCTCTTCAGGTTTTGAGCTGTGTTGTGAACATGTGTGAGTGACAGTTATTACAACAGTTAATAAATGGTGAGATGAGAGAAAATAATGCAGTAGTTTAAAATAACACTGTGACAGTAAAGTTAACCATGATTAAACAGGCTTACAACCACTAATTATTAATAGGTAGTACAACCGTTAACATGAGACCATTAAACTATCAGTATAACAAACAAATCATCTTTGTAAATTGAACAAAACCATTCAAGAATAAAGACTAATGGGAGTAGGAATGGATAGGGTATGGGAAGGAGGGGGTAACTGAGGAGGGCATGGGCAGAGGTAAATGAGAGGAAGGAGGGGATAGGCAAAGGGGGATGGTAAGTGGTTCAGGGGTATAGGGGTAGGGAGATTAGCTTCATTAGTTCAAAGGAGTGGTGGATTCACAGTTGCGAATTCTAAGGTTAGCATGTTAGTCTCAGACATGTGAGTTATTAGTCATCAGGCCTGCTACCAACCTAGTAAAAACTTTAACCTGAGGACCAATAATAGGTGCTAAAACATTATAACCATAGGATTTGGTGTTATAAATCAGAAAGGATACAGGTAAGTCCAAGCGGTTCAGAAAGAACCCTCCAAGTGGACTAAAGTTCCAAAGTTGTGCCTATACAAATAAAGCAATCTGTAAGGAATAAGGAAGAATGAGGAAGTTACTAGATCTGTTAAGATAGTAGTCATTCAACTCCCTGTGCTGAAGACAGGGTATGCTTCTGGTTAAGCTGTTGTGGACCATTATTTTTCACCCTAGGGGGCAGCTATTTCCAGGATGGGGCTTCTACCCGAAGAGTTGAACGGGCAGTGCTGGGAGGAGAAGGGTCTTTAGCTTGAACAGGAGATTATATGTTGGATGTCATCTTTAGTAACAAATAGTTTAACTGGGAAACCCCAGTAGTACTTAAGAACTTTGCTCCTCAGAATTTTGGTGTACTCTTGGTAGATCTTCCTCTGTTGCAAAGTATGCTGTGAGAGATCAGGAAAAATTTGTAGTTGTTCATACTTTGAAGTTTTAAGAGATCCTGAGTTAACTGCTCTTAGAAACTTTTCCCTGAAGGTGTAGAAGTGGAGTCTCACCACCACGTCCCTTGGTTTGTCATCTGAAATAGCTCTCGGTTTAATAGCCCGAGGTGCTCTATCAATTAGAGATTCAGGATCCTGAAGAGGACCAAGTACAGTGATGAACAGCTTTTGCAAATATGCCTGAAGGTCTTTTGGTGGGATGGACTCTGGTATGCCTCTCAGGCGGATGTTATTGTGCCTGGAGCGGTCCTCCAGGTCAGCAAGTTTTGTCTCCAAGGTTGTGATTTGTCCAGCTAGACATTCCGAATATGAGATCAAGTTAGAGTGGTCTACCATTAGGTCCTCTTGTTTGCACTTCAATGTGTCAGTGCACTCACCAATAGAGGCAATGTCTCTTCTCAATTCCAGACAGAATTTATCAAAGCGCTTATAAATAGAGTCATGGTGTGAAGCCAAAGTGGATTTAATTGTGTCTACCAGATTATTATTTGCCCCTGTGAGGTCAGGCAAACTTAGAGGTATAGATGTAGTTGAAAGACTATGTTCAGAATTAGCTTCAGAGGAGCAAGCCGAGTCTGATCTATCTTCAATGACCGGTTGAGAGTGTTGAAAGTGATCTTTGACAGTTCTCTTAGGTGTAGGGAGACCTTTTTATTTTCTCCTAAGGATTTGTGCCATGATGTCTGAGACTCTTAGTTGGTTTTGGAGCGTTGTGTGGATTTTAGAGTGCCCTAGGGAATTAATCTGGTATGACTATTGATTGTGTAGTTACACAGAAATTGTTGCGTGCTGCTCAGGAACAATTAGTGGGGCCTTACCCCATATTCAGTTTCTAGCCACCGAACATGGTGAGCCCTATGGGATTATTGATTTATCTTGTACCTTAGGATCTATATCAGGAAATTGAGTTGGTCTCTGATAACTGTTGGATAAATAAAGGGAGGTATGCTCCTGTTGTGTTTGTGGATGGAGCTGAGGCTGAAGTTGAGGGTACTTCTGTTACTAGTAAGTCCTAATGTTTGTCACACCGCTCTTGTCGGCTCCTGTGTCGCCGCTTCTGTTGCCATAGATGCAGCGGTTCTTGTGGGTGTGAGGTGATGGCGTCATTGCTGCATTGTGCCCATGTATAGGTTGTCTTGTGCTCCCTGGGTGCTATGTGTTATTGTTCTTGAACTGCTGATTGCCTTATTGATGCTGAACTCTGCCTGTCTGTGACCACTCTCTGATTAACCCCTTAACTGCTGATTGCCTTACTGTTGCTGAACCCTGCTTGCCTCTGACCATTCTTCTGTTTAACCCCTGAACTGCTGGTACTCTGGATTGCCTTGTTGTTGCTGAACTCTGCTTGCCTGACTACTCTCCAATTAACCCCTCTGGTGCCTTGAAGGACTGCCTTGTTGTTGCCGAACTCTGCTTGCCTGACTACTTTCCTGTTAACCCCTCCAGTGCCGTGAAGGATTGCCCTCTCTGCTGTGAGTACCGCTTACCTCATTTAATTATCTGTTCTCTTGTTCTGGGATATTTCCTTATCCTTCCATTTGACTCCGGGATAAGAAGACTACTGGCCAAGTTTGGTCTGATAGGAAAATATTCCACGAGCATTACAGTGTTGAGTTGGTTAGGTGATTTTAAAGGAAGTAGGGGTAAGTAGTTAGGAGTGCTTTAACTTGCCCCTTATTTACACACAGCAGCCTGATAACTGTATAATATGGTAGTGACCAGAGGCAGACGTAGGTTGCAAAAGTAGCTTATTGCTTATGAGAACATACAGAATGGTCTATTGATGCTTAGACTGTGACCTATTATGTCTCTAAATAAATATGAGAGGAAATTGCTTACCCTCCTAATGCAGTGCAATGAAGATTTGCTGTGTGACCCAAGGTCTGTGATCACAAAGTTGACGGATCTGCAATAGGCCGTGGGTTGTTGTGTGGAGCCAGTAATGTCTTAGCTGCTTATATGTTAGTAGACTGAGCCGGAATTACCGAGGCCTCTTCGTTGATGCGGGTCAGCCGATCCCAGTGCCTGTGGTCCCTGTGCTAGGTTCCGTTGCCGAGCGTGAGAGCAGCCTTCTATGTCAGCAGTCCACTGTTTTTCGCCTTGATGGAGTTGTAGATACTCCAGAGCGGATCCCTGACCCTCTGTAGCAGAGTGTGGCGTGGGTGTGAAGTGAAACGGTCAAGGAGGAAGAGAATCACAGTGACGCACTTCTGTGCTAGGCAGTGATCTCTGCGGTATTTTTTGAGCTTGGTGATCTGCTAGATGGAACCTCACCACTTGCAGTGTGCACTAAATTATGAGTGAAATTCGGCCAATATCGCACTTTTTTATATATTTTCAGGTAAAATGAGGAGCTCCCTGTAAGTGTGACTGTCTAGCTCAGCGGCTAACTCCACCCCCCAGTGGTTTCCCCTGTCATGCAAATTGTTAAAAAATCACCCAGTTTTTCTAATGGTTAGCTTATAGACTATGAGCTATAATAGTTTATATGGCATATGAAGTAGTGCATGTAGGAGTTTCCAAGCTGAGATTCTATATTCAAAAATTGGGGGCTTAAGAATGATTGAGTTCAGGTATGGCTTTGTAATTTACATGGGTAAATATTTGAACTTGTTTTTACATATATTATATTAGAATAAAAATGCATAAATGGGACCATCACATCTAACCATATACCTTAAAATATAATACTGCACTTTTAAAATTAACTTCATTATCTGGCAAACACTGACTACTGGGGTAGATTTATTATGCTGCGGATTCAGGCTCAACGGAAACAAAAGTTAAGAAGCGGTCATAAGATACGATAGGGATGATTGACACCGCCAGTATGAATACGTCCGACACTTGATAAATCTACCCCAATGTACAATCAACTTCACAATTCTAGATAAATCCCAAGAACACATTGCTTTTTTTAAAATATATTGTTGCACATATATAATGTGTGGTAGTAGTGTGGTATTTAGCAGGGTTGTGAGAAGGTCATTTACTTTATATTGGATGACAACAAAACCCAAATGAATGTAGTGCCTATGCATATTACTTCTGTTTACTCTTGCCAATGTCTGCTTTAGGCACTTGATTTCACTCTCATTATATCAGCTTGTATTACCCTCTTGAGTACAATTTTGTACTGGCATATCTCATCCTCTCATTGCTCATCCTTTTGCCAGGGATGTTTTCACTTGGTAATGGTACATGTACACATTTTGGCATGCTTGAAATGGAACAGCCCAACGTATCGTAGTGGGAAATGACCTGGTTCTTGTCTGTCATGAGTACTTGCTAATGACCATAATCATTTTCTATTGATCTTTTCAAATTATTTTTAAATTTGTTCTTAAAAGGGAAGTGTTAATAAACAATGAAATAGAAGAGAGATATGAATCATTTGCTGCTGTTTTTGCTTAACTTGATTCTGTATATAAAAAAATCAAGACCAAACCTCTTATTGCTGTCTGAAAACTGAACACAGCAAGGTCATTGTGCATTCATGTTTTTCATGCAGAATACAGGGATCTGAACCACGAGGAATACAAAAGGTACAAAGTAAATGGGATTTATTGATGCTGCCCAGATTACTATTTTATATATGTCCCTGACCTAAATAATGTTCAGCATTTGTAAGCCTCTTTGGATAATGTTAAGTGATAGATGATCAATTGTCCTCATAAATAAGGCTTGTCTGTTTGTATTTAAAGGTTTGAACCATACTGGCTGGGCTTTATTTTTAAAAAGACACAGACGTGCCAATCTGGAATTAAAATACAATTACAAAAATATATATTTTTAATGAGAAAAAAAAATACCTGGAATCAAGTGGTGTACATAACTGATGCTAAAATATGGGTTATCATGCAATAATTACCGTGGTGGTTTAAAGGGATACAAAACATTTTCTTTACAGATAAAAATGAACAGTGCGCCAACAAATACAGTGCTAAAATGTTACTATACCATGTAAAATATATAAATAATACATATAAATTGAAATAAAATAAAATAAAATAAATGTCCCAAAAAATGTCAATGCGTACTGATTGATAATCTACCAAAATGTGAATGTTCAAATGACTTAGCTTGTATTGCTACGTCAATGTAACTTGGTAAACCCTAAGGGGGTCAGAGTACTCCCTCAGGTTTGATCAAATGATGGCTCGCGGCTTCTTCAATACTTTTGCTGGTGTCCCAAAAGAACAAAATCTGTAGAAATATAGAATGAGAAAGAAGGCGCCACCATAGTGTACGATCAATGGATACAGACAAGCTTCAGAAGCGCATGAAAAACTGGTACTTACAAGCTCCCTGACACTTGAGAAGTGTCACAAACGCCTTCTGGAACTTTATGAGTCATCCAGCTAACTCCCACTGCTGTCCGTATTGACTCGTTCTTTGGGGGTATATAACCGGGAGAGCAAGTGATCCGGCATCCATTTGAATACCCCAAAGAACGGGTCAATACGGACAGCAGTGGGAGTTAGCTGGACGACTCATAAAGTTCCAGAAGGCGTTTGTGACACTTCTCAAGTGTCAGGGAGCTTGTAAGTACCAGTTTTTCATGCGCTTCTGAAGCTTGTCTGTATCCATTGATCGTACACTATGGTGGCGCCTTCTTTCTCATTCTATATTTCTGCACGCCTTACCAGCACCTATTCAAAAGCAGGCAATGATCCCTCTAACCAGTGCAGCATTAACTTGTTAGGCCCCCACAAACAGGACAATTAAGGCTTGGTATCATAGGTGGCGTTTACAATCTTTGAGCCCTCAGCGTGCCAAATGCCTCACAGCAGCTGAGTTAGGAGTGGCAAGGAGCGGCGACATCGGGAAGATGCACATATGGCTGATTGTGGAGGGCATCTTAATCGTAAGTTTGTTGTTTTTGTTTATACTACCGGACCAGTGCACAAGCATGCTGTAAATTTTGCCCAGCCTGTGGCCAATGCCATCAAAACTCCATAATGGCTCCATATACCATCTTTATAACTACAAAAGTTAAAAGTACAGGTTCTGGTACTTTTAACTTTTGCAAGAGATGAGCTGCCTATCGGCTAATTTCACTTATGTAGCTGACAGTCTTGTGACCCATCCAGACCAACTTAATTCTGCCAGCAGACACAGCTGTCCTGCATGGAATCCCAGAGAGATTTACTTTTTTTATTTTGACATCACCAGTCCATGGTGCAACAGATCCTAATTCAGATTAAAGGCCCAGTTGCCCAATGTATTTGCCAAATTGTCAATCAGACTCATCATCATTAGTCATCATTAGCCTGCAAGCTGCAACCAGATCTTCTTTATTTTAACCAAATCCAGTGCTGCAGATTTGAACCTTCCCTAAGTTATTGTTTACAGGCTGCAGTCATCCCTTATGCCACATATGTACCCAAACTGCATAAGAGGATAGAAAGAAATTCAATGTAAGAAGAACATAATTGTATATGGAGAAGATTTGTGCATGTGTCCAGGGGTCTTATCCTGGCAAATATTGTCACAAGAGGGGAACAGGAACGCCATAAATCTTATCAGAAGTATGATGTGACTACCCACACATCATACTTCTGTTAAGATTAATGGCTTTCCTGCTCCCCTCTTGTGACAATATTTGCCAACATAAGACCCCTGAGCACATGCATTCTGATTGTTGCATCTGAGATCTCATTTTAGTTCTTATATCAGGAGGCCTATTTATCAAGCCGTCAACTATGCTGAATTCGCCGGCACCAATATGCTCCCCTGACATTGCCTAACATTGCTGCTGCTTACCTGAATACGCTCTCCATATTTAACAAAAAAGCTGTCAAAAAGCCAAGTACGGGGCGATGAGCAGCGGACTGTTGTTAACTAACAGTCATCGATCTTGCTGCTATTCGGCTTTTTCACAGCTTTATTTGTATACTGTCACTAAACACCGCCACTATACTAAAATGTTTAACCCCTATCCCGCCGCAACTAAATAAATTTATTAACCCCTAAACCGCTGCTCCCGGAGCCCACCGCAACTCTAATAAATGTATTAACCCATATCCCTCCGCTCCCGGAGTCCACCGCCACTTACATTATGTTATTAACCCCTAATCTGCTGCCCCCTACACTGCCGCCACCTACATTATGTTATTAACCCCTATCCCGCCGCTCACAGAGCCCACCGCAACTAAATAAAGTTATTAACCCCTAAACTGCCAGCCCCCCAAATCGCCATAAACTAAATTAAACTATTAACCCCTAAACCTAACAACCCGCTAACTTTATATTAAATATTAACTCATCCCTATCTTATAATAAATTTAAACTTACCTTTAGATTTAAATTAAACTATATTAAACTACTAATTAATTTAATCTACCCTAACTATTATACTAAATTACATTAAACTATCCACAACTAACTAAATGTATTAACCCCTATCCCTCTGCTCCCGGAGCCCACCACAACTAAATAAATTTATTAACCCCTAAACCCCTAGCCTCCCACATCACTACCACTTACTAAACCTATTAACCCCTAAACCGCCAGCCCCCCAGATAGCCATAAACTAAATTAAGCTGTTAACCCCTAAACCTAATAACCCGCTAACTTTATATTAAAATTACATCATCCCTATCTTATAATAAATTTAAACTTACCTTTAGATTTAAATTAAACTAGATTAAACTACTAATTAACCTACCCTATTATACTAAAATTACATTAAACTATATTAAACTACTAATTAACCTACCCTAACTATTATACCAAAATTACATGAAACTATATTAAACTAATAATTAACCTACCCTAACTGTTATACTAAAATTACAATAAACTATATTAAATTAATAATTAATCTACCCTAACTTTTATACTAAAATTACATTAAACTACAAATTAAATTAACTATATTATATATTTAAACACCTAACCCTACTCAAATAATTAAAATCTGCACTAAAAAATTACTAAGTTACAAAAAACTAACAACTAAGTTAAAAAAAATAACAAACACTAAGGCCTAGATTTAGAGTTCGGCGGTAGCCGTCAAAACCAGCGTTAGAGGCTCCTAACGCTGGTTTTGGCCGCCCGCTGGTATTTGGAGTCAGTGATTAAAGGGTCTAACGCTCACTTTACAGCCGCGACTTTTCCATACCGCAGATCCCCCTACGCCATTTGCGTAGCCTATCTTTTCAATGGGATCTTTCTAACGCTGGTATTTAGAGTCGTTTCTGCAGTGAGCGTTAGAGCTCTAACGACAAGATTCCAGCCGCCTGAAAATAGCAGGAGTTAAGAGCTTTCTGGCTAACGCCGGTTTATAAAGCTCTTAACTACTGTACCCTAAAGTACACTAACACCCATAAACTACCTATGTACCCCTAAACCGAGGTCCCCCCACATCGCCGCCACTCGATTAAAAATTTTAACCCCTAATCTGCCGACCGCCACCTACGTTATACTTATGTACCCCTAATCTGCTGCCCCTAACACCGCCGACCCCTGTATTATATCTATTAACCCCTAACTTGCCCCCCACAACGTCGCCGCAAGCTACTTAAAATAATTAACCCCTAATCTTCCGACCGCAAATCGCCGCCACCTACGTTATCCCTATGTACCCCTAATCTGCAACCCCTAACATCGCCGACCCCTATGTTATATTTATTAACCCCTAATCTGCCCCCCACAACGTCGCCGACACCTACCTACACTTATTAACCCCTAATCTGCCGAGCGGACCTGAGCGCTACTATAATAAAGTTATTAACCCCTAATCCGCCTCACTAACCCTATCATAAATAGTATTAACCCCTAATCTGCCCTCCCTAACATCGCCGACACCTACCTTCAATTATTAACCCCTAATCTGCCGACCGGAGCTCACCGCTATTCTAATAAATGTATTAACCCCTAAAGCTAAGTCTAACCCTAACACTAACACCCCCCTAAGTTAAATATAATTTTTATCTAACGAAATAAATTAACTCTTATTAAATAAATGATTCCTATTTAAAGCTAAATACTTACCTGTAAAATAAATCCTAATATAGCTACAATATAAATTATAATTATATTATAGCTATTTTAGGATTAATATTTATTTTACAGGCAACTTTGTAATTATTTTAACCAGGTACAATAGCTATTAAATAGTTAAGAACTATTTAATAGTTACCTAGTTAAAATAATAACAAATTTACCTGTAAAATAAATCCTAACCTAAGATATAATTAAACCTAACACTACCCTATCAATAAAATAATTAAATAAACTACCTACAATTACCTACAATTAACCTAACACTACACTATCAATAAATTAATTAAACACAATTGCTACAAATAAATAAAATTAAATAAACTATCTAAAGTACAAAAAATAAAAAAGAACTAAGTTACAGAAAATAATAAAATATTTACAAAGATAAGAAAAATATTACAACAATTTTAAACTAATTACACCTACTCTAAGCCCCCTAATAAAATAACAAAGCCCCCCAAAATAAAAAATTCCCTACCCTATTCTAAAATACAAATATTACAAGCTCTTTTACCTTACCAGCCCTGAACAGGGCCCTTTGCGGGGCATGCCCCAAGAATTTCAGCTCTTTTGCCTGTAAAAAAAAACATACAATACCCCCCCCCCCCAACATTACAACCCACCACCCACATACCCCTAATCTAACCCAAACCCCCCTTAAATAAACCTAACACTACCCCCCTGATGATCTTCCTACCTTGTCTTCACCATGCCAGGTTCACCGATCCGTCCTGGCTCCAAGATCTTCATCCAACCCAAGCGGGGGCTAGACATCCACTGAAGAAGTCCAGAAGAGGGTCCAAAGTCTTCCTCCTATCCGGCAAGAAGAGGACATCCGGACCGGCAAACATCTTCTCCAAGCGGCATCTTCTATCTTCTTCCATCCGATGACGACCGGCTCCATCTTGAAGACCTCCAGCGCGGATCCATCCTCTTCTTCCGACGACTAGACGACGAATGACGGTTCCTTTAAGGGACGTCATCCAAGATGGCGTCCCTCGAATTCCGATTGGCTGATAGGATTCTATCAGCCAATCGGAATTAAGGTAGGAATTTTCTGATTGGCTGATGGAATCAGCCAATCAGAATATAGTTCAATCCGATTGGCTGATCCAATCAGCCAATCAGATTGAGCTCGCATTCTATTGGCTGTTCCGATCAGCCAATAGAATGCGAGCTCAATCTGATTGGCTGATTGGATCAGCCAATCGGATTGAACTTGATTCTGATTGGCTGATTCCATCAGCCAATCAGAAAATTCCTACCTTAATTCCGATTGGCTGATAGAATCCTATCAGCCAATCGGAATTCGAGGGACGCCATCTTGGATGACGTCCCTTAAAGGAACCGTCATTCGTCGTCTAGTCGTCGGAAGAAGAGGATGGATCCGCGCTGGAGGTCTTCAAGATGGAGCCGGTACAATAAACTACATATAGCCCTTAAAAGGGCCTTTTGCGGGGCATTGCCCCAAAGAAATCAGCTTTTTTACCTGTAAATAAAAAATACAAATCCCCCCCCCCCCAACAGTAAAACCCACCACCCACACAACCAACCGCCAAATAAAATCCTAATAAAAAAAAATGAAGGTCCCTATCCCTGTAAAGGGCATTTGGATGGGCATTGCCCTTAAAATGGCATTTACCTCTATTGCTGCCCAAAGCCCTAACCTAAAAATAAAACCCACCCAATACACACTTAAAAAATCCTAACACTAACCCCAGAAGATTCACTTACAGTTTTGAAGATCCGACATCCATCCTCCAAGAAGCCGGCAGAAGTCTTCATCCAAGCCCAAAGAAGTCTTCACCCAGTAATTTTTTTTAGTGTAGATTTAAATTATTTGAGTAGGGTTAGGTGTTTAAATATAAATATATAATATAGTTAATTTAATTTGTAGTTTAATGAAATTTTAGGGAAAAAGTTAGGGTAGATTAATTATTAATTTAATATAGTTTATTGTAATTTTAGTATAAAAGTTTGGGTAGATTAATTATTAATTTAATATAGTTTAATGTAATTTAGTATAATAGTTAGGGTAGATTAAATTCATTAGTAGTTTAATATAGTTTAATTTAAATCTAAAGGTAAGTTTAAATTTATTATAAGATAGGGATGAGTTAATAATTAATATAAAGTTAGCGGGTTGTTAGGTTTAGGGGTTAATAGTTTAATTTAGTTTATGGCAATGTGGGGGGGGGCTGGCAGTTTAGGGGTTGATAGGTTTAGTAAGTGCTAGTGATGTGGGAGGCCAGGGGTTTAGGGGTTAAAACATTTAGTTGCGGTGGGGTCCAGGAGCAGCGGGATAGGGGTTAATAACTTTATGTAGGTGGCGGCGGTGTGGGGAGCAGCAGATTAGGGGTTAATAAGTATAATGTAGGTGGCAGCAATGTCGGGGCAGCAGATTAGGAGTTAATAAGTATAATGTAGTTAGCGGCGGTGTAGGGGGCGGCAGATTAGGGGTGTTTAGACTCGGGGCTTATGTTAGGGTGTTAGGTATAAACTTAAATTTTATTCTACCATAGATATCAATGGGATATTGGGCAGCAGCAAACATAAGCTTTCGCTGTTTTCAGACTCCCATTGATTCCTATGGCATCCGCCGCCTCCAGGGTGGTGGATTGAAAAGCATGTAAGCTGGGCCGGAATATTGGTGCGCGTACCTGGTAGCTATTTGATAACGTGCAAAAGTAGTCAGATAGTGCCCAATTTGCATTCGGAACATCTGTAGTGACGTAAGCATCGAGCTGTGTCGGACTGAAACTGGCAGATCGTATGTTACGTCACAAAATTCTACTTTTGCCGGTCTGTAGGCTTTGATAAATAAGGAGAATCAAGCTTGCCACAATTACACTGTGGAATTCCAGCATATTTGCGGTTGACGGCTTGATAAATAGGCCCCCAGGTCTTGAATTGTCTCTAGTCTGGGTACTGTGGGAATTTATATCTGGTAGGATGAGGCCAACAGCACCCATATTAATTTCATTATTTGCTGATATTATTATTTGCATTTTTGACTGCATGGAAAAAGCATGAGCGAGGCTTCTATAGTTTTTTTATTTTATTTTAATTTTTAATACAAGTTATAAATTACCAAAAATAGAATGCAAAACAGTTAAATGTCATACACATCAGTTAACATATACAGTACATAGTTAACATATTACAGTAGTAATATTAAAGTGTATCAGCAAGAGATATTGGGGCATATTTATCAAGCTTCGTATGGAACTTGATGCCCCGTGTTTCTGGCGAGCCTGCAGACTCGCCAGAAACAGCAGTTGTGAAGCAGCGGTCACAAAGACCGCTGCTCCATAACCTGTCCGCCTGCTCTGAGAAGGTGGAGAGACATCGCCGGAAATCAACACGATTGAGTACGATCGGGTTGATTGACACCCCCTGCTGGCGGCCTATTTGCCGCGAGTTAGCAGAGGGCGGCGTTGCACCAGCAGCTCTTGTGAGCTGCTGGTGCAATGCTGAATATGGCGAGCATATTGCTCGCCGTATTCAGCGAGGTCTGGCGGACCTGATCTGCACTGTCGGATCAGGTTCACCAGACTTTCATAAATAGGGGCCATTGAGTAAGCCTTATAGTATGTTTTAGATTAGACTTATCAGTATATGGCTAAATGTAATTTCAAATGGGAACTCATTAACTATAATATCCTTATTTTTATTATTGAGGTTTCTAAACAAAACAAACAAATACTATGCTTTTACAGTATTACAGAAAGAAAAGAATACAAGTCTAGTATACAGGAAGTCAGTTGTATGCCAATCAAAGTGTAAACTTTCCAGGGTATTCGAGAAGTCACTCTTGGACCTCAAACAGAAGAAAGACAGATGTAACAATGGAAGGTATTTTAAGGTCTCTCATGGGTCCTCTATAAACAACCTATTTTTCCCCTTATGTTTCCATATGTTAACTTTAATGAGGAGCAACTTTTATAAGATTAATTGGAACATAGGTGTATTCCTCCTAAATAAATAATAGTAATTAGCTTTTTTTCTCTCTCTTTTCTCTCCCCTTCCCCTCTCCTCCTTTACCAGTATATTTGCCATTTTATATAGACATTATATCAAGTATAATACTTTGTACATAACAGTAAGAAGTGGAAAGAATTATAACGAAAAAGGTGACCTACTTGGTTTAGTATATTAACAAAGAAGAATTCTACCAGTAGGGTCGAGTAGTATTTCTAGCTGGCATAATCTGTCAAAAGTAAGCATAAACATTTTGATTAACACCTCATTTTTAGAAAAAAAAAATAAAGACTAGACATGCAATCATGAGAAATTACTATAACATAACAATGATATACAGTTAGAACCTGCTATGTCCCTGATTACGATTGACATCATAATACAGTATCATTATCGTTCTAGAATTCAAGGTGAGTTTTTATTTGGTGAGGGAAAAAAAATGTTTATGATCATGCCGACTAAATGTGGAAAATCCATTATTGAGCCCAGCATGGTGAGAAGTAACCTGCATGGATATTCTGAAGAACATATTCTGTCTTAATAAAGGGCCAGACTAATTGTATTTGAGAGTTCATCGGTAGGGATTGGATAGCTATAAGCCATTTGGAGAACAAGTGCTTCAAACGATTGTTATCAAAATTCTGACTAGCATATTGTTCCAGTACAATTTGACTAATTAACGCTTTTTTAAAATTGATAAATTTAGGGGCGTTAATTGCTTTCCATTTTTTTAATACCAGTAACATAATTGTATTGATTAAATTAAAATTGTAGCTGGCATCAGAGTAGGGTACTAGGAAAAAATATGTTGCGAGGAGATGGCAAAATCCAAACCAAGTACTTTATTTATCCAAAAATTTATCTGTGCCCAGAACAGAAATAATGCAAAATATCTGCTTGTTAACAATTACACTTAGAACAGTGAACCTGACATCTATACCATTTAGCTAACTTATCTGGGGTAATATATGTTTGGTTAATTAGCTTTAAATGTGATTCTTGCCATGATGTTGGAACCCAGGATTTATATATCAGCTTGAAACTATTCTGGATATTTTGCAGCATAATTTCGGGAAAACAATTCACCCATTTTGCCAGGAGATCTTCCCATTGTAGCAAGTTTGCATGAGCATTTAATATATTATAGAAATATGAGATAGAATATATTCCATCCTGAAATAACTTAATCCCATTATGAAGCAAACTCAAAGACCAATCAGGCTTGTCTTTAGTTTTCAACTCCGCTATATAGTGTCTGAGTTGTAAAAAGGCAAAGAAATCCTTTTGAGATAATTGAAAGCGATTCAGAATATTGTGGTAGGAACAGATAGTATTCTCAACCGAAATGAGTTGTTTAACCTGTGTTAAACCTTTGTTCTTCAACTCTTTAAAGACACTATAGAAAATACCGGGGCTAAATTCTGAATTACCCACAATTGGAAATCCCATACAGTATGGATTTAGATTAATCTTATTACAGTATTTTTGCCATGCAATTATTACATTTTTCAGATTTACTAAACAATAAACATTTATAGGTAATTTCGACAAAGGATGGTGTAGAATGGCTTTTAAATCAAATGGCACAGTTAAATCTGCTTTGCAAGATCGTAATGTAACATATTTATTTTCTGTTACCCAGTCAACTGCAAATTTCAAGATTGTCAGTAAATTATAATGCTTGATATTTGGAAACGCTAGTCTGGCTACCTCCCTAGAATGTGTCAGCTTATTTAGAGCTATACGTGGTTTCTTATCTTTCCACAAGAAGTTTGCACAGGACTGGTTAAAGCACTTTATATCTGCCATGCGCAGAAAAATTGGAATACTCTGGAGTTAGTATAGTAATTTAGGAAACATGATTGTTTTAATTAAGTTGCTGCGGGCTACCAGAGAGATCGGTAAATTTCCTTTTAACATTGTATAAAAAATCTGGGGAAGTTTAGTATGTACCATTCATCTGTATTCATCAATAATCTTATGCCTAAATATTTAATTTGATGTACTTCCTTGAAGGGATGATTAGCAGAGTAGGTAGATGTCATGTCTTGCCTAGCCATAGGAGCTCTGATTTCCTGAGAATGATCCAAACATTTTAATATCACAAATCAGTTTTTCTAGGTCTGATTCCACATTACTTAAAAAAAGAAGCAGGTAATCTGCATAGAGTGAAAGAATAATATTCTGATTACCTACACGTATGCCCTCCAGATGTTGTCGTAATAGGATTGCCAAGGGTTCTAACGCAATATTAAAGAGAAGTGGGGAGAGTGGACACCCTTGCCTGGTTCCTCTATGTAACAAAAAAGTTTCAGAAACTGCACCATTAATAAGACAGTTGTTATAAATTTCATTAATAAAGTATTTCACATTGCCTGTGAATCCAAATGTATGTAATGTATAGAAAAGGTGGTCCCAATTTATAAAGTCAAAAGTTTTTTTTGCATCAACTGTTAGTATTGCTGCCTTGAACCTGTTCCAATAGAAATCCAAACACTATCCAAATACTATCATGGCTTTTTGAATATTTTTAACCGGGTTCCGGCCGGGCATAAAACCTGATTGATCTATATGTATTATTTCTGCAAGATATGGGGCAAGTCTCTTAGCGATTATAGTAGCAGATTAGGGGTTAATAAGTATAATGTAGGTAGCGGCGGTGTAGGGGGCGGCAGATTAGGGGTGTTTAGACTCGGGGCTTATGTTAGGGTGTTAGGTATAAACTTAAATTTTATTCTACCATAGATATCAATGGGATATCGGGCAGCAGCGAACATAAGCTTTCGCTGTTTTCATACTCCCATTGATTCCTATGGCATCCGCCGCCTCCAGGGTGGCAGATTGAAAAGCAGGTACGCTGGGCCGGAATATTGGTGAGCATACCTGGTAGCTATTTGATAACTTAGGAAGTAGTCAGATAGTGCCGAATTTGCATTCGGAACATTTGTAGTGACGTAAGCATCGAGCTGTGTCGGACTGAAACTGGCAGATCGTATGTTACGTCACAAAATTCTACTTTTGCCGGTCTGTAGGCTTTGATAAATAAGGAGAATCAAGCTCGCCACAATTACGCTGTGGAATTCCAGCATATTTGCGGTTGACGGCTTGATAAATAGGCCCCCAGGTCTAGAATTGTCTCTAGTCTGGGTAGGATGAGGCCAACAGCACCCATATTAATTTCATTATTTGCTGATATTATTATTTGCATTTTTGACTGCATGGAAAAAGCATGAGCGAGGCTTCCATAGTTTTTTTTTTATTTTAATTTTTAATACAAGTTATAAATTACCAAAAATAGAATGCAAAACAGTTAAATGTCATACACATCAGTTAACATATACAGTACATAGTTAACATATTACAGTAGTAATATTAAAGTGTATCAGCAAGAGATATTGGGGCATATTTATCAAGCTCCGTATGGAGCTTGAGGCCCCGTGTTTCTGGCGAGCCTGCAGACTCGCCAGAAACAGCAGTTATGGAGCAACGGTCACAAAGACCGCTGCTCCATAACCTGTTCGCCTGATCTGAGCAGACAGACAGACATCGCCGGAAATCAACCCGATCGAGTACGATCGGGTTGATTGACACCCCCTGCTGGCGGCCTATTTGCCGTGAGTTAGCAGGGGGCGGCGTTGCACCAGCAGCTCTTGTGAGTTGCTGGTGCAATGCTGAATATGGCAAGCATATTGTTCGCCGTATTCAGTGAGGTCTGGCGGACCTGATCCACACTGTCGGATCAGGTCCACCAGACTTTCATAAATAGGGGCCATTGAGTAAGCCTTACAGTATGTTTTAGATTAGACTTATCAGTATACGGCTAAATGTACTTTCAAATGGGAACTCATTAACTATAATATCCTTATTTTTATTATTGAGGTTTCTAAACAAAACAAACAAATACTATGCTTTCACAGTATTCAAGTGATTTTCAGTTCACAAAGTGTACAAAAAGAAAAGAATACAAGTCTAGTATACAGGAAGTCAGTTGTATTCCAATCAAAGTGTAAACTATAATGGCTTTTTGAAAATTGTTAACCGGGTTCCGGCCGGGCATAAAACCTGATTGATCTATATGTATTATTTCTGCGAGATATGGGGCAAGTCTCTTAGCGATTATAGTAGCAAGTAATTTATAATCAAAGTTGAGCAGAGATATAGGTCTATTTGATGCAGGATCTTCTGGATTTTTATCTTTTTTCATTATTAGTGTAATATTTGATGCAGAAAAGTATCTGGAGCTGGTAGAGCCTTTTATGCAGTATGAATTGTATAGTCTGGGACGGGAGCCTTATTTAGTTTAGCATGCGTAATTCTGTTAAAAATCTCTTCCCTTGTAATTGGGAGATTCATTTGGGCCATTGTTTCCTGTGAAAGCCTAGGTACTTTCACTTAGGTACTATTCCAGAATCTGCACTTTTGAGTTTCATCTGGGGCATTGGCCTTGTATGGATTCTGAAAAAAGTCAAAGAAAACCTTCTGTATCTCTAGATTAGATGTTACCCTCTTCTGTCTGATTTTAATTGCAGAGATATGATTATTGGTGCTATGTTTTGTGATTCTTGCCAAAAATTTGGCAGCTCTGCCTCTAAAGCCGCCATACAGAGATCTTAACTGTATGTCTTCCTAAGCACATTTTTGTTTTAATAGTAGGTCTCTTTGAAATGTAAGATTTACATATTTGTCCCAAAATTATCTCGTTGGGTTGGAAACATATGCATTGTAACTATTTTTCACACTTTTGGAAGCTTGAATTTCTATCTTTTTAGATTTTTTTTTACACAGAGTACACAGATAAGACTTAATTTCTCCCAGCGATACGGCCTTCCCAGACTCCTAAAGAGTTTCTATTTTGTCTAAGTAGGTACTATTAAATTGTATAAATTTGTTCCATTTGAGTTTTAACCAATTCTGAAATTTATTATCATGAAATAAATATTTGGGGAAGAAAATATTATTGGTGAGATTTATTTGGATATCTCTGACTTTGAATTCTAAAGATATAATTGCATGGTCTGGCAAGACAATTCCTTAAATCTTGGATTTTATTTCTAGTCCAAGCAAGCGGTCAGATATTAGGAACATAAGAATCCTTGACAAAGATTGATGGGTCTTTGATATGCAAGTATAGGCTTGATATGAGAGGAGAAAGAGAGCGCCTCATAGTGCAGATATCTCTATGCAGTGGGAGAATTTAGTGTTATCCAATAAAAAGGTACTCACAAGTGGAGTGGCACTTTTCGTTAAAAAAGTGCAAACAGGCAGGCTGACATTTCCAGCAGTCAGTACGCTGACAAGGGCAGTATAGTGCAGGTCCGTGAGTGTCTCACAGTCGGAATATCCACCGGTATAAGCCTGGTGATGATAGGAGCCGTGCTCCACAGGAAACCTCTTTGTCCCAACCAGGATCGGATCCTTTTCTGAGGTGACCAGTGTGGGTCCTTTTCTGAGGTGACCAGTGTGGGTTGATAAAAAACGTTTCTATAACGTCTCTAAGATTAAAAAACTGGTACAAATTGGAACACAGTCCAGACTAGGTAGTTAAAAAACAAGTTTAATGGAGCTGATAACGCGTTTCTCGGCCGTTAGCTCCTGGCCGTTTCATCCGATCAATCACATACATTGTTAAAAGGCACATTTAAAAAGGTGTGCGTATGACCTGATTGGATAAAAAAGAACCAATAGTGACGTTGGTTACATTGTTGCAAAGAGACAATTTTGTTAGACATTCTTCTAAGCGGTTAAAAATAGAATAACTAATACCAAAGGAGTTTCTTTGGTTTACAATACAACATTTAAATTGTAATTCTAAAAACTTACAAATTGTAAGACATAAATTTGACAATTAGGAAAAATTTGAAAACAAATATTTATATAATTTGAAATAATTAGGCATATGATGATTGCAACCTCTAACAGGGAATCTATATAAGGATACCGCTATCTATCGGATATGAAAAGTTTTTCTTGAAATAGCGGTGTGGTAATACCCCAGATTATTTTGTTCTCATTTGCTGAAAAAAATGATTATAAATATTACTGGTGTCTATATATATATCGGCATTTAATCATTTTTTTCAGCAAATGAGAACAAAGTAATCTGGGGTATTACCACACCGCTATTTCAAGAAAAACTTTTCATCTTCCCTTTCATCTTTCATCCGGACTGGAATGCATAGAGTAGTTGCAGCCGCCATCTTACCTAACAGAGTGAGTGCTGTTTTTTATTTTATTTTTGTTTAAATAATTTTTATTGAGGTTGAAATCACCAAAAACAAATACTGTTACAAATGTCACAAGAAGAAAAAACAGAAACATAAGGATACATTGGTCATAAGAATCTCAGCAATAAATCAATCCTGTTGCATCACATGACAAGGAAGAAAAAGAAAAAAGTGCAAACCTCACATTTTTTGTTTTTTTGTAACCTAAATACAACATAGAATAGAAAAGCACTGGTGTATAGTAGTAGGCAAAAGTACAATCAATACTAAAAATCAAACACTGTAGTAAGGAGGGGGGAAACAATAAGATGGGAGGGAATACACTACAACATACATATAGCTACAGAGTAGGGTAGATTCAATCTGACCAAAAAATATTTCAAGTTGTATAATTCACTCATCCACAAAGAAGCCAGTTCTAAAGTGCAACGAAATATAACAGGATCTCAAGAGCCATGAACTAGTAAACCAAACACATTACATAGCGAACTGCACAGAATCGTAGGCAAACACTGTACAAACATATGCAATAATAAAGTATATCTAGTTGCATCAAATTGAATAGTACATATATCTTATTGTTAAATATATATGGCTACATGGAAGTAAATATTTGTAAAACAATAACAATATATAACAAGTGGTCAAGAGATATGAACTAATATATCAAACATTTTACATATCAATTCACACAGTATCTTGAGCAAACATTGTTAAATCATACACCTTAATAAAGCATACCCTATTACTTTAACCTGACCAATACGTATGCCAAATTATTTAGCGTAAATAGCAGCCTTAAAATAAATATTTTTGGAAGCAGATATAAAAGTTAGGTATACCTGATGGATTCAGACAGAACAATGTATAGTTCAAACAGTACAGCATGCGTAACAGAATAAAAACAACTGTAGTGTGCGGTATTGTATGACCAAGTGTGGAGAAATATGTAAATAATATCAGCAGCCATCAGGCCAAATATATTACATATCAAACATATCATATATCAATATACAAAACCACTGGGACAAGTGTTTGCAAAGCAAGTACAATAGTTGAGTGTAAATAAAGGGGAAAGGTGCGGTATATTACAAGGAAAACCACAAGGGCGACTGGGAACCCCAGAGCGCCCCAGGGAGGGGGGGAAAAAGGACAAGGAAGGGGCAGGGTTAGGGATGGGGATGGGGGGCGGAAAATAGATACTTGGTTTCAGAAAGCGGACCAAGTTTCATTAAAAACTGACATAAAATGCTTATTAACTAAAATACGACAAGGGAGAGATACATAAACTTGCCATAGGGTGCCTTGAATGTCTAAATTATAAATAACAAGGTACAACTTGAACCTAAGTTGTCTGCTCATAGGTCAGAGCAGTTTAAGGCCATAATTAAGTCAAAGAGTACTGAACAAAAATATGATGCACTGCCAAAAAAGTGTAAGAAAAAAAATGTGGCTACATTTAATCAAATCAGATCAAATGAGGTAGGGGATTTGAGCATATACAATGGTTGCCCTATGAGGAGCTGTATACAGCCTGGTGCTAAATTTCGGGAGCTAAACTGACATGTATTCAAGCTGGCATTACTTATAAAGGAGAAGCCATATGTTGGGAATTTACAAGCTAGTTAATGGAAGTTAGTATAAACTGTGTTGGTTCTGCATAAAAATAAGTGTGTCAGTGTTAATAATGAGGAATCGCGGTGGTCGGGTGCAGGCCCTACACCCGACAACAAATGCATCCCACAAGTACACAAAAATATGTCTAAAGTATTCTAATTGAACCAAAGTGTAGGCCTGCAAAATGTGTTTGTGAGTGGCAAGACTTAAGCACCAGGCAACAGGGTCAAAAGAAAATGATGATAACAAGATCACATGTAGTAAATACATCCCCTCCAATAAAAACTAACAGTAGTTACAGCTCCTATTATGATACATCATGTTAAATCCACACCTTACAACTAATAAATGCCTCAACCCACATATGATTCAAAGAAACACGATAAACCACATACAATTTGTTACAAGACCCCATAACTCTCAGGCATCCCCAGCACTTAATACAACAGGTAGGTTATCCATAATAGAAAGGTCCATTTTGCAAACAATAAACTCAAACATAACTTGAATGAAAACATTTACATCAAACAGTAAAACTTGTTCCCGTTCAACTAGAGTGGAAAGTCTCTTCTTCAAACAGCTGTTCTGGTTATAAAGCCCAAAATACAGAGCAGAGCGTCTTGAAGAAGTCAGGGTTTTATAATATATTATTGTTCTTAAGTTAACCACAACCCATGTTTGTGCAGAGGATTTACTTAACTTAAGGGTCCTGTAATGGCAGCCGACATGTCCATTATATGTCTGGTGGCTGTATAAACACAGACAGCCCTCAACCGATACCAGACTTGAGGCAAGGCAGCATAGTGAGTATCAGTATCAGAGCGCTGCATCTCCAACCTAGGACATTCCCAGCCTGTGTCACAGCTTGCCCAACACTGCCATCACACAGCTGAGGGGAAGAAGCCCAAATATGGCTGCCACCCACAGAAGCTACGCACATTATATTGCACTGAGGATCCGGCAGCAAGATCAGATCTCCCGTGTAGTAAGTCGGATCAATAACCGACCTGTAAGCAAGATCCGCAGTAGTGTAGCTCCTAACCCCAACATCGCAATCCAGCCAGTCCTCGCGGCAGTAGGTATGAGTGTCTCCGTGCTTTGGGGGATCAACATGGCTGCACAAGACCTCGTGGCACAGTGCCGCAGCGCAGCTAATCTGGTAGGTGGCAGGATCAATAGGATTCAGAGCCAGGGCAATATGGCTATCAGCTGGCTGTATAGGTTTGACCTCATCTGAACCTGTTTTAAGGCAGCATTTGTGTAGAACCTGCGCTAAGCTATCAAAATGATCCTGCAGGAGCTGCTCCGCTGTTAGCCACCATACATTCCAGGCCCCCATCGTAGCTTATCTTCTAGATCTCATACAAAGCCAAAAATAGCCATCTGAGGGCTTCCAATGACTCTGATAATGCTGTGCTTGAGAATATCCCCTTTTAATATAGAAAAGATTAATTTAGATACCAATAAATATTACTTATAATGTTTAAGAGCCAGGAGCTCTTCACATATACGTCTGATTTCCTTGGTAGTTGGCTCTGCCCCCTGTTTTTTTTTTCATAATCTACCTACTACTGTACAGTTATAAACACATGGGAGATAAGCTAATTTACTCTAGAGGAGATAATTTCCAAGGGATAATGTTAGTCTGTTACTACATGACCGGTAAGCTGAGGAGGTGTGACATGGGCAATGGATGTTATTGTGAGAGGGTTCTAATATGACAGTGTTGTGTCTGGATGTGACAGTGTCCCTGGTGGTACAGTAGCAGCTCCTAAGCACACTGCAGCAATGTCCTCTGTGTGTTAGTGGCACTTCCACACGTGTGTCATTGGGGGGTAGTTATCAAAGCGTCTAATATGCAGCATTCGCGACGTCAAGTACGCTCGCCATACTTCGACATACATCGCCGTCGCGGACTGTAATTACGTTCGCCATAGTTATCAAAAAACACGTCCAAAATATGCGCGTCAAGTACGGTGCGAAGAGAAGCGGACTCTTGTGATCGAAGTCTCAGCGATTCGAGCTTTTCCCAACTTTATTTATATGTCCAGTAAATTCAATGAACAGAGCACCTACTTTTTCAGCAGATGATATATATATATATATATATATATATTTATTTTTATTTGTATATTTATCTATATCTATATCTATAGCTATATCTATGTACATATATATATATTTATATATGGCAATTTTATTTTTATTGTGCTATAGAATAGTAAATATAGCAAGTAGCTAGCTGACCATTGAGCCTACTATGTATTTCTGTTGTCTGTATTTTTATTCATTGCGATAAGTAAGGTCCAACACTGCACATACTAATTGTTAAAGAGAGGCATACTTGGAGCCTAATTCCTTCAAATAAAAAATTTCATTTTGTATGCTATAACGAATGCATTACATGCCCCCTCCCTAGTGTTAACGTAATTTCTAATTTACTTCTTTCTTTTGCAGCATCATATAGATAGATATATATCTATCTGTATTTATATATATGAAGGGTATAGGAAACGACTAATATCTACACCAGTGGGAGCTAGCTTACCTTCGAGCCTTTTTTTTTCTTTCTATAGAAATTAATTGCGACAAGTTAGGTCCCACACTGTGCTCAAAATAGAGAGACACACTTGTAGCCAAATTCATTAAAGGCATTTTTTCTTTTTATATATTGGATCTAATGCATTTTTTATGTCGACCTCCCCTCCCCCCACACACATTGTGTACATCTAATTTTATAATAGACTTCTGTTTCTTTTGCCGCATCATATCTAGATATATAGAGAGCAAGACAGAGCGAGAGCAAGAGAGAGAGAGAGAGATGTCTATCTATCTATTTTTATATATATATTAATATATCTGTATCTATCACTTTATATTTCTCTGTATGTATATACATATGTTTCTATGTCATTTTAAAATATAATGTTAATGTATGTATGTATGTATATATATATATATATATATATATATATATATATGTACATACATACAAAGAGAGAGAGATATGAAGTTATAGATATTAATAGATACTTAAAAAAATATATATATATATATATTTATATGTTTTAATTCATATATACTTTTAATTAATAAATGGAACACCAATATCATAGAATAAATTTTCAAGCGACAATACCAACCTTGAACTCTTCTCAAAGGAAAACCAAGCACATTTATGTACGTTCCAAATTATCATTTAAAATTCCATTTAGAATTATTTTAAAAATTAATATTAACCTTTTTAATTAGTGCTTTTGTTACCTTTATTTTAAAAAGAAGGAATCTAGGCTGAGAATCAAGAGAAATTCAATTGAACCACCCTTTAAAAATTTTTTTGGAATTGTTGTTTAATCTGCAAGGTCAACTCATGAATGATTGCCAATGGATAATTGAATTGTACTGCCAGTACAGTCAGTTGACCGTTGTCTTTTATGTCTCTAGGTAGGAGGATGAAAGTATAAATTTACTAAGCCTTAAAAAGTGGTGTATTTGATTCAATTTCTATTGCTTGCCTTATCCTCACAAGTTTCCCCACCATATATACAATTTATTTCAAAAATATATTTTACCCGTGTTATTGAAGTTTTTGTAATTGTTCAATAAGGGTGTAGCTACATACTCAAAACTTAATATCTGAAGCATGAACATTAATTTTTCATATTTACTTTCACTTGACTGCTCAGATAACCTATTCTACGTGAAATAGCAATGGAGATGCGATAGTCAATCATATAACAATTCCAATTTTACAAATATCTTGCGGACCTGATACGACAGTGTGGATCCGGTCCGCAAGACCTTGCTGAATATCCTTTCTCTATTCAGCATTGCAACAGCAGGTCTTGTGAGCTCCTGCTGCAACGCCGCACCCTGCAGACTTGAGGATAATTGACGACCAGAAGGTAGTGTCAATCAACACGATGGTACTGTATCATTTGTAATTGTTGCGATTACTGTCCGCCTCATAATATCCGGTGGACAGTGTTATCGATCATCAGTCTTTATACTGCTGCTCCCTATTTTACTATTTCTTTTGATTCTTAATAATTGCCAGAAACACGTCCCCTTATGTGCTTTCATTTATATATATTTGCAGCTATATATTTTTATATACTGCAGCTATATATTTTTTGAAATTGTTGCATATTTATACTGATTTACCTTGTTTTTTTCCATGTCACTAGAAATTAATCTTTAAATCAATACAGTGAGACAGTAATAACTTCAATAAACTAATTTTTTTTTTTTTTTTTATATTTTTTTTATAAATAACCCAAACCAAAAAAAAAATCAAATATCATTTAGCGCCTGCTGCATATGATGAACTGCCCTAGCAACTGCGCGTAGGGCCTCTGCAAGTTCGTCAAAGACCGGCTGCAGAAATGGTCCCGTTTGTGTCCCCTGATCTCGATCTAGAAAAATAACCAAATAATGTATGTTAGAGAAATCATTTATCAATATCGAATTTGGAAAACATTATATTATTTTCACTTACATTCCACTATAGGCACCTCCTCTTCTTCCTCCCTTGGCAATGCTTCCTCGACAAATAACTCCCCCTCCTCTTCCTCAAAAGGCGGCATCTCCTCCTCCTCCCCCCCCCCCCCCTAGCCACCTCCACTGCTGGGGGAATTATCCCCAGTACTTGGTCGTCTGTAAGAGATGAAACATAGTAATGAATAAGTATTAGTCAGATCATTGTCCAATACCAAATTGTACGATTCTTTCATTAACAAAAATGTTCAAAGTCTCCAAAATATCACTTTTTTTTAATAATTTTATAAATACATAAACTGTAATTTAAAAATATAAATTTTCCCTTTCATCTTTTATAAAGAGATTATAAATGTTTTCAATCATGATAGTTTAATTAATTCTTCTATTTCTAAGAAAAGCATATCTAGATATTCTCCGTAGTTGAAGATTTGTTAATGATCAGAGATGTCTTGATTAAATGCCAAATCCATATGCAATGTGATAACTTCCTCAAATGATAGATATAGAATTAAGTAAATGGATTTCAACTATATTGTCAATGTTTAAAATTATTCCAATCTTTTTTGTAAAATTGGAAAGAAAATGTTTGTTTTTATTGTCCTTTCAACATGCTGGCTTTAATAACATTTAAAATATTACAAATTGTAAAGTTATATTTTTCAAACATAGTATGATAATTTGTAAGTTACCTTGGATATCAGGGACTTCAGCTCTCCCTGAATCCACATGAGGTGCTGTGATATACCTCATCGGCAACGGTGGTGAGGAGTGGTTGCTCCTGGGCGTTGCCATAGATACTGGCCGCATGTATCGTGGCACTAGATCACGCCTGCGATCTGTGAAAATATAAATGTTTGTGTACACATTAGATACAGGTTATATATTATTGTTATGTATCTTCAGCATCCATGTATGTAAATTGCCCCCCCAAAAAAATAAAAAATTTGAGAGATAACGAGCAATATCTTGCTCTCTCTTGTCTCTCCCTCTCTCTCTTGTCTTCCACTCTCTCTCGTCTTTATCTCTCTCATCTGTCTCTCTTTCTCTCTCTCGTCTTATCTCTCTCTCTCTATATATATATATCTCTGTCTCTTTCTGTCTCTTTCTGTCTCTCTCTCTGTCTCTCTAGATATCGATATATAGATATATAGTTCTATATACATATCAATATCTAAATATATATATATATATATATATATATAAAGATATATAGATATATAGACAGATAAAAACTGATATTCTATATATGTTTAAACTTTAATGTACATGATGGAGCATGAACATTTTTTTTTAAATTCTATATTATATATGTGGATAATATAGGTAAGGTTGAACTAAAAACCTTGCATTGACCCTCAACACTAATTTTTTTTTTTGCTATGATTTTTTGAATTAGAGTAAATTAAATACATAGAAAGAAAAAAATGTCCTGATAAAAATTAAATTATATTCTTCAAAAAATGTAATGTATTCCTGTAACACAGTAAAATAAAAAAATAATTTTTTTTATTAATCAATGAAGAATCAATGTAATTGATGATTGCTTGCGTCATTTAAGTATCCCTCATATAAACTTCTGATATACGTACATATACGGACCAGCGTTCTTAACGCTTCATAGCGTTCACGCTCCCATCGCCGAAGGTCAGAAAACCTTCGCAGGCAGCTGCGACGTGTCCTGGTGATACCAGACACCCTCCTCATCCTCCGCATCATCTCATATATGATGCGGTCTCTGTCCTCGTGAATCATCCCCCGTACACCGCCTATGCGACGGGGAAAGTATCTATTCATCCCGTAAACCAAGATCAATAATTCACCCTGGGTGAACGGTACAGACATTATTCCAATATCAATCCAAAAAAATTTATGATTTTTTTTTCAAAGTGCGACATACATATATCAATAATAGAGAAATATCATTGGTTGTTGTAAGTGTACATAAAAATATCAATATTTGGTTGGCGGATTATATGTAGCACGTGTTCCTGACTAATAAACATGCAATTGACCTTTTCAAATGATATCATACATGCGCCACTAATTACTCTCATGACAATCACAAACTATAAATGTCAAATACGAGATTTACATAGGATTGTCTTGAATCATAATATTCCTGTTTACTGTCTTTTCTTTTTTCAAAACTAATTGTGGTATATTGCTGTCGCCTTAAAAAATAAAAATATGTGTATTTAAAAATGTCAAGATTCACTAAGGCCTAAATGTTATTTGTTTACAATGAATATCTTTTTCAATAAACATCCAAAAAAATCAAACGATGGCGCTATATAAATAAGTGCAAATTTTAATCCGTCATGATAGTCTGTAGGATGTCATACTTGTCTACTAGTATAAATATTTTGACGTATAGAGGATGAACATTCATTCCAAACACAAACATTAACAATTCGGCCTGAGTAAATATTGACAATATCAACTACAAAAATATCTCATTTATTAGTGTGACGGCGATATACAAAATAAAGACAAATTTGATTGGTTCTTGGGTGTAAATACATATAATATTCGGTTGGCTGATTGCATGTCTCACGTGTTCAACATTACTACCGGTTCTACAAAATATAACAAATATTCTGTACGCTGTTTAAATGTCTCACGGGTTCATAACATTCCTTAACATAAAAAAATCATGCGACAGTATTAAAGCTTAACATAAAAAAATCATGCGACAGTATTAAAGCAAGGCAAATAAAATTATTTTACTTACGGTTTATTCAAATATCGAATTGTGAGATTGCCTGTATTCATGCGGGTACAAAGTATAAGCAAATATTTAAAGAGATCCCTCTCCTGTCGGACAATAGACAAAAAGTAAAATAAGCTGACCCCTTTTATAGACAAATATGACACACTGTAGACACGTATGACACACTATAGACAACTATGACACACTGTAGACAAGTATGACGGATTCATCGTCATCAAATAATTTATACTGCGACATCAATATAATTTTAAACTTTATCTACGATAGCTTTGCAGAGACATCAAGAGATCCTTATTATTCGATCATTAAAGTAAACGGGCGTCATAAATGACGAAATTATATTAATAATATTCAATTTGTTACAATTACAATAAGAAATGTCAATTGTTAACTGCTAATTGAAATTTTTTATTCTAAGTCTATAAAAGGAAATCTAAAATGGAGTCAAATCACCTATGCTTTACAAAAGCTGTAGGTGCAACAGAGTTACTATTTATTGAGATAGATTATTTATTTATTCATTTATTCTCTTGCTGCTATTTTTATCTTGTGATGTCTGCGCCTGGTAAAACAAAGTCAGGGCGCAGAGTGCAATTTAATTTTGAGCAGAACCGGATTTTAGTGACCCTTGTTTTAGAACATTATGATTTTATTATTGGTTCTAAAGCCCATAAGACCTCGCTCTCCAGGAAATCTGGAATTTGGAGAGCAATCGCCGACAGTGTGTCCGCCGAAGGGAATCATCCCAAAACGGTGGACAACTGTAAGAAGCGATTTTCGGACATCAAAAGACGATTAAAGGCCAAGCTGGCCAGGGAGTTACAGTCTGCACGTCGGACCGGTGGTGGCGAGCCATATGTGGCTGAACTTAGAGAATATGAAGTTCAGCTGCGGGAGAAGCTGGGAGCAAACATGACGCTCGGTCTGGATTAAGTGGGGCATGATACTGACGAGTTGGCAGGTAAGATGATATTTATAGAAATATTCCTGTGGCACATTTTTTTTAATGTTCCATCAAAGGTTTTTTAGAGGGACATAACACCAACATTTTTTATTTTATGAATTTGAAAGAGAATATAATGTAAAACATCATTTTAAGTTACTTATATTATCTATTTTTTTTAAATATTTTTTAATATTATTTGATGAAAAGCATATCTATATATGCTCAATAGCTGCTGATTGGATGCTGCACATAGAAGCATCATGTGATTGGAACACCATTGTGCATTGCTTTTACTTCAAATAAGGAAATTTTAGAAATTGAGAAAAAGAAAATATTAAAGTCAATAGGAATGTGTTTAACATTTATATTATCAATATGAATCATGAAATAAAGAATTTCAGTTTAATGCCCCTTTTAGATCATTATGTGCAATATTAGTCTTAATTTTTTTTTTTGTTGAAGCATCTACCAGTGCAGAAGCTGCTGTCGCTGCTGCTGCTGCTACCGATAGTGAAGATGCTGCTGATGGTGATGAAACACTACTATTGCCCGTCAGTATCCACACTGAATCCAGCCACAGCTTCTCCTCGGCCGCCACGCACCCGGACATTATGTGCAGCACCCCTGATGTAGCAAGCATTGGCCGATCTACAGGTATGTTTACTATTAGCTTGATATCATTTTTTTTTTTTTTCAGTGGTATGATTGTTCAATTTTCTAAATATCTATATTCATTTTTATTTATCTAGTTGATGTCCGAAGGGCTTTAGGACCACCTCCAAGATCTACGATCTCGTCCTCAGGTAAAAAAAATAAAATAAATAAATAAATAAATATTTAAAATTATTATCTTTCTTTGCAAATCCTGAATGTAAGCTTAAAAGACAGGCCATTTGGGATTTAGAACCTGGGTAACGCTTATTGATTGTTGTCTATATATAAACATCCAATCAAAAAATGGTCTACCTTTTATTGAAAATTTATGTGCCTGCTTGTAATATTTCTTTTTTAAAGATTTTCAAGGAAAGACAAAAAGAAAAATAATCATTATAGATAATAGGATTAAATAATAATCTTGCTTAATATGTCATGATCTATCTGAATCATGTAAGTTTAGTTCATACTAGACTATCACTTTAATGATATTTACATATATTTTAATTTACAATTCTATGCAAATTAAAATGAATGTAAGGTTTGGATAATCACCTGTGTATGGCATGACCATTCTTTGAGGCCTATTTAAAAAATGTGTGTCGGACATGATCCAACTGTGCTGATCAGGTCTGACAGACATAGCCGAATGTGAAGAGCAATACATTCTCAGAACTCAGAGCAGGTGGACAGGGTTATGGAGCTGTGGTCTTTAGACTGTTGCTTCATAAGTGTTGTTTGGCAAGAGTCTGAATACTCCCAATAAAAACGGCCCTTAAAGCTACTTACGGAGCTTGATAAATGGACCTCTATATCTCTCTCTCTCTTATGTATTAAACGACAAATGGAGTTGTAGGTACAAAGTTTATTGCGAGCATGCAGGCTTTAAAGAAAATGCAGTTATAAACAAACGTATAAAGAATGCTGCTCCATACCCTTGACGCTATTCACCACAATTGAGTCTGATCTTATTTATTGAACAACACATGCTGATGGCCCATTGTCCGTTACTCTGAAGGGGCCATTCTCTACATTCAGTGAGTTATTGTGGACATGATCTGCACTGTTGGATCATGTCCAACAGAACAAAGAAAAATACTCCTAGAATATATTCTCTGTGCATCATCATTGTCAATACGCAAACTTATCACACCATTAGTGGTGCTTGTAATCATGTCATTGATTAATCAACAATCTAATCAGATTTTGATATTGTTGAATTTCTAAAATTGATGTGTTAACAATGATGTTGTACGGTGAATAATTTATTAAAAAGTTGAATATGAAATATTTTTGATAATAAGCCCCTTTAAAAGTAGAAATGAATATACACATTCTTATTTATTTTATACATTTAAGATAGCATACAATATACAAATCAGTAATGTTCAAATACTGTGTCTTACAAATTTGATTGTGTTATGATTTATTTAAGATATATGTTTAATATCATATGCATTTAATACTTCCAAATACATTAATTTAACTAACAATATATTTTTCCTTTTTCATTTTTTTAGATGCCGAGCGTGCATTACTGACTTCGGAGGAGATCGACTGTTGTCTTCGTGAGCTGAGAGATTTCACAGAGGAGTCGTCCCTGGGAGAGACCCTATTTCCAGAATCACAGGATCAGGGAATTTCCCAGGGAACATCAGAAATAGATTCTCTCAGCCGTTCTGCCCCTCCTGACCCCGAACAACCAGCTGCTTTGGACCCTGGTGACCCTCATGCCCCTGTTGGTCATGCCCCATCAGCTCATGGCCGTGCTGATCCTGGCCACCGACTGCCTCGCATCTCTGATGAGGAGGCAGTCGGGGAAATGTTAGATCTGGCCAGGCAGTACAGGGCAGAACACCGTGAGTTGCGTGGGGCATTAAGCTTATCTATTGAGCAACAGGGGCAGGTATTAAATCGGGTCATTCAAGTAGATAGGGAAAGATTAGATATAGAAAGGGAAAGGTGTAGAATAGATACAGCAAGATTAGATCTTGAAAGAGAAAGGTGTAGAGTAGATACAGCTAGATTAGATTTAGAGAGGGAAAGATTTGAATACAAGCGACGTAGGGACAGTTGTAGAATAGAGTTAGAGAGGGATAGATTTAATTATGAAATGCAGAGGGATAGCGATAGATTAAATTTTGATAGGGAAAGATTAGCTTTTGATAGGGCCAGAGCAGCTGAAGAATAGCTAGAACGGCAGCGTCGGGAGAGGGTGGACGAAGACAACAGGGTTTTAAATCGTCAGCTGATTTTAAACTTTGGGAGAAGGGGAACAAGGGAGAGATCACCCCCGCTCTCTCCCTCACCCAAAAGAAAAAAAGATTAGGGTGTTTTAATGTGCTCATTTTATTAGGGTCTTTTATATAATTTTTATTAGGTATGTGTTTATGTTTAATTTTTTTACATTTTAAAAATATGAATAAAATATTTTTAAAAATGTATTGATGTTTTTTTAAACATTTAAAAATATGAATAAAATATTTTTAATGTTTTAAATAAATGTCTTGATGTTTTTCTTATTTTTAATTTAAAAATATCTTGAATATTTTTAAAATATTTTAAAATGTCGATGTTTTTACTATTTTTAATTTTTAAATATGTAATGAATATTTTTAAATTAAAGAAATGTCGATGGGGGGCGGAGCCAGCCACCGTGGGGACTAGACGTGTTCCTACACAGCTCCTGTTTTCTAAACTACTTTATTATATATAACCCCTGTTATCTCTTCCTTCTACATGATGAAGACTTTACATGCTTACTTCAGGTTATAGAGCAATCAGCAAATCATCATTTCTGAGGACACCCGGACTTCTAGAGCTGCTAAATAAAAAGTAAAGCCCTGCGGCGGGACCCGCCATTTTAGCTACAGCACTCTTTATACATTTCTAAATTTCTCTGACCTTCTGAGGCTTTTCGGCTACATTATAGAAGATGGATGAATCATATTCTGAGCTAAGAGCATACCTAATAGATTTGGGGACTCGCATGACCAGTAACTATAACAGTCTGAAGAACGCCATCAGATACAGCTCTGAAAGTCACATGGCATCTGCAGTAACTATGGCGGAGCAAGTGGAATATCGGACCTATTTACAGTTGCCGATAGCCTTAACATCAGCGCAGCAGAGGGAATTATGCGCAGAGGCACATGAGACCCAGGTGACTCGTGTCACGCTCACACCAGAGGATACTAACTGCTTGGAGGCACAGAGGGGATACCAACTAAGTGACACAAGATCTCTCGAGTGCGATTCTAACAACAGTGAATGCACTTCGGATCTGGAGGAGCGGAGGTTGGACTCCGGTGGCCTTGTAAATTTTGCCGATTTCAGCTCTGTCATGAGCCTTCTCTGGAGCCCCGGATTTGAGACTACTGTTCCGCCAGAGGTAAAGTTTCAAGAGAAGAACCTACATAGCAGAAGATTAGCTTACACAGCGCTCCACTTCTGGAGATCATCCTCTCAGGCCTCCTTGCTTGAGTTAAAAGCTTCACGGGGGATACATATGCTTACCCCGAGATCAGCATTCTGCTACGATGTCGCCCAAATTCAAACTACAATCCCACAACCTAGCAATGGTGCTTGCCACGGAGTAACACATAAGATGGAGGCTCTACTTCACAACGGAGCCTTATTTGGCTTACCACACACGGGATCTTACAGACTGGGCATTGGATAGTCTGTCCTATGGGATACAGGCTAAGAGAAAGACATTTCACCTATTTTGTTCATTCTCCCTAAGCCGGTGAGGAAAAACTTTGCATGCTATTTGTGGAACTTTTGGCTGTCACAACCCCGCAGCCCAGTAACTTTGAACTCTGATTGCCTTGAACTTATACCTATGCCATGTTAGGGGACTATTAGTATCCTGAATGAAGGCTAGCAGCCTGAAGAAATGGGACATAATAATTTATTCTATAATCTGACACTATCTAGTGTTCAGAACTTTTGGCTATTACACCCCCGCAGCCCAATATTAATACTACCATGCTTAAACTGTATAATGTGATGTTTCTTAAGCTTCAGTTGTGGTTATTCAGGTATTCTATGGCCAATTTCCCATTCCCAGCTAGAATAGCACTAGCTTAGGCCACATGTTTGTTTATCTTTCCACAGTTTTCATAGCACTTGACTTTATTCATAAAAAGTTGTATATTTTAGCTTTTAAGCTTGTCCTTTTCTCATGCTTAAACTCCTAGCATAGAAATGCCTTGACTGTGATATCTCTGCGCTGCATGTGGTTTGTATTTGTATATAAATGTGCACTCATCAGCAGAGGGAATAGTCCCATGCCATACCTCACACTTATTTTAGCATCTCATGATCAATATCTGCATGGACCTATAAGTCTGAAGCTCACCTAGGTAGAGTGTAACCTAGCTCATGTAAATAGTGGCACTAGGTTCTGTTGGAATTTGTTGAATTCTTAACCTTTGCCCACTACCCAGATTAGAACTGTAAATAGAGTTGCTTGCACTACTAATCCTAAACTATGCTCTCATAGATGCCAGATTCACTAATATTTAGGGCACACTGATAGTTCCTCCCTACGTATCTGTTATATATACATGGCTGACATATAGGTTATACTGACTATCCTCTCTGATTAACTATAAGAGGTAAAGACAGGTGATTAATATATTATGTCCAAAAGACAGCTGCTATTTCACTCATCACATAAAAATCCCCAATGTAGGATCACTGCAATATATACATATATTTTTGCTTCAGGACACATGGTTTAGGCTTAAGTTGAGGGCTCTACTCACAATGTATATTGTTTTTACTTAACACTACTCTCTTGAAGTCCCTTACTATTCAGCAATGAAAACCTCAGGGATGCTGTGAATTTGAAACCCCCCTTTTTTAGCATTTTTATACTCTTCTGCTTTAAGAAGTGAATAGTTCTCTATAGAGCCCAACTCATGCGTGATACTATTGCTAACACTATATTGAGGGCTAACGGTCAGTTATTGACACATGGATGTCTGACAGTTTAGTCCTGGCAGTAACTCTCAATCTGTCTTTTGGTAGATATCTACAGACATCTTATATATATTATTATACTTTTGTCACCTAGCGTTACATTTCCCTTTGTATTAATCTACTGTTTCCCCTGTTATATGACAGCCTGTTAAAAGCCCTGCCATTCCTCAGTGGTGTCTGCTAGGATCTTTAGTGGGACATGCCTGCACTCAGCCTAAGCATATCTCTTTCTCTATATAGCTAATAGTGATTAGTGAAGTTTATTAGTTAAAGGTTTTTAGCCTAACCTAACATGACTCTAGGTTATCTTAAAATGCCACAACTAACTCTCCCAATTCTTAATTATGTGTAGTAGTTAGGGCTCAGTTAATAATGAGTAGTAGGCCCTGCTGATAGTATATATGTTATGTGAGACTGCAAATTGCTCTAGGTAAGATTTATGGTATGAAATTTTTATTGTTTGGGTTTGTTTAACCAGGCTTACCTATGGTTCACCAATAGTTTATGTACTCATGGAGGTAAGCATACCCTCTAAACATGTTATAAACATTAATAGCATTTATTTAGATCAAGTTATATTAACCAGCTATAACAGGAAGACTAGGCCTCCCTTGATTAGTCATACCTCTATTTATTGCAATAAGGTTGTCTCTTACCTATGATTATAAAGCATCATACCTTTAGTATAATTCTAAAATACTCCCGAATATTGCCCCGCAGCGGTAAACTTTGAACTACCTTGATCATCTGGTCCCATATATATACCTCTTGGGACACTTGGTATATATTTTGTATTAAACGCTCTCCTGGAGGGGAGAACTCTAATATCCACAATAACCTGAAATAAATATATGTTCAGTTTGTTGCTTATAAGTTAACCCAGCATACTGTATTATGTCCTGCTAGTTTCTATATATATGGCTCCGTCACCCCCACCCCCTTTCCCTATGCGTATAGCGGTGCTTACCCGCTGAATATCCCCCACCCCCCCTATTAACCTCGGCCCAAGAGTGGCTGATATTTATGTTAACCCTCCACAGACTGATATTTTGGTCTTAGGTAAAATACTATTAGAATGTGGAGCTCATACGCTGATAATATATTATAAAATGAAGTTTTATTTAATCTCGCCCAAGATACTGTCTATCTTCAAAACCAGATTTCAAAATGTATTTTCTCTTGCTATATATGCCTATTGCTTTCTCAACAATGCCTATGTATAGACAATGTATTAATCTCTTTGTTGTAACTTTGGCCTGAGGGCGAGTTCTTGTTGTGATGATATATGTCTTAACTTCAATAAAAAAATAATTTTCAAAAAAAAGAAATGTCGATGTTTTTATGATTTTTAATTTAAAAATATGATTCCAATATTTTTAAAATATATATATTTTTTAATTTAAAAATATGATTCCAATATTTATAAAAAAAATTTTTTTTAATAAAAATATATTTCAACATTATTAATAAATGTGTTTGTTATTACTTGATTCACACGTTACAAATGACTGATGTTCTAATCGAATGCAGAAGTAAAATATTAACTACTCTTATTATTAAATGTTAAATGTAATAAACATATTATTTTCTTTTTTTTTTATAAGATTTGGAATATTGAACTTTTGGATAAAAAACTCAATTATAATAAATTGTACTTGAATCAATATTTCTAGTTTAAATATTCATTGTATAAATGTGATATTCACATTTGTTACAAATTTTGCTAATTGTCTTAATATCTTTATTTTACAATTAAAGTCCCTACCCTTCGACAGAACTTTTTTATTGGTTGATGAATGTATACACTAATCAACAAGAACAACCAAGGTAGTTCAACAAAATGGTTTTGCATCGAAAGTTACACAAATTATATTTATTTTAAAATATATAAATATTGTTTTAAATTTTAAAATATTAATAATTACTAATTAGAATACAATTGTATGCTCTATATGAATAACACATAAAAAATTTTAGTTCAGTGTCTCTTTATTAGTTATAACATTATAATAAATATATTTAGATATAGAAAAATCTTGATAAAGAGAGATATTTAAAGAGAGAGGGTTTGTGTGAGAGAAAGAGGGAGGGATTGAGAGAGAGATAGAGATAGATGGATTGTGAGAGAGTGAGGGATTGTGTGAGAGAGAGAGAGAGAGAGAGAGAGAGAGAGAGAGAGAGAGAAAGAGGGGGAGATTGTGTGTGTGTGTGTGTGAGAGAGAGAGGGGGGGATTGTATCAGAGAAAGAGTGATTGTGTGAGAGAGAGAGAGAAAGAGGGGGGATTGAGTGAGAAAGAGGGGGGATTGTAAGAGAGAAGGGGATTGTGAGAGAGAGAGGGGGGGGGGATTGTGTGAGAGAGAGAGAGGCGGGGGATGGTGTGTGAGAGAGAGAGAGGGATTGTGAAAGGGGTTTGTGTGAGAGAGAGAGAGGGAGGGAGAGAGAGAGAGATAGAGGGTGGAGAGAGAGAGAGAGAGAGGGAGAGATTGATATTGAGAGTGAGAGAAAGAGAGAGAGAGAGAGAGAGAGAAAAAAAATGTGATATAGATAAAGACAGACAGTACGAAAAACAACTATATACATTTATAAAACTGTAGTGCACTGCTGCTAGGTCCATTAATGTTAATAAAAAATTGATCTGCTATTTTATATTATTCTAATGTGACCGTTAAAATTAATATACATAACATTGAGCTCATGAACGTTAAAGGGACAATTAACCAATTAATTTGTTGTATTTTTTATGCAGATAGAGCATGACATTTTAATCAAGCTTTTAATTTTCTCCTAATCACCGATGTTCTTCATTATCTTGTTCGATTAATTGTAAATGCAACAATGTAATTATTGATTCTGTGACATTTATGGTGATAAACCGGTTTATTCTAAAATACAAGTATGCCTAAAGAAATGAAATAAAACTGTCATTTTTATAAAAGGAAATGCAGAATATTACCACATAATAATAAATATTTCTTGTTATAGGCTTACAAATAACAAAAGAGTCAAGTGTAGATCTTAAAAAAATGTGCTTAATGAGATTTTATTAAACATGTGTCTCATCAACTTTACATTAAACAATAGCAACATTTGCCCAAATAAACCATTTTCAATCAATGGCTTTACAATGATATACAATTTCATTCATAGAAACGACAATATTTGCTCAAAGGTAATCCAAAATATAGCAGCTTTTGGATTACAAATAATAATGTAAAGAAAAACACAAATAAAAACTGTATGTTGCACAATCAACCTTCTTGCCCAAAAACCCCCTGGATATAGACTGATCGAGCTTGGACACCCAGAGCATTGTGCTCCAGGTCTGGGTCGATGAATTCACCATATTCATTGTCCAAGCTCTCCATATCTATATCCGGGATTTTTAGGGCAATATTGTGCAACATACAGCAAACCATAAAAATTAAGGAGACTTTGGAGGGGGCGTACTGAAGGACACCACCAGAGATGTCCAAGCAGCGGAAACGGCTCTTCAGCACGCCAAAGGTGCGCTCAATCACAGATCTTGTTGCCTTGTGTGCACGGTTGTAGCGCACCTCTTCCACTCCGTTGGGGTTTTGGACGGGTGTGAACAGCCACGGAAGACACGGATACCCAGAATCACCTGAAAAAACTAAATAGAGAATTGACATTAGCAATAGGAATGATTAAAATATTTCATATACATATGGTTAAAGCATTGTTTTTCAACCAATGGGCCGTGGCACACTAGTGTGCCATGTCAGAGATCCTCAGGTGTGCGTGGCTGACAACAGTGCGGTTTTGTACCTCTTTCAAAACTCTAAATATTGGGAGGTATTTGACGGGATCATCAGGCATCATTTACAACCATGAGTGTGTGTGTGTGAATATATATATATATATATATATATATATAAACATATATATATATATATATATATATATATAAACACATATATATACACATAAATATAAATAAATAAATAAATATATATATATATATATATATAGATAGATAGATATACATATATAAACACACATATATATATATATATATATATACATATATCCTGTATAAGGCTACAATGTATGATTTTGTAACATTTTTCAATGTAATAAAGTGTGCCACGGACAATAAAAGGTTTCAAATCACTGGGTTAGAGTATGTAATAGATATTTACCTATCAGGATTCCCTCTGGCATTTGGCCCTCCTGGAACCGATGGTAGATGGCAGAATTCCGGAGGACGAAGGAATCGTGATTGCAGCCAGAGAGTCCAGATCGAACACTCATCACCCTCAACCTGGCGTCACAGATGACCTGGATATTCAGCGAGTGATTGGATTTCCTATCCCGGTAGGGCTCTTCTTCATCCCTGGTAGGCTGCACTAGGATGTGAGTGCAGTCGATGGCCCCCAATACCCTTGGCAATCCAGCTCGATGGTAGAACTGGAGCTTGACAGCATGCCACTCCTCCGGTGTGTTTGGGAAGTGGACATGATGGACTAGGCGTTGGTGCAAAGCATCCAGGACAACCTTCAGATGACGTGAGAAGGTTGTCTGGCTCATACCAACGCCTAGACCTGTCACAGCCTGGAATGACCCAGTTGCCAAGAAATAGAGGACCGCAAGAAGCTTTACCATCCCAGGGATTGCCCTCGTTCTTCTAGTGAGTGGCTCGAGAGAGTCCGCGATCTCGACATAGAGCCTCTCAATAGAGGCCCTATCCAGTCGAAATCGACGGATCATCTCTCGGTCACTGAGGGCATGGAGCCCAATCCTTGGGTAGAAAACCCTTGGCACTCGCCGGCGTCTTCCATGTTGTATTGCAGCCATCAACAGCCGTCTTGCCCTGCGTCTCCTTAATAAAAGAACAAAATTTACAACTTTGAGAATGTCCATCCTCAAACAAAGAACACAACAATCATAATGAAAAGCAGTGATTGAACAGCCCCTTTTATAATGCCTAGTTTCACAGATGTGAACGTTTTCAGTAATTAACTAAATTGGTGCAGCAATCATTACCTAAGACATGGCTTGCACATTTCGTTAAGTATCGTGTCATATAACGCTCAATTAAAGTGACTAATTGATCAACTACTAAATACTAGTGACGTATATGTCTTTTTTATCGCGTCATTTGACGAGCACAATACGATGTTCATAAACATATCTTGTTGAGCCATTCAGGTGTGTATCACCTGTAAGAAATGCAGGTGTCTGTTTAATTATCAAAATTATTTATTCAAAACACATGAGTATGTTGCTCTAGTTTCAATGTTATTTCATATTTTTCTGTTTGGATGGCAGCATTATGAAGGTGAAAAAGGTCAGTGATTACTGTGTTTTACTATTAAATATTAGAGAATTAAGAATTTTCAATCCTAAGTAACAAAAAGAATGCTGTGTTGAACATTATGTGAAATATTTTGTTATTCTTGATGTGATTCCTAATAACATTTACAAATCAAATGTATTTTGAAAGTGCAGTTAAACATTGACATGAAGCTGACATTTATAATTATTGTAGCTACAAAAAGGGATCCTAGCAAATGACTGAACTCATTTCAATGTATTTTTAAAGTACAAAGTTACACAGTGACATAAAGCCATGAAATTTATAAAGGCATTTTATCTCCAAAAAGGGATACTAGCAACTGACTTAAAAACATGACTATCAAACATTATCCTAATGATTTACCTTAGCCTCAACGATGCTGCCATCCAAACCAAATCAGAATTCATATAATGCCGATGTAAATTTGCATGTGTTTTGGATAATTGATTGATAGTCTAATTTGTATTGTGTGTAATTAAATAATAGCCTCTTTTGTATTGTGTATAATTAATTGATAGCATTATTGATGTGCATTGTTTTGAATATTTTGCTATCCTTTGTGTTCATGTGTTTTTCATTTTCAAAATTATAACATTTGCTGTGCAGTGTTTTCATTCTTTTCCTATCCTTTGTGTGCATGTGTTTTTCATTTTCAAAATTATAACATTTGCTGTGCAGTGTTTTCATTCTTTTCCTATCCTTTGTGTGCATGTGTTTTTCATTTTCAAAATTATAACATTTGCTGTGCATTGTTTTCATTCTTTTCCTATCCTTTGTGTGCATGTGTTTTTCATTTTCAAAATGGAACAATTGCTGTGCAGTGTTTTCATTCTTTTCCTATCCTTTGTGTGCATGTGTTTTTCATTTTCAAAATTATAACATTTGCTGTGCAGTGTTTTCATTCTTTTCCTATCCTTTGTGTGCATGTGTTTTTCAGTTCCATAAACTGTAACAAGTGGCAAAAAATATATATTTACCATTGTTTTATTAGGTGACATAATCGACTCGAGCCCATTGACTACTATAGGATCCGCGACCTCTGAGGCGGCGCATTGAAAATGAGGTACGCTGCATCGGATAAGACGCGAGCGTAAGTGGTCATTTTTTGATAACTATCAGAAAGCTTCTAATTGTGTTGAATAGCAGGGCGAAAGCATTGGAATCCGCAAGTTTTCCAGAGGTTTTCTATGCAAATCGATCTGTGTCGAATTGAGAGCGCCGAATCGTATGTTACGTCACCAAAAATCAACTTCGTCCGATTTAGACACTTTGATAACTGAGGCGAAGCCAGTTCGCGACGTGTACGACGCGGATTTCCGGCGGATTTCAAGTAGACCTTTTGATAACTACCCCCCATTGTCTGTGTGTTTTGTATGTGAGCTATGTTCCCAGTGTGTGTCACATTACTGTACACATTTTTATTATGGATTTTATTACCTGTATGGAATTTATATGCATGACTTCTAAATAAAACATTATCTTAACTCTTAGACCTATTTCCTCTCATGGATGTGTACGTTTATGGACATCATCATGTCAACTATGTCATGCGGCTCAAGTCCTCCAGTGTGGTGAAAAACATTCCACAATACATACCATTGATACAGGTACAGAATTTAATTATTGTAATAGCCTCCTGTAAATGTAAACCATTAGGGTTAGGGTTACAAATGTCCTGGTAGAGGAACTGAGGAAGATAGAGTGATGGGCACATCTTTGCAGAACTCGTAAGAGAGAACACATACACCCGTACACATAGGGCTCTATTTAACAAGGGCCGAATGGCCCCTCTTCCCCTTGTTTTCGCGCGAGCCTTCAGGCTCGCCAGAAACTGAAGTTAAGAAGCAGCAGTCTTAAGACTACTGCTCCTAAACTCATACGATCATGATGTACGATCAGGCTGATTGACACCCCCTGCTAGCGGCCGATTGGCCCTGAATCTGCAGGGGGCGGTATTGCACCAGCAGTTCACAAGAACTGCTGGTGCAATGATAAATGCTGACAGCGTATGCTGTCGGCACTTATCGATGTGCTGCGGACATGGTTTGCTATAGCGGATAATGTCCGCCCGCACATTAATAAATAGACCCCATAGGGTTAAATTTGTGCCCATATTTAATAAACAAATAAAAAAACTGGAAAAATATAACGGCTAGATTTAGAGGTTGGCGGCCAAAGGGGTGCGTTAGCTACGCGTGCGTTTTTTCTCCCGCACCTTTTAAATACCGCTGGTATTTATAGTTCACAGAATGGCTGGGTTTTCAGTGCGTTAGGCTCCAAAAAGGGAGCGTAGAGCATAATTTAACGCCACTGCAACTCTAGATACCAGCGGTGCTTACGGACGCGGCCAGCTTAAAAAACGTGCTCGTGCACGATATCCCCATAGAAAACAATGGGGCAGTTTGAGCTGAAAAAAAACCTAACACCTGCAAAAAAGCAGCGTTCAGCTCTTAACGCAGCCCCATTGTTTTCTATGGGGAAACACTTCCTACGTCTGCACCTAACACTCTAACATGTACCCCGAGTCTAAACACCCCTAACCTTACACTTATTAGCCCCTAATCTGCCGCCCCCGCTATCGCTGACACCTGCATATTATTATTAACCCCTAATCTGCAGCTCCCTACACCGCTGCAACATACATTATAGTTATGTACCCCTAATCTGCTGCCCCTAACACCGCCGACCCCTATATTATATTTATTAACCCCTAATCTGCCCCCCACAACGTCGCCGCCAGCTACCTACAATAATTAACCCCTAATCTGCCGATCTGAGCTCACCGCTACTATAATAAATGTATTAACCCCTAAAGCTAAGTCTAACACTAACACCCCCCTAAGTTAAATATAATTTTTATCTAACAAAATAAATTAACTCTTATTAAATAAATTATTCCTATTTAAATCTAAATACTTACCTGTAAAATAAACCCTAATATAGCTACAATATAAATTATAATTATATTGTAGCTATTTTAGGATTAATATTTATTTTACAGGCAACTTTGTATTTATTTTAACCAGGTACAATAGCTATTAAATAGTTAATAACTATTTAATAGCTACCTAGTTAAAATAATTACAAAATTACCTGTAAAATAAATCCTAACCTAAGTTACAATTAAACCTAACACTACACTATCAATAAATAAATTAAATAAACTACCTACAATTATCTACAATTAAACCTAACACTACACTATCAATAAATAAATTAAATACAATTCCTACAAATAAATACAATTAAATAAACTAACTAAAGTACAAAAAATAAAAAAGAACTAAGTTACAAAAAATAAAAAAATATTTACAAACATTAGAAAAAAATTACAACAATTTTAAACTAATTACACCTACTCTAAGCCCCCTAATAAAATAACAAAGACCCCCAAAATAAAAAAATGCCCTACCCTATTCTAAATTACAAAAGTTCAAAGCTCTTTTACCTTACCAGCCCTTAAAAGGGCCCTTTGCGGGGCATGCCCCAAAGAATTCAGCTCTTTTGACTGTAAAAAAAAACATACAATACCCCCCCCCAACATTACAACCCACCACCCACATACCCCTAATCTAACCCAAACCCCCCTTAAATAAACCTAACACTAAGCCCCTGAAGATCTTCCTACCTTGTCTTCACCATGCCAGGTATCACCGATCGTTCCAGGCTCCGAAATCTTCATCCAAGCCCAAGCGGGGGCTAGACATCCATCATCCGGCTGAAGTCTTCTATCAAGCGACGGCTGAAGAAGTCCAGAAGAGGCTCCAAAGTCTTCATCCTATCCGGGAAGAAGAGTAGATCCGGACCGGCAACCATCTTCTTCCAAGCGGCATCTTCTATCTTCATCCGATGAGGACCGGCTCCATCTTGAAGACCTCCACCGCGGACCCATCTTCTTCTTCCGACGACTTCCCGACGAATTACGGTTCCTTTAAGGGACATCATCCAAGATGGCGTCCCTCGAATTCCGATTGGCTGATAGGATTCTATCAGCCAATCGGAATTAAGGTATGAAAATTCTGATTGGCTGATGGAATCAGCCAATCAGAATCAAGTTCAATCCAATTGGCTGATTCAATCAGCCAATCAGATTGAGCTTGCATTCTATTGACTGTTCCGATCAGCCAATAGAATGCGAGCTCAATCTGATTGGCTGATCGGATTGAACTTGATTCTGATTGGCTGATTCCATCTTGAAGGTGGTGGTCTTCAAGATGGAGCCGGTCCTCATCGGGTGAAGATAGAAGATGCCGCTTGGAAGAAGATGGTTGCCGGTCCGGATCTACTCTTCTTCCCGGATAGGATGAAGACTTTGGAGCCTCTTCTGGACTTCTTCAGCCGTCACTTGATAGAAGACTTCAGCCGGATGATGGATGTCTAACCCCCGCTTGGGCTTGGATGAAGATTTCGGAGCCTGGAACGATCGGTGATACCTGGCATAGTGAAGACAAGGTAGGAAGATCTTCAGGGGCTTAGTGTTAGGTTTATTTAAGGGAGGTTTGGGTTAGATTAGGGGTATGTGGGTGGTGGGTTGTAATGTTGGGGGGGTATTGTATGTTTTTTTTTACAGGCAAAAGAGCTGAATTCTTTGGGGCATGCCCCGCAAAGGGCCCTTTTAAGGGCTGGTAAGGTAAAAGCGCTTTGAAATTTTGTAATTTAGAATAGGGTAGGGCATTTTTTTATTTTGGGGGTCTTTGTTATTTTATTAGGGGGCTTAGAGTAGGTGTAATTAGTTTAAAATTGTTGTAATTTTTTTCTAATGTTTGTAAATATTTTTTTATTTTTTGTAACTTAGTTCTTTTTTATTTTTTTGTACTTTAGTTAGTTTATTTAATTGTATTTATTTGTAGGAATTGTATTTAATTTATTTATTGATAGTGTAGTGTTAGGTTTAATTGTAGATAATTGTAGGTAGTTTATTTAATTTATTTATTGATAGTGTAGTGTTAGGTTTAATTGTAACTTAGGTTAGGATTTATTTTACAGGTAATTTTGTAATTATTTTAACTAGGTAGCTATTAAATAGTTATTAACTATTTAATAGCTATTGTACCTGGTTAAAATAATTACAAAGTTGCCTGTAAAATAAATATTAATCCTAAAATAGCTAAGATATAATTATAATTTATATTGTAGCTATATTAGGACTTAATTTATTTAGTTAGATAAAAATTATATTTAACTTAGGTGGGTGTTAGTGTTAGGGTTAGAATTAGCTTAAGGGGTTAAACAATTTATTAGAGTAGCGGTGAGCTCCGATCGGCAGATTAGGGCTTAATACTTGAAGTTAGCTGTCGGCGATGTTAGGGAGTTCAGATTAGGGGTTAATACTATTTATTATAGGGTTATTGAGGCGGGAGTGAGGTGGATTAGGGGTTAATACATTTATTATACTAGCGGTGAGCTCCGGTCGGCAGATTAGGGGTTAATAATTGTAGGTAGCTGGCGGCGATGTTGTGGGGGGCAGATTAGGGGTTAATAAATATAATATAGGGGTCGGCGGTGTTAGGGGCAGCAGATTAGGGGTACATAGGGATAATGTAGCTGGCGGCGGTGTACGGAGCGGCAGATTAGGGGTTAAAAAAATTTAATAGAGTGGCGGCGGTGTGGGGGGACCTCGGTTTAGGGGTACATAGGTAGTTTATGGGTGTTAGTGTACTTTAGAGCACAGTAGTTAAGAGCTTTATAAACCGGCGTTAGCCCAGAAAGCTCTTAACTACTGACTTTTTTCTGCGTCTGGAGTTTTGTCATTAGATTTCTAACGCTCACTTCAGCCACAACTCTAAATACCGGCGTTAGAAAGATCCCATTGAAAAGATAGGATACGCAATTGACGTAAGGGGATCTGCGGTATGGAAAAGTCGCAGCTGGAAAGTGAGCGTTAGACCCTTTAATGACTGGCTCCAAATACCAGAGGGCGGTAAAAACCAGCGTTAGGAGCCTCTAACGCTGGTTTTGACGGCTTACGCCCAACTCTAAATCTAGGCCTAAGTTTGCAGCAATTAAAAAAAAAAATTTTTTAGTGTGGTTTTATTTTTTCTATTTAAATGGGTTTCAGGGCATAAAACCACTTTGACAAGTGAAAATGTCCCTAAAAAGGAATGCAGATCTTTCACATTGTGGAAAAAATGGAAGATGGTAAAACACGTTCTAATGTGTGCAGAAATGTGAAACTACCTCTATCAACGGTGACTACCATAATAAAAAATGCAGATAAAATAAAAGAGTCAATACAACATGTTACGCCAGTAAGCACAGCACAAGTAAGATACACCAGAAATAAGCTTTTAGAAAAAAAATTATTGTCACTGTGAGTTGATGACTTAAATAAAAAAACATTCCAATGACTCAAGCTGTTATTACTGACAAGGGAAAGTCATTTTTTTAAGTTCTTTAGAAAAAAAAAAGTGGAGATAATAAGTTTTTATGTGGTGAAGGATAGTTCATGAGATTTAAAAGTTGAAGCAAGTGCCATCTAATCTAATTTTTAATGTTGATGATACAGGACTTTATTGCCATCAAGAACCTTAATCGCATGATGAGCAGTCTGCACCAGATTTCAAGCCCACAAAAGATAGGCTAACACTTCTACTAGGAGCAAATGTCTCTGGCACGTCAAAATTTAAACCAATATTGGGGGGGCGGAGCTAGCCACGGTGGAGAACAGACGCAGCGTGTGTGAGCTCCTGCATAGTTTTATTTATTTTGATATAAAGTAGTGTTTCCTTGCAAAACCTTGTGGGATATTTATGCTCATCTGAGTGGTGGCTGGTTTGGGGTAACGGAAGATCGAGGGATCTACATTCTACCCTCCCTACAAAAGAAAATAACGGAGCCGACTTTGAAGGAGCGCATCAGCCAGACCGGAGCCCAAAGAACCCACTCGCTGAAGTGCCTGAGTGGCATAGAGGGGAAGCGCCTATGTACTAAGGAGCGGGTGAGTCAGAGAGACTTTCTGAGACACAGTCTTTTTTTAATTAAACCCCGCAGTAGTACCAGCATAAAAAAGGCGCGAAAACACGCCATTAATCTGTGACATCACAGGGAGAATCCGGAAAAGACAGAGGGAGGTGGCCTTGGAGTTAGACGCAGCAGTATAACCAGTGAATTACCTGCACAAATAAAAGCATACACAAGCTCCGGTCGCCTATAAGCAATATTCAGATAACACAGAGGGGCTCTTAAAGACACATAGCCAAGTCTTTCACTATCTTGCAGACTCATTGAGAGGTGTACAGACACCGCAAGTGCTTAGGAACTGAGCGCAGGTCAGAAAAGCACCGTATTGTTTTACACAAGCAGATGAGGGTATGTGAATGCCTCTATACTCACAAACTGAGCTGGTGAAATGTAACACGTCCTAATATTAATAAAACTAAAGGGACATTTAACTACTTGATACTGCAAACGGATCCTGCTGTTTAATATATTAACAGCAACCCAGAGTCACATCAACCCCTCTGGACCTACATATCAGCTCCCACACGCCAAGAACTGCCTTAAAGACATTTGTTTTGGTACACTGCAGGGCCAGACCAGAATACCATAGACTTCTCCTATACCCTTCTGGCTCCAACAGAACAGACCCAGAGACAGGGAGCCTACCCAAAAGCCTGCACCCTGAACAAAGCTGAGCCCTTTACATTCTTTCAAAATCCTATACTTTAATTAGTACTCAACAAGAGACCTCCAGACCTACCATAGACCACTATCTTCTAATTCCAGACTGAAGCCTCAGCACCCTAAAGCTTGAGCGCGCTGTGTTAACACCCCAGGAGGATAGTTGAGGTGCAGATTTCATCTTTTAATTACAGCTCTCTCACAGGTCTCTCCCCTCCCTCTCCCGCCGGCCCTGATTGCCTGCGGGTCATACCCCTATACCTTCTCCCACATCGTCCTAAGGGGACAACCCCCCAGGGGAGACACTAGACTAGACTATACACCTTAGTGAAAACCACCTCAGCTCCCAGGCCTTACGGCACAGCTCTTAACTAGCTCAGCCTCAATTTATATGTGATGCCAGGAACTGTGTAAACAATGTGATAGCTCTATGCACTGATGCCATAGCCCCAGTCGGCCCTGAAGCAGATATCTTTATAGTGCAAAACAGTCTTTTCCTTTTCCCACTATTTGCCTTCTATATCTCATGCCACTACAATTGCAAAAGCACAAGATGCCACAATCCTTTAAAAGAAAACAAAATTCCCACAAAACTCCGAAGAGAACAGTGGCAGACCACTTTAGCCAACACACATCCAGACAACAATCTGGCTCGGAAGAGGATGCCTCAGACACAAGCAGCCTTAACGATGCTCGCATCAGAACAACACTATCCCAGGCCACAGGCCGTCTACAACACCAAGACGCTGACACTGATAACAACATAATGGACTCTATCAGGTCGCTTCTGGCCTCGCATCACGACTCCCTCTCCAAGAAGTTTGATAAGGGCCATGCTGATCTGAAAAGGGACATAGCCCTTATAGGAGAAAGAACAGATGCGTTGGAACGCAAGCAGGAAGATCTCAGGGTAGACCACGGCAATCTCTTAGATTACTCGCAGAGTCTGGCAGAGCAGATCACTGACCTCGAGCTCAAACTTGCAGACCTTGAGGATAGGACTCGCCGCAACAATATTAGGGTGAAGGGTATCCCTGAATCTGTGCCCCCACAGGAGCTTGAAAAATTCCTCCAAGACTTTTTTGTTGCAGTCCTTGGTCCGGAGATTGAGAAAGAGATGCTCCTCGATAGAGCCCATAGAGCCCTGAGGCCGAGGACGGCCGAGGGCGATAAACCAAGGGATGTTGTCGCCCGTCTACATTATTACACTTTTCGAGAGAAACTTCTGAGAACCCTGGCGGGTGACAAGTCACTCCCGGAGCAGTATGCTGACATTCAGGTATTCCAAGATCTCTCTCCCCACACTCTCCAGATAAGAAGACATTACCAACCCTACACTAAAATCTTGAGAGACAAGGGCATTAAATACAGGTGGGGCTTCCCTGTTAAGCTCTACATCAATAAAGATGGACAACAATATGCGGCATCCTCACCTCAACAGGCAAGGGAATTACTCCAAAGATGGGGCCTACTGCCACAAGACCCACTGATACCACCCCAAGCAATCGTACCAGGTAGAGGCCTGAGAGCATCAGCCCCTGAGTGGGGCTCCCTTCCACAGAGACCCAGCAGTGACCAGAGGAATACCTCAATATCTAAGACTAGAGACGCTCCCACGTGAGATACTCCATCCTGGTCATTGCTCTGATGTGCAGATAGTTATCTCCCCAATTGGGGACTTATAATTGAGAGACTCTTTACTACTACAGAGACTGACTCGTGTGTACCGAGGGTACACGAAGATTGGTGAGACTGCTAAGACATAATGGATGTTTTTTTTTTTTCCTTTTTTTTTTACATTAATGTTCTCTGGCTGTCTCTCCTCCTCGTCTTCCCTCCACTCCCTTCCTGTTTCTCTCTTCTTTTTCTTTTTTACACTACTCTTCTTCTCTTCTTCCTTTTTCCCTCCCTTTCTTACTCTACCTCCTTGTGCCAGTAATTATTCGTAAATTGTACTTATCTACCTCATTAAGGTCTGTCAAGTGATGTTGTAGCTTGTGGCTTACTATGTTCTAGCGCTTTACTTAGATGACCACTGCCTAGAGAGGCACATGCCCTAATTACACTAAAGAGATATCCCACGGTAGTAGAGTGCACTAACAACAGCTCTACACTCCCACTCTAGACTGCCTACTCCCTCTAGATTAATGAGTGCTACGAAAAAGAGTGAATCCCCACCCCTTTTTACCCCAATGCTTAGGTGTGCACTATCCAGAGTCGCGCTTGCCTTAATCTTCAGTTAAGAGAAATAACTAAGAAGTAATGTGTGCAGTAAATAGCTTTACACCCTCGCCTTAGGTTGCATACCACCTAGAATTAAAAAAGGCTACACATGTTTGAATACCCTTGCCCCTCTAAAGTACAACTACTGAAGCAGCCGTCTTTCTCCTCACTGGGATAGGCAGGAGTTGGGTCACTTGAACACCTATTTGGCATTCATCTCCCATTAAATAGCAGCCTGAGTTCCCAGAACTATATAATCCCTAAGTTGGTTCTTTTGGGCTGATGGTCATCATTATGTGATGCTATTTGTATCCATGTTGTTACTGTTTACTCTGTTGATGTTCTTACTGATATTTATGTGTGTACCTCAAGTTACATAAGATGTACAGAAACCAATATCTGGCCAGAAACGCTATCACCTGTGGTTTAATATGTTTTCGCCTAAAGTGTAGATGGCTATCATCAAGCGTTGCACATACTTCAACCCCCTCTTGTGACCAATATTGCAAATTTTAAGTACACCGTTTATAGCCACTCATCATCGTCTTCGAATATATACCCCCTTACCTCAGATGATCTTATGCCACTTAAATTACCAACCACCCACCCCCACCTCTGCCTGACCAATCGGGAATTTGATTAGTCTTCAACCTGGCGACCACCAGGTCCCCACGAGAAAATAGACTGAGATTCAAGATTGACACCCCCCCAAGTTTAGCCCTTGCGCACTGATGATAGCCATCTTATACTGTTTGTTTATAAAGATGTTGCAGTTGTTTATGGTTGTTTTTCTTTTTTTCTGCACACAACCTCCCTCGGAGGGATACCATAGATAGAGAACCCCATCTACAGTCCAACACACGAGTCTTTCACTTCCTCCCTCAACCTTCACTCTAATAGAGCCGAGATTAGGCTTTTCTTACCCCAATTTTTGTCTTAGCTTTATACCAGAGATAACTATACAAGTCCATTACGGCAATATAATATAAGACTCTCACTTACAGTGAGATAATCAAGGTAGAGACTGGAGGCGGGGGGGGGAGGGGGAGGGGGAGAGGGTTTTTTTTTTTTTTTCTTCCTCTCTCTTTTCCCTCTCTCTCCCACTTCTTCTTATTTTTGCATGTTTTAAATTTACCGACTGGGGCTTGGCTATTCTTGCTGGCCTCCCCCCCCCACACATTTATAGTTGTGCTCTCCAACTGTTAGTTGCGAGATCACTCATTGTGATAGTGTATATATACACATCGACATACGCTAGTACCGTCTGAAACTCAAGACACGCTGTCCATGGCCTGAGGTGCTCCCAATACCCACCTTCCTCCTCTCCCCACCCATATCCCCTTACCCCCGCTTGCCTGCATCACCCTTCCTAAAGCCTATCCCTTCGCCCTAACTGAGACCCTCACCTGTTACCTAGGAGGCTTCCGCGTAAAACATGGCTCCCGTTTCGGCTGCCACCTTGAACGTCCAGGGGCTTAACTCGCCTACTAAAAGGAGTCTTCTGTATAACTATTTACTCACCCACAAAATACACTTAATGTTCCTGCAGGAGACCCACTGGGAAAGGGGCTCTAAACAGCCCAGGAGTTCCCCTCTGTACCCGATCTGTGAAACTGCCTCTTATACGAAAAAGAAGAGAGGAGTAGCCATAGTTATCCACCGAGATGTCAGTTGTAGGATAGACCATATTGAGCGAGACCCTGAGGGTAGATTCCTTATCCTAGTTTGTGCCCTAAACGGGGCCCTCTACACGTTGGCATCCATTTATGCCCCGAACAAGGGGCAGATCCCCTTTCTCCGAAAATTTTTAAACAAGTTGGATCTCATCAAGAGAGGACATCTCTTAGTGGGGGGCGATCTGAACCTGATCTGGGACCCAGTGCTTGACAAGAAAAAGAACACAAGCCACCCAGCTGACCGTAACCTAATTTCACTATCATTGGCCTTCCGCAGACTAATGTATCAATTTGGACTGTTTGATGTCTGGAGGTGCTTAGCTCCGACCGAACTAGACTACACACACCACTCGGTGCCTCATAATTCATACTCGCGGTTGGATTATCTGCTCTGCGACTCATGGACATTAGACAAATTTGCCATGTCAAAGATTAAACCTTGTCCGTGGTCAGACCATGATATGGTTAGTGCCCAGCTCTCAACCCTACAGTCCCCTAACTGTAGGCCGTCCTGGAAACTCCCAGACCAGTGTCTCGCGGAAACAGAGATTCCGAGCCTAAGCGAAATCATCTTAGACTTTCTGGCTCATAACGACACTGGGGACACGAGCCTCGAAATGGTATGGGCCTCCTTCAAAGCTTACCTGAGAGGTCATTTCATAAAGAAAAAGGCCCAATGGAAAGCGGCCCATAGGATTCCCTTATCGAAACTATACACCGAGCTGAGACCCTTAGAAATGGCCAACAAAAACGCCCCGAACCCTGCTCTTGCCGCCCAGGTGGGCATAATAAGGTCTGAGATCAACAAACGAGAGCTTCTAAAAGTACAAACCAACCTATTCAAATTAAAACAAATATACTATAGCAAAGGGAATAAAGCCGATAGGCTTTTGGCCCGCAAACTTCGTAATAGGGCGGTTGCCAGTAGGATTCTGGCTATTAATTCTGTTCATGGCATGGTCCACTCTCCTAGGGAGATTGGTCAAGCTTTCTCAGACTATTATGCTGCCCTCTATGATCTAGGCAGTGGTTCTAACGACCCACTGACGAGCGGTAAGGAGCTGAGGCAGTTCTTAACCAAGTTGCATTTACCAAAGCTGAGCGAGGAGTCTGCTGAAGAACTGGACAGACCATTTACCTTGGAAGAAGTGAAGGCGGCCATCCTGTCCCTGAAGCCTCACAAGGCCCCTGGCCCGGATGGCTTCTCCCCTCACTTCTACAGAACTTTTGCCTCTCTCCTTTCTCCTCTCTTACTCTGGCTGTTTAACGAAGTGGCTAAAGTGGGCAAGATGTTGAAGGAATTCTTGGAGGCCAACATTATGACCATCCCTAAAGAAGGGAAGGACCCCAGGGAATGCGGGAGCTATAGACCTATTTCCCTTATCAATGTGGACATCAAGATATATTCTAAAGTTCTTGCGACAAGGCTAGGGAAGCACCTCCCTTCTATAATCCACCTGGACCAAGTTGGGTTTGTCCAAGGCAGACAGGGTACTGATAATACCCGTAGACTGTTGAACATCTTTGCTGAATCTCATGATATGGGCTTGCCCCTTCTCGCCCTGTCATTAGATGCCGAAAAGGCGTTCGACAGGGTGAGATGGGAATACATGTTTGAAACTTTGAGAACATTTGGGATCCCGCACTCATTCTGTAAAGCTGTTGAGGCCCTATATACCCTCCCCACAGCAGTGGTTAAAGGACTGGGTTTCTGCTCCCCTAGGATACACATACGGAATGGAACGAGACAGGGATGTCCCCTGTCGCCGCTCCTCTTTGCGATGGTTATGGAACCATTGGCGGAAGCCATTAGACAGGACACCCAAATCCAGGGTCTATTGCTACATGACTCAGTACAAAAGGTGGCATTATTCGCCGATGATCTCACACTTTTCATTGCTGAGCCGACCCTATCCCTTCCACCGTTGATGGCTCTCATCGAAAGATTCGGTGTACTCTCTAATTACAAAATAAATGTAGCCAAGACGGAGGCGTACATGATCCATCTTGATCATCAAGAACAGAGAACATTACGACAACAATACTCCTTCAAATGGTCTACTATAGGTATCCGGCACCTTGGGGTCTTCTTGTCTCATGACAAGGAGACGGTCCTCCAGGAGAACTACCACACCTTGCTAAAGGTAGTTAACAAACACTTGAAAACCAATAAATACGACGAGCTCTCCTGGATGGGTAGGATTGCAGCCCTGAAGATGATGCTACTGCCCAAACTAACATACATTATGCGATGCATCCCCCTCCCAGTCCCAGAAAAGCTCCTGAAACACTTTCAGACCCTTTTCAATAGGTATGTCTGGAACAACAAGAGACCTAGAGTCGCGGCCTCAATCTTACCGTCCCCCCTAGATCAGGGAGGACTAGGCTTGCCAAGCGTGAGGATGTACTATGAAGCGGCTATGATCTCTCATGTCTCAGCTTGGGGACGAGACCTCCCTCCCACGAGATGGAGGGAGCTGGAACAGGCATCACTACCTGCTTATATTGATCTATCCGATTTGCTGTGGTTCCCCCCGCACCTTGCCACCATACACACCATCTCTAACTCAATTGTGAGAGGATGCCAAATGTTATGGTATAAACTGCGGCATTACACCCAGATCACCCCCCATCCTTCTCCTATCCAGCCTATACTCCCCATACTTCAGACCCTCCCCAACATGAGACTGAACTTGTGGCGTCGGGTCGAGATTTTGACAGTAGGTGACTTTTACGCAGAAGGTCGCCTTCTAACGCAAGACGAGATGGTGGCAAACTTCGAGGTCCCGCGGCAGTTGGTATTCGAACTCCTGAGATTGAGATCTCTACTAAAAGCCTGGGGGTTCCTGGGAGACACCCCACGACCCCCTACGGCTTGGGAATCTAGATGGAAAACGGGCCTACAGACCCATAAACCCCTCACGGCACACTACCAATGCCTACTGGTTCCCCCTACAATTCCGAAGACGAGACACATGCTCTCCTGGGAGGTGGATCTCCAAACGACATACTCCCCTAAGAAATGGACATTGGCCATCGCCAAGACCAAGGCTGCTCTGCATTGCACCACGATGTACGAGCTTTACTTTAAAATGCTTACCAGGTGGCACCTGGTCCCGACCAGGCTGCAGACCCTCTATCCTAACCACTCCCCCTCCTGTTGGAGAAACTGTGGTGGCATTGGTGCGCCACTACACACGTGGTGGACTTGTCCTAACCTGAAGTCACTTTGGAGTAAGACCAGTAGGATCTGTAGCTTGATGGGCCTCCCAGAGATAGTGGACCCTGGAATGGCTCTCCTACACTTGGGTTTGGAGAAAGTGCCCCCGCACAAGAGAACCCTCCTTATATACATACTCACCTCAGTTAAAATGGCAATTGCCAGAAACTGGAAAAAGGTGCACCCACCGAAATGGCAGAGTGTAATGGATTATCTAAATTATGTCAAGTCCATGGAAGACTTTGTTTACAGAGTCCACAGCAAGTCGGACATTTTCTGTCTTGTTTGGGAACCCTGGGAAGCTTACCTACAGAGCCTCAGAACTAAACGTTAGGATTTTCCTGCCCTCAGTCTCGCTGGTCCCTGCACGGGCCCAGGATGATCTGAGCACTTCCCCTCACCCCCCCCTTTTCCCCTCCATGTAATGAGCCCCTTCCCTCCCCTTCCCCCCCCCATCTAATACCTTCTTCCCCCTCTGAGGGGGTACCTTAACCCACGACAGTACAAAATTGGTTGAACTCAGATTTCACTCCTTTTGGGCGGAGGCCCTAGTTGACCCCGCGCTCTTGCTCAGCTACTTTTACAGGCAACACCCATACTACAACTGACTACTAGCGTAATTCCGCTCTTAAAAAGCAGAATAAAAGGCGGAAAACGTCACAATCTTAACCTATCAACAGACAACGACTCTTTCTACCTGTGAACGCTTATACACACTCCTTATCTCACCTTTCGCCCAGATATAATTTGACCCTTAGAACTGTAAGGAATGGTGGTAAAAACCTGGTTATGTGTAGCAACAACCTTGTCACTTTATTACAATGCGACATGTAACTCCTGTAATTCTTGTGTTTAATTCATATTTGCAATGATTGTAAGAGTTGTGATGACTTATGTTTATAATAAAAATGTTCAATAAAAAAAAAAAAAAAAATTTAAACCAATATTGGTCTACCATTCCCGGACACCCTGTGCTCTCAAGGGCCTAAACATTTTCTATTGATCCTTTCAAATTATTTTTACATTTGTTCCTAAAAGGGAAGTGTTAAAAAACAATGACATATTAGAAAATATATATGAATAATTTGCTGCTGTTTTTGCTTAACTTGATTCTGTATAAAAAAAAATCAAGACCGGACTTCCGGTGGGCGGGCACTGAGAGAGGACGCATCGTAAAGAGCTCCGCTTCTCTGGCCGAATATTGGTGTTAACTATCACCACAAAGTGCCCTAAAAGCTACTATCCTTGGCAGGGGGACATTGGAACCTGCCCAGACTTTATTAGGCAAGGAGGGGTTACATCTACTCCCTCACCGGCAGGACGTTTAACTAGGAGGAGCGAGGTGAAAGGGACTGCAGATAAAGGGAACTCATACCCGTACATGTCAGCTCCCTAAGACTCTTCAGGTGGCCTCCGGCCACAGCACACTCCGCATAGGGACTCTGCACGCAGGAATTGGGGACAAATTCTGGACAGTACAACAGAGCCCCATAGGGAACAAGGTTAGTAACGGCTTGCACTTCGGCTGCCATCTTGCCCTCACGCATCAAACTTTTTTAGAAGCTGCGACACAGAGCTATCCCCACCTCATAAGGGGAAGATTAAAGGCAGAACCCGCTCAATGGAGCACAAATAAACAAAAGGGGGTGCATAAATAAGGTTCTTAAATCACTTCCACACTGACAGTTAGCAAATATATCAGCCTTATTTGGCACACATGGCTTTTCCTCCTTGGCTGCACTAACAGATTCAAAGTACATTCATAAGGTAAGTCTGGGACTCTATTAACCAAGGGTGCACATATGGGCCATATACCAAAGCCCAAGCATTTGTGAGAATCAGGAGGCATCTTTGAGGAGAATAAGGAGAGAGAGATAATCTTTTACAGGAACATCATTTAATATCATAAATTGAAACTTTGCCATTTATAACAATTACATGTTTACTTAAATAACCATGATGGAGTAGGCATCTGAGGCGCTTCCCCCCAGATCTCCTCCCCAAAATATTACCTGGGTCACCTGCTGTTCCACCTGCATTTATTATATAATACAAGGAGCTTTATAATTGTGACGCTGGTACCAAAGCTAGATTACATTAGAGTCTGCATGCAAAAATACACAAAAGAACTGGTAACATGTCTAACCAACAGCACCAGCATGATAGAAGACAAAAGAATCAGGTTAAGGTACACTCCCCACCATCATCAGCAGTTGAACTACCTGACCTCACTCCTCAGGAAACACATCCAATAGTAACATAATTATCTGCATTGTTCTTGCCAAAAATTGAGCAGTTACAGACATGGTTAGACACTCTGACCTCAGACCTCAAAGTCTTCACGTCACGCTTAACCATGGTTGAACAAAAAGTAGCAGACACAGAAATGCAGCAAAGGGAATCTGCACACAACATCACAGGACTGCAAATACAAAACAAAGCACTGAGGAAAAAACTAGATGATCTAGAAAACAGATCCCGCCGGAATAATATCCGTGTGGTGGGCCTCCCTGAAACTATCCCAGGCTCAGCGCTGATCAACTTTGCAGAAAATGAACTCCCAAAACTGCTAGGAATCTCTAATTCTAATATGCCCTGTGTAGTGGAGAGGGTGCATCGAGTGGGATCCATACAGCAAAATAACGGACAGAAAACATCACCAAGACAGCTGATGATAAAGTACCTTAACTTCAAAGATACAACTATAATTCTTAAAGCATACCGGCAAACAACTAATCTGACATATGAAGGATCAAAGCTCCACCTGTTCCAAGACTACTCGGCCAAAGTGGCAAAGAGGTGCAAAGAATTCTCACCCTATTGTAGGGAACTGCTGGATAAGGGTGAATCAATAGCCCTTCTCTACCCAGCAAGGCTTAAACTGCAGACCGCACAAGGACCGAAATTCTTTGACTCCACGGCACAACGCCGCACCTTTATGAAAACATGGAATCCATGCCGGATTGAACAGGTAGAAGCAGAGAACATAGAGGAGGGAGAATCATGAAGACACACTCATAAACTTTGTGAAGTAAAGAACTGGCCAGATAAATGGCAGCATCCTGTCTGTCTATCATTGATTTCTCTCTCTCAGGTACACGAAAGGGAAGTAGAGACCGAGGACATTTATATCATGATGCATGTGGGGTAAACCCATGGCATCATATAATATCTTTTTTTGAAAGTTTGGGGGGGGGGTGATTGCTGTTGTTGTTGTTATTTTTATTATTCCATTACTGTGTTTTACTGTTGACATTGCTTTGCTTGATCAGACAAATTGTATACTGAATTGCATCACTTGACTCTTTATCTCCTATTGCTTTATATTAACGCTGACCCTCAGTGGCACTGAGAAATACTGCTGATATTGGAGGGGGACTCCCGGGGTGCCAGAACTGTAAGTACAGATGCCACACCTATAGGGTCCACCACTGCACGTAACACTCACTCTAAGCAACAACGTTAATGCCTCTGTGGCGCGACTGCTTAGGGATACACCTCTACATTATCATTGAAGATGGGAATACACATTATCTCATGGAATGTGGGAGGGATCACATCCCCAATCAAAAGAAAGGCTATATTGAAATATCTAAACACTAGAAAAGCGGATATAGCAATCCTCGAAGAGACTCACTTAAGTCCCAACGAACATCAGAAACTAAGGCAGGGATGGGTAGGGGAAGTTATATACACTGCATATGAGAGTAATCAGGCAAGGGGGGTGGCAATCCTCTTCCGTAAGAATCTGAATTACACTATAACTCACACTATACTAGACCCCCAAGGAAGGTACATTCTACTTAAGCTTGTTTTGGATGGGCTCCCAGTAGTACTAGGAGGGGTATATGGGCCCCACACACACAAAAATACTTTCTGGAGTGATCTTAGGGTGCGTCTGCTGCAATTATCGGATACTCTAATAATATTGGAAGGAGATTACAACCTCACTCCACAGACTCCGGCTGACAGATTTCAAAACCCACTGCTCCCACACACCACACGCAATAGGAATCTAAATGCCAAAAAGGATCTTAACTTAGGCCTAGATTTGGAGTTCGGCGGTAGCCGTCAAAACCAGCGTTAGAGGCTCCTAACGCTGGTTTTGGCCGCCCGCTGGTATTTGGAGTCAGTGGTTAAAGGGTCTAACGCTCACTTTTCAGCCGCGACTTTTCCATACCGCAGATCCCCCTACGCCATTTGCGTAGCCTATCTTTTCAATGGGATCTTTCTAACGCTGGTATTTAGAGTCGTTTCTGAAGTGAGCGTTAGAGCTCTAACGACAAGATTCCAGCCGCCTGAAAATAGCAGGAGTTAAGAGCTTTCTGGCTAACGCCGGTTCATAAAGCTCTTAACTACTGTACCCTAAAGTACACTAACACCCATAAACTACCTATGTACCCCTAAACCGAGGTCCCCCCACACCGCCGCCACTCGATTAAAATTTTTAACCCCTAATCTGCCGACCGCCACCTACGTTATACTTATGTACCCCTAAACTGCTGCCCTTAACCCCGCCGACCCCTGTATTACATTTATTAACCCCTAACCTGCCCCCCACAACGTCGCCGCCAGCTACTTAAAATAATTAACCCCTAATCTTCCGACCGCAAAGCGCCGCCACCTACGTTATCCCTATGTACCCCTAATCTGCTACCCCTAACACCGCCGACCCCTATATTATATTTATTAACCCCTAATCTGCCCCCCTCAACGTCGCCGACACCTGCCTACACTTATTAACCCCTAATCTGCCGAGCGGACCTGAGCGCTACTATAATAAAGTTATTAACCCCTAACCCGCCTCACTAACTCTATCATAAATAGTATTAACCCCTAATCTGCCCTCCCTAACATCGCCAACACCTAACTTCAATTATTAACCCCTAATCTGACGACCGGAGCTCACCGCTATTCTAATAAATTGATTAACCCCTAAAGCTAAGTCTAACCCTAACACTAACACCCCCCTAAGTTAAATATAATTTAAATCTAACGAAATAAATTAACTCTTATTAAATAACTTATTCCTATTTAAAGCTAAATACTTACCTGTAAAATAAATCCTAATATAGCTACAATATAAATTATAATTATATTATAGCTATTTTAGGATTAATATTTATTTTACAGGCAACTTTGTAATTATTTTAACCAGGTACAATAGCTATTAAATAGTTAAGAACTGACTAGAGGCACTAATACAATTTCGGCTATCAAACACAAGGTTACTATACATACAGACATAACAGCTATACAGAAAGTATTTAGCCAATATTATTCAGAACTCTATACCCCCCAAGAGAAAAACTCAACCCTAAGAGACAGGTTTTGTAAGACGATATCTTTACCATCTTTATCAGACATCCAACGACAATCACTAAACGCAAACATCTCACTGAAAGAATCACTTACTGCCATAGGAAAACTTCCTTTAGAAAAGCCCTCTGGACCGGATGGTCTACCAGGGGAATTCTACAAATTACTCGAACAAGAAGTGGCGGGAACATTGACTTCGGTGTTTAATGATATCCTACTGGGGAAGGCAATTTTATCACAAAGATTCACAGAAGCAACCATCAGCTTAATTCTTAAGCCAGACAGAAACAGTTTGGCCCCTGAGTCCTACCATCCAATATCACTTATGAATTCGGACTACAAACTATTCACGAAAATTCTAGCTGATAGGTTGGCGGTATTACTGCCAGAACTGATACACGTTAGTCAGACGGGTTTGTCAAAGGAAGGTCATCAGTGGTTAATGTGAGCACGCTGCAATTTTTACTGACGCACTACTGGGGAGATACAAGTAAACGCAAGGTACCACAGTCAGAAGAGGCATGTGCCTTACTTATAGACGCAGAGAAGGCCTTTCACTAGGTCCTATGGAGTCATCTATTCTGTACAGGTGGCCCTCGTTTTACAATGGTTCAATTTACACCGTTTCAGAATATCAACCTTTTTTTCCAGTCATGTGACTGCTATTGAAAAGCATTGAGAAGCAGTGCATTTATTAAAATAGCCAGTCGGTGGAGCTGTCCGCTTGTGTTGCAGCAAAGCCAAGCAAGCTGAAATTAATCAGTTTAACCAAACCTGAGCTATCGAACAGATTTCAAAGGAACAAGATCTTCCTGCCTATAAATCAGTCCAGATTGGAATGCATAGAAAGAACTGTTTGCAGAAAAGTGCAAGTGAAGTCTGTGTTGTGTGATTATTTTATTAGGTTTATAATGCTGTTTAGCATTTAAAGTCTTCATTTCAAAGCTTTAAAAATAAGGTATTAGGTGTTACTTATGACAATTTTGAGAGGGGCCTGGAACCTAACTCCCTCACATCCCATTGACTTACATTATAAATTGGGTTTCAATTTACAACGGTATCGATTTACAACCATTCCTTCTGGAACCTAACCCCGGTGTAAACTAAGGGCTACCTGTACTTTAGAACGATTCGAGATAACGGGAAATTTCACGAGGGCACTGAGGACAATGTACACCGCCCCGCAGGCGTCAATAGTCGTAAACAGAACACCATCCCAGCCATTTGTCCTGGGCAGAGGGACAAGGCAGGGATGCCCTTTGTCCCCGCTCCTCTTTGACCTCGCCTTAGAACCCTTAGCAGAGAAAATTCGGCATACTACTAAAGGCCTTAAAATAGGGGAAAAAGCCCTTCACATGTCACTCTTTGCAGACGACATGGTACTATATATTCAGGACCCTAGATTGAATGTCCCCCTGTTAATGGAGATTATAGCAGACTTTGGCCGTATCTCAGGATACAATGTTAATACAGATAAAACAGAGCTCATTTGGTTATCTCACGCTAATGACATCTCTGATCTTCACTATGGATTTAAATTAGCGGGAAATACATTTAAATATTTAGGAATCAGATTCTCTCGAAACCCAGCAGAATGGTATGGAATAAACTACTCACCTCTTAAGAAGGCGGCGCTAGACCTAGTTAGTCATTGGACCTAACTACCCTTGACCATATCGGGTAGAATAGGGCTTATCAAAATGATTCTTTTCCCCAAGCGACTTTACATCATGCAAATGCTGCCACTACTCATACACAAAGCAGACTTGGCCTTCTGGAGGTCCCTCTTCTTCTCTTTTATCTAGGGGAAAAAAAGTACAGAATACACTCAGTTAGGATGATGAGCACAATTGAATCAGGAGGTATGGCGGTCGCAAACGTAGAGTTATACTGTTGGGCAGCCCAGGCGAAATATGTCCTGGATTGGATAAAGGGAAAAGTTATTTCACGATTCCAGAGTTGGAGCAAAAAGCGATCCGTCCATGGTCACTAGCTACATTACCACACTTAAAAGCAGACAGAACAGATAAACTGCTGACACACTACCCTCTCCTCCTTCAGCCTCTTTGGGCATGGAGGAAACTATGCAACAGGCTAAAAGAAAACCATGAATTTTCAAAGTACATTACACTACAAGGGAATCCGCACTTTCCACCAGGGATGACCACAAGGACGTTTAAGGTTTGGGAGACCCTGGGAATAGATAGAGTGTTTAAACTTTTAGAGGGAAATGGAAAAACCATTAATACATTTGCGCATCTCCAGGCGACATACAAACTACCTCAAACTCACCATTTTGCTTACCTCCAGGCGAAACATTATATTACGGGATTGATAGGCCTAGAGGATTTCCCTAGGGAGAACTCTGGAGTTAACCATTTATGTAATCTTTACACACATGGATGTACATCTATCTCGCCAATCTATAAGGCATTGTTAGCTCCTGACAATGAACATACGTTAAAACATGTCAGTAAAAAATGGTCTGAGACATTGGAGACACCCATCTCCACGACACAAATTAAAAATAGTATCCAGAGAGTCCGAAAATCTACACTGTCAATGGACATCAGAGAATCACACACCAAGCTCATTGAGTTTGCATATGTCACGCCTAAGGTATATCGGAAGTGGGAGGGGAATTCCGAGGGGAACTGTCCTAGATGCTCTCAAGCACAAGTGGATTTAATGCACATGCTGTGGGAATGCCCCAGACTGCTAAAATTCTGGGGAATGATACAACACTGGTTGAAGGTCCTAAAGGTCCCTGTTGGTACACTCAAACTGCAGATGGTTAGACACTTAGATTGCCCCAACTTCAACAACAGTGCTACAGCATTTACACATAACGTTATCCTCCAGGCTAGGAAAATCATCCTCAGACACTGAAAAGATAGAAAAACACCCCCCGATACTATCGCAGTTAAAAAATGAGATACATACCCAACTTCTGTATGAACAAGCAGACACCATAGGAGACATTACTAATCGCACAGAACGTTTCATTAAAAAATGGGAGGAGTACATACATTCTCTGGATTCACACCAGTAGGAAGCACTACTATATCCCATGCGCAATTCAGAATACATACTGGAGGCACAGTTGAGAGGGGAGTGGAAGATAGACTCTAGAGGATAGAAGTTACTCTGTTGAATAGGTATAGAGGAGAGCTGAAGAGATCTGGGAAACTGGCACACTGGAGGGGGGGGGGAATTAATGGCCGGTGGGCTATATATAGTTAAAAATTAAGGACATTTTCAACTGACACAGGACTAATTGAATACCATATAAGCTCATTTCTTTTTTTGTATTTAATGATTTCAATCCATATGTTGTCTTACTCCTAATATTCGACCCCAGACTGTGGGGAGTTATATTTATGTTATGTCCTTCACACAACAAATAAAGAATTTAAAAAAAAAAAAAAAGAAAAGAAAATCAAGACCAAACCTTTTATTGCTGTCTGAAAATGTAGAAGAAAACTGAACACAGCAAGGTCATTGTGCATTCATGTTTTTCATGCAGAATACAGGGATCGGAACCACGAGGAATACAAAAGGTACAAAGTAAATGGAATTTATTGATGCTGTCCAGATTACTATTTTATATATGTCCCTGACCTAAATAATGTTCAGCATTTGTAAGCCTCTTTGGATAGCATTAAGTGATAGATGATCAATTGTCCTCATAAATAAGGCTTGTCTGTTTCATTGTATTTAAAGGTTTGAACCATACTGGCTGGGCTTTATTTTTAAAAAGACACAGACGTGCCAATATGGAATTAAAATACAATTACAAAAATATTCATTTTTAATGAAAAAAAATACCTGGAATCAAGTGGTGTACATAACTGATGCTAAAATATGGGTTATCATGCACTAATTACGGTGGTGGTTTAAAGGGATACCAAACATTTTCTTTACAGAAGACCTAGGCATTTAAAGGGATAGTAAACCCAAATCTTTTCTTTCATGATTCAGATAGAGCATGCAATTTTAAACAACTTTCTAATTTACTCTTTTTATCAGTTTGTCTTTGTTCTCTTGGTATCTTTATTTGAAAAGCAAGAATGTAAGCTTTGGAGCTGGCCTATTTTAGCTTCAGAACCTGGGTTGCGCATGCTGATTGAATGGCTAAATGTAGCCACCAATCAGCAAGCCCTATCCAGGGTGCTGAACTAAAAATAGGCCAGCTCCAAAGGTTCCATTCCTGCTTTTTTAAATAAAGATACCAAGAGAACGAAGAAAAATTAATAATAGGAGTAAATTAGAAAGTTGCTTAAAATTGCATGCTCTATCTGAATCATGAAAGAAAAGATTTGGGTTTACTATCCCTTTAAATGCCTAAGTCTTCTGTAAAGAAAATGTGAAAACGAAGATCAACTAAGATTGAATAGATCATAGGTTTTTAACTCACTATGGGCTAGATTATGAGTGGAGCAAAATGTATCGCTCACGCTTTAAAGGGACGTTGTACACTTTATTTTTCTTTGCATAAATGTTTTGTAGATGATCCATTTATATAGCCCATCTGAGTGGTGAACGGAACACCATCCCAGCCATTTGTCCTGGGCAGAGGGACAAGGCAGGGATGCCCTTTGTCCCCGCTCCTCTTTGACCTCGCCTTAGAACCCTTAGCGGAGAAAATTCGGCATACTACTAAAGGCCTTAAAATAGGGGAAAAAACCTTTACATGTCACTCTTTGCAGACTACATGGTACTATATATTCAGAACCATAGATTGAATGATTATATTATATGAGTATAGCAGACTTTGGCCGTATCTCAGGATACAATGTTAATACAGATAAAATAGAGCTCATTTGGTTATCTCACGCTAATGACAATTCTGATCTTCACTACGGATTTAAATTAGCAGGAAATACATTTAAATATTTAGGAATCAGATTCTCTCGAAACCCAGCAGAATGGTATGGAATAAACTACTCACCTCTTAAGAAGGCGGCACTAGACCTAGTTAGTCATTGGACAAAACTACCCTTGACCATATCGGGTAGAATAGGGCTTATCAAAATGATTCTTTTCCCCAAGCTACTTTACATCATGCAGATGCTGCCACTACTCATACACAAAGCAGACTTGGCCTTCTGGAGGTCCCTCTTCTTCTCTTTTATCTGGGGGGAAAAAAAGCACAGAATACACTCAGTTAGGATGATGAGCACAATTGAATCAGGAGGTATGGCGGTCCCAAATGTAGAGTTATACTGTTGGGCAGCCCAGGCGAAATATGTCCTGGATTGGATAATGGGGAAAAGTTATTTCACGATTCCAGAGTTGGAGCAAAAAGCGATCCGTCCATGGTCAATAGCTACATTACCACACTTAAAAGCAGACAGAACAGATAAACTGCTGACACAATACCCTCTCCTCCTTCAGCCTCTTTGGGCATGGAGGAAACTATGCAACAGGCTAAAATGCAAGCACAAACTCTCAAAGTACATTACACTAAAAGGGAATCCGCAGTTTCCACGAGGGATGACCACAAAGACGATTAAGGTTTGGGAGACCCTGGGAATAGATAGAGTGTTTAAACTTTTAGAGGGAAATGAAAAAAACATTAATACATTTGCGCATCTCCAGGCAACATACAAACTACCTCAAACTCACCATTTTGCTTACCTCCAGGCAAAACATTATATTATGGATTGATAGGCCTAGAGGATTGCCCTAGGGAGAATTCTGGAGTTAACCATTTATGCAATCTTTACACACATGGATGTACATCTATCTCACCAATCTATAAGGCATTGTTAGCTCCTGACAATGAACATACGTTAGAACAAGTCAGTAAAAAATTGTCTGAGACATTGGAGGCACCCATCTCCACGACACAAATTAAAAATAGTATCCAGAGAGTCCGAAAAGCTACACTGTCAATGGACATCAGAGAATCACACACCAAGCTCATTGAGTTTGCATATGTCACGCCTAAAGTATATCGGAAGTGGGAGGGGAATTCTTAGGGGAACTGTCCTAGATGCTCTCAAGCAAAAGCGGATTTAATGCACATGCTGTGGGAATGCCCGGACTGATAAAATTCTGGGGAATGATACAACACTGGTTGAAGATCCTAAAGGTCCCTGTTGGTACACTCAAACCGCAGATGGCTATACTCTTAGATTGCCCCAACCTCAACAATAGTGCTACAGCATTTACACATAACGTTATTCTCCAGGCTAGGAAAATCATTCTCAGACACTGGATAGAGAAACACCCCCGACACTATCGCAGTTAAAAAATGAGATACATACCCAACTTCTGTATGAACAAGCAAACACCATAGGAGACATTACTAATCGCAGAGCACATTTCATTATGTACACCTCCCATTTTTTAATGAAACATACTGTGCGATTAGTAATGTCTCCTATGGTGTTTGCTTATTCATACAGAAGTTGGGTATGTATCTCATTTTTTAACTGCGATAGTGTCGGGTGTGTTTCTCTAATCATCATGCAGATGCTGCCACTACTCATACACAAAGCAGACGTGGCCTTCTGGAGGTCCCTCTTCTTCTCTTTTATCTTGGGAAAAAAAAGCACAGAATACACTCAGTTAGGATGATGAGCACAATTGAATCAGGAGGTATGGCGGTCCCAAATGTAGAGTTATACTGTTGGGCAGCCCAGGCAAAATATGTCCTGGATTGGATAACGGGAAAAAGTTATTTCACGATTCCAGAGTTGGAGCAAAAAGTGATCCATCCATGGTCACTAGCTACATTACCACACTTAAAAGCAGACAGAACAGATAAACTGCTGACACACTACCCTCTCCTCCTTCAGCCTCTTTGGGCATGGAGGAAACTATGCAACAGGCTAAAATGCAACCACGAACTCTCAAAGTACATTACACTACAAAGGAATCCGCACTTCCACCAGGGATGACCACAAAGACGATTAAGGTTTGGGAGACCCTTGGAATAGATAGAGTGTTTAATCTTTTAGAGGGAAATGGAAAAACCATTAATACATTTGCGCATCTCCAGGCGACATACAAACTACCTCAAACTTACCATTTTGCTTACCTCCAGGCAAAACATTATATTACAGGATTGATAGGCCTAGAGGATTGCCCTAGGGAGAACTCTGGAGTTAACCATTTATGTAATCTTTACACACATGGATGTACATCTATCTCTCCAATCTATAAGGCATTGTTAGCTCCTGACAATGAACATACGTTAGAACATGTCAGTAAAAAATTGTCTGAGACATTGGAGACACCCATCTCCACGACACAAATTAAAAATAGTATCCAGAGAGTCCGAAAAGCTACACTGTCAATGGACATCAGAGAATCACACACCAAGCTCATTGAGTTTGCATATGTCACGCCTAAGGTATATAGGAAGTGGGAGGGGAATTCTGAGGGGAACTTTCCTAGATGCTCTCAAGCACAAGCGGATTTAATGCACATGATGTGGGAATGCCCGGACTGATAAAATTCTGGGGAATGATACAACACTGGTTGAAGATCCTAAAGGTCCCTGTTGGTACACTCAAACCGCAGATGGCTATACTCTTAGATTGCCCCAACCTCAACAACAGTGCTACAGCATTTACACATAACGTTATTCTCCAGGCTAGGAAAATCATTCTCAGACACTGGATAGAGAAACACCCCTGACACTATCGCAGTTAAAAAATGAGATACATACCCAACTTCTGTATGAACAAGCAAACACCATGGGAGACATTACTAATCGCACAGCACGTTTCATTAAAAAATGGGAGGTTTACATACGTTCTCTGGATTCACACCAGCAGGAAGCACTACTATATCCCATGCGCAATTCAGAATACATACTGGAGGCACAGTTGAGAAAGAAGTGGAAGATAGACTCTAAGACTCTAGAGGATAGAAGATACTCTGTTGAATAGGTATAGAGGAAAGCTGAAGAGATCTGGGAAACTGGCACCCTGGGGAGGGGGGGGGGATTGATGGCCGGTGGGCCATATATAGTTAAAAATGAAGGACATTTTCAACTGACACAGGACTAATTGAATACCATATAAGCTCATTTCTTTTTTTGTATTTAATGATTTCAATGCATATTTTCTCTTACTGCTAATATTCAACCCCAGACTGTGGGGAGTTATATTTATGTTATGTCCTTCGCACAATAAATAAAGAATTTAAAAAAAAGAAAATCAAGACCAAACCTTTTATTGCTGTCTGAAAATGTAGAAGAAAACTGAACACAGCAAGGTCATTGTGCATTCATGTTTTTCATGCAGAATACAGGGATCGGAACCACGAGGAATACAAAAGGTACAAAGTAAATGGGATTTATTGATGCTGCCCAGATTACTATTTTATATATGTCCCTGACCTAAATAATGTTCAGCATTTGTAAGCCTCTTTGGATAACGTTAAGTGATAGATGATCAATTGTCCTCATAAATAAGGCTTGTCTGTTTCATTGTATTTAAAGGTTTGAACCATACTGACTGGGCTTTATTTTTAAAAAGACACAGACGTGCCAATCTGGAATTAAAATACAATTACAAAAATATTAATTTTTAAAGAAAAAAAAATACCTGGAATCAAGTGGTGTACATAACTGATGCTAAAATATGGGTTATCATGCACTAATTACTGTGGTGGTTTAAAGGGATACTAAACATTTTCTTTACAGAAGACCTAGGCATTTAAAGGGATAGTAAACCCAAATCTTTTCTTTCATGATTCAGATAGAGCATGCAATTTTAAACAACTTTCTAATTTACTCTTTTTTATCAATTTGTCTTCGTTCTCTTGGTATCTTTATTTGAAAAGCAAGAATGTAAGCTTTGGAGCTGGCCTTTTTTAGCTTCAGAACCTGGGTTGCGCATGCTGATTGGATGGCTAAATGTAGCCACCAATCAGCAAGCCCTATCCAGGGTACTGAACTAAACATAGGCAAGCTCCAAAGGTTCCATTCCTGCTTTTTTAAATAAAGGATACCAAGAGAACGATGAAAAATTGATAATAGGAGTAAATTAGAAAGTTGCTTAAAATTGCATGCTCTATCTGAATCATGAAAGAAAAGATTTGGGTTTACTATCCCTTTAAATGCCTAAGTCTTCTGTAAAGAAAATGTGAAAACGAAGATCAACTAAGATTGAATAGATCATAGGTTTTTAACTCACTATGGGCTAGATTATGAGTGGAGCAAAATTTAATGCTCACGCTCGCGCTTTAAAGGGACATTGTACACTTTATTTTTCTTTGCATAAATGTTTTGTAGATTATCCATTTATATAGCCCATCTGAGTGTGTTTTTTGTTAACCCCTTGAGTGCTAACGACGGCTCTGAGCCGCCGCAGAGTTTCCCACTCTGGTGCTAACGACGGCTCAGAGTCATCGCTAGCACCCACCCACTCCTACCCCGGCGATCAGGCCTGCATAGTGACAGGCATCGCCGGGGCTTCACGTTTTGCGCAATGACTTGATGACATCACTGCGCAACAATATTACAAATTTACAATACAAGTATAGGGAAAGGGGGCATGCTGCTTAGATGCCTGTATCTCAGGCATCTAAGCAGCTACAGAGCCCCAAGACCAACGTTGGAAAGGTAATCGCCTAACCTTTCCAATGGTGTAAGTCTTGGGGATCTGGAAAAAAAATACAAAAGTTTAAAAAAAAAAGATGTGATGTTCCTTACTGCTGCCAATCCTTCCGAATGCGGATTCACAGTGTATAGGCTAGTGACATCTAAAGTCACTAGCCAAACATGATCACCTCGTATATACAATTCTTTAAGTGATTTAATGACTTCATTTGAGTCTTTGACATGAGTCCATATGCTGTACTAATAGTTGAAGCAGACTATCTAAATAGATAGCCAAGAGTTGAAGTATTGAATCCACCGTCAAAACTATCGGTTGGCCAGGGGGTCTCTGTAGATTTTTTATGAATTTTAGGCAGCGTATAGATTAGATCGGTATCAGTGGGTATTCTGTTTTCATAAAGCTGAATGTTTGTTGGTCTATCCAACCGTCTGTCAGTGCTTCTTCCAGGTAAATGTCTATAGACTTTTTAAATAGTGCAGTCGGGTCTCTTGGGAGTTTTTGAGTAGACTTTGGTATCGTCAAACTGTAACAAGATTTCCTCATGGTAGAATGCGTAGTCCAATATTACTAATGCACCACCCTTATCAGCTCTCCTTAGCACTATTGTCTTGTCATCTGCCAGACTTTTCATGGCTTCTCTATCCTTTTTGGTGAGGTTGTATCTCACTTATTGATTTTTAGTTGAGCCAAAAAAAAAATTCTTTTTCAGCCCCACTGTATGCTGGGCTCTCTGTTGGGATGTATCTCTGAAGAATTGTTTAAGTCTTAGGGTACGTTGAACTTTTTGAATGTCTACATGTAGGTCAAATTCATTAGTGTATTCTGTTGGGACAAATGAGAGGCCTTTTTGCAGCAGCGATCTGTCCGCTTCTGATAGTATCCTTTTACTAATATTTATGACAATATTCTCCTCTACCTTCTTTGTCTCAGGGGTCTGCCTCTTACCATTCCCCCTCCTTGGGTGGGGGCGCCCCCTCCTCCGTCTTTCGACCTTGTAGTTACTCCATCTGTCATTCTTGTCTCCTGTGCACCATGTTCTTGCGCTGTGTTGGAATCGGTACCTTATCCTGAGCTGTCCACAGTAGTTAGGTTCCATGGTTTTCTTGCTCTTTATCTCCTTGGTCTGTATTCTCTTAATCTCTGTCTTTCTTCTGGTTTAAACAGTCACTTGTACACCTTCTTTTCTCAATAGTCTTCCAGTCTCGATCATTCTGCTTTTAAATGCTGTTAATTCTTTTTGGTATTGTTCAATTTGTGTCTGCAGTTTACTTTCCCAGTTATCTTCTCCTTTGTTAACCAGCTTATCTGTGTGTTTTGTGGTGTATTGCTCAATTTTTATTTTTATTTGACTGAGCATTGATCGTACTTCTTGAACCACTAGTAACATCATGTCTAGAGCACATTTATTTAGAATGTTGCACCACCTATCATAAAATGCAGGGTTATTTCTACCCAAGGTGGGAACATTTTTTACCCTAAAACCCCTTGGTATATATATTTTCCGGTGGTACTCTGATAAGTACTTTCCCTTTAGTTTTAAGTCTCTATCTCTTTTCTTCAGTTTGAGCAAGTTGGACAATATATGTGTTACCTCCTTTTCAGGAATACACTAGCTCCTGGTATAGCTAAGCTAATCGTGTCCTCTGCAGCTGGTTGCTCTTGCTGTGACATGTCAGATCTCCAAATGAGAATCCAAGTATCTCTTAGTATCGGGTGCTGTAAACAATTTCCAACCTGGTTTAGCACTCTCAAGGTAACCACTGCTGGCCGAGTTGCAAAGCAAATTTATCAATAAAGTCCCAAAGAAAGCCAGCACTCTCCGGTATTAAGAGATATTAAGATATATTAAGATATATTAAGATATACCAAAGTCTACTGGAAACTCCCAAGAGACCCGACTGCACTATTTAAAAAGTCTATAGACACTTACATGGAAGAAGCACTGACAGACGGTTGGATAGACCAACAAACATTCAGCTTTATGAAAACAGAATACCCACTGATACCGATCTTCTATATGCTGCCTAAAATTAATAAAAATATACAGAGACCCCCTGGCCGACTGATAGTCTCGGCGGTGGATTCAATACTTCAACCCTTGGCTATCTATTTAGATAGTTTGCTTCAACCATTAGTACAACATATGAACTCTTATGTAAAAGTCTCAAACAAAGTCATTAAATCCCTTAAAGAACTGAATATACAAAGTGATGATGCTTGGCTAGTGACTTTAGATGTCACTAGCCTATACACTGTTATTCCCCATTCGGAAGAATTGGCAGCAGTAAGGCACCAACTACTAAAATACCCCTACGTGGGGCCACCCCTGGATTTTTCCTAGATGTACTTGAAATTTGCTTAAGCAGAAATTATTTCAGATTTGAAAAGCAGTTTTACCTGCAACTGGTGAGTACAGCGATGGAGTCCAATGTGGCCCCATCTTACACAAATCTGTACATGGCAGAATTCGAAAACACAGGGACCGTATGCTTCAAAAGAACGGAGAAAGAATACTACAAAAGATATATAGATAATCTGCAAATAATCTGGTCGGGCACAGAAAAAAGCTTGATGCACTAGTTCAATGAATTGAACACTGAACATACATCACTGAAGTTCAAAATGAATCACAGCCTACATGAAATAGATTTCATGGATCTAAGAATCGGAAAAAACAGAAATCAGATCAGCACAACACTATTTAGGAAAAGTACAGACAGGAATTCCTTGCTGCATGCCTCCAGCTGTCACCATCTGGCTCTAAAGAGAGTGCTTCCAAAATCACAGTTTTTAAGAGTAAAAAGAAATAATACAGATGAAGAAAAGTCAGCTATTCAAATGAAAGAGATGGAAGATCAATTCGACCAGAGGGGATATAAGAAGAAACTACTCAAACAGCATCAGACGTCTATTGAAGAAGAGAATACCAGAACTAAGACAGAACAAAAAGAAGTCATAATGACCCTGTCAACGACATATGCAGTGGATAAGAATGAATTCAACTCTATCCAAAAAAAGGACTGGGAGATACTTAACTCAGATGATACTTTACCCTTTAAGACGATGGGAAACCCGAAGCTAGGGTACAGAGGCTGATCACTAAAAGACATCTTACAAAATACAGATCCAGTACATTGCAATGAAAGCAAAACCTGGCTGGGAAATGCCAAACCAGGGTGCTACAAATGTAGTGGATGCACGACGTGTAACGGCATGATAGCGGGAAAATTCTTTAATCACCCACGCCACAGAAAGAAATATTACTTAAAACACAGAGTTACATGCACTACTAACTTTGTGGTCTACTTGCTGCACTGTCCGTGTAGTTTATTCTATGTGGGGAAAACGAGTGATGATATGAGAACTAGAATGGCGAATCATCGGAGCTCGATATGCACAGCATTGAACAAAAGAGAAGCAGATCAACCCGTAGCCCGTCATTTTTGGCAATGTGTACATAATGTGGCAGACCTCAAATATACTATAATAGATCACGTTCACCCATTAAAGAGAGACAGAGGCCGCAATAAGATTTTGATGCAAGGAGAAGCAAGATGGACATATGAGTTAGAAACATTAAGTCCAAAAGGGCTAAATACTAAAATAGAATGGCATTGCTTTTTGTAAATATGACTGTCTTACTATAGTACATGCATGAGTATAGTAATGCAATATTTAGTTACGCATTATTTAGTTACGCAATATATAGTTAGGTTTTCTGTTTTGCTGAATACTGAAGTTATCGATGCACCTAGTTACAGTAGTAGGTAGCACTGTTTAGTCATGTCAGATCTTATGTATATAAATTTTGTTTATTGGTTAATAAGGTTTGTTTTGTTGTGGTTCGTTGCTAGGCTACAGGCGGCGCCCAATTGTGATGCCTGCACCGCGCCTAGGCAACCGCCACGCGCGTTAGGCACATACAGGAACTAGAGGTTTTACGATCATGTAAGCGGTGAGTAAGAAATAAGTATCGCATTTTTTATTGTTTTATTATAATGGTCTGAGGACGGGGGTGAAACCTCGAAACCTCAGTATTTGCAATAAAGAGATTTTATTGCTCTTAATACCGGAGAGTGCTGGCTTTCTTTGGGACTTTATTGATACATTTGCTTTGCACCCGGCCAGCAGTGGTTACCTCGAGAGTGCTAAACCAGGTTGGACTTTATATATATATATATATATATATATATATATATATGCACATACACACACAGTATATATGTGTGTGTATATATATATATATATATACACACACACACACATATATATGTGTGTGTATATGTATGTGTATATATATTGGCACACACGTTCACCAAGGGGTGTCCCTCTTTGGAATTTACTGTGCAATAATAGATAGGACACGCGCTAAAGCCCTCCATGGTCTGGTCCACCCTTACCCCTTGTGTTTCAACCGTTACCCCATGCTGCTACTATAAACATGTAGTCTGAAGAAATAGAAATGTTAAAGTGACATTAAAGTAACTTTTTTGTTGTATCTAGCAGAGCACATATTAAATGTATTATTATTTTTTCAGAGACTTTTTTCTGTAAAGTTTTTGTGTTGCCAATATCCTAGTAGTGAAACTTCATGACCAAGGGTTCAGTGGCGTGCGATGAGTTCAGATTCTGGTTAAGCACTGGCTTGATACCCCCGAGAAACACACACACACATACCGTATATACATATATATATCACCGTATTCAGAAATTAAAGGGACATTATAGTTGAAAAACAACATACTCTTTTTCTGTGAAGCATGCAGTATTAAGTCTAGTGACCTGCACCTCTATCTTTTTAACCCTCGCAAATGGGTTAAATACATAGAAGAAGTACTGCACTGCTGGTCCTGAGTAGAAACTGCCGCTAATACATTCAGCAGTGCTAGTTACACCGCTGAATCATGCTAATAGCGCTGATAATTGTATCAGTGTCAGTTTCCACTCAGGACCAGTGGTGTTGTGTGATGTCTGAGTGGTACTTCTACTATGTGTTTAACACCTTTGCAGGGGGGTAAACAAATAGTGGCTCAGAGTCTTAAAATAGCATGCTTTAATGAATTAGAGTTGGTAATGCAAGTTTTCATTATGGCATACTTGTGTTCTTAATGCTGGATAGGAAAACAAAACCAAAAGGCTGATGGCAGTGCTCCAGCATATAACCATCTATAATAGATTTACCAAGCAATATTAAAAACAATACAGTAAACACTGAACAACACCTCTTAAAATTACAGGACACCATGATTAGATCAGCCTATTTTAATTCTCATTTCCCGCTGTGGCAACATTGATCTCCTGAAATTATTCAACACTAATCTTCTCTCCTAATCAGGTTCTCATACAAAGATTTTTAAAACAAAATACTGGAAGATAAAACTTTCACTTCAAAAATTCAAAACAGACAGAAAAATCTTATTTTAGCAAATCTATCTGATATTGCCAGATTCCCTAAGCCAAGCTCCTCAGTAACTTGCTCACAAAAAAGTCCCAGAGCCAAAGCTCCTCAGCAACTCCCTCACAAAAAAGTCCCAGATCCAAAGCTCCTCATCAACTCACTCACAAAAAAGTCCCAGAGCTAAAGCTCCTCAGCAACTCCCTCACAAAAAAGTCCCAGAGCCAAAGCTCCTCAGCAACTCCCTCACAAAAAAGTCCCAGAGCCAAAGCTCCTCAGCAACTCCCTCACAAAAAAGTCCCAGAGCTAAAGCTCCTCAGCAACTCCCTCACAAAAAAGTCCCAGAGCCAAAGCTCCTCAGCAACTCCCTCACAAAAAAGTCCCAGAGCCAAAGCTCCTCAGCAGCTCCCTCACAAAAAAGTCCCAGAGCCAAAGCTCCTCAGCAACTCCCTCACAAAAAAGTCCCAGAGCCAAAGCTCCTCAGCAACTCCCTCACAAAAAAGTCCCAGATCCAAAGCTCCTCATCAACTCACTCACAAAAAAGTCCCAGAGCTAAAGCTCCTCAGCAACTCCCTCACAAAAAAGTCCCAGAGCCAAAGCTCCTCAGCAACTCCCTCACAAAAAAGTCCCAGAGCCAAAGCTCCTCAGCAACTCCCTCACAAAAAAGTCCCAGAGCTAAAGCTCCTCAGCAACTCCCTCACAAAAAAGTCCCAGAGCCAAAGCTCCTCAGCAACTCCCTCACAAAAAAGTCCCAGAGCCAAAGCTCCTCAGCAGCTCCCTCACAAAAAAGTCCCAGAGCCAAAGCTCCTCAGCAACGCCCTCACAAAAAAAGTCCCAGAGCCAAAGCTCCTCAGCAACGCCCTCACTAAAAAGTCCCAGAGCCAAAGCTCCTCAGCAACTCCCTCACAAAAAAGTCCCAGAGCCAGAACTGCTCAGCCATTCCCTTTAACAAAAAAGTCCCAGAGCCAAAGCTCCTCAGCAACTCCCTCACAAAAAAGTCCCAGAGCCAAAGCTCCTCAGCAACTCCCTCACAAAAAAGTCCCAGAGCCAAAGCTCCTCAGCAACTCCCTCACAAAAAAGTCCCAGAGCCAAAGCTCCTCAGCAACTCCCTCACAAAAAAGTCCCAGAGCCAAAGCTCCTCAGCAACTCCCTCACAAAAAAGTCCCAGAGCCAAAGCTCCTCAGCAGCTCCCTCACAAAAAAGTCCCAGAGCCAAAGCTCCTCAGAAACTCACTCACAAAAAGTCCCAGAGCCAAAGCTCCTCAGAAACTCCCTCACAAAAAAGTCCCAGAGCTAAAGCTCCTCAGCAACTCACTCACAAAAAGTCCCAGAGCCAAAGCTCCTCAGAAACTCACTCACAAAAAAGTCCCAGATCCAAAGCTCCTCATCAACTCACTCACAAAAAAGTCCCAGAGCTAAAGCTCCTCAGCAACTCCCTCACAAAAAAGTCCCAGAGCCAAAGCTCCTCAGCAACTCCCTCACAAAAAAGTCCCAGAGCCAAAGCTCCTCAGCAACTCCCTCACAAAAAAGTCCCAGAGCTAAAGCTCCTCAGCAACTCCCTCACAAAAAAGTCCCAGAGCCAAAGCTCCTCAGTAACTCCCTCACAAAAAAGTCCCAGAGCCAAAGCTCCTCAGCAACTCCCTCACAAAAAAGTCCCAGAGCCAAAGCTCCTCAGCAGCTCCCTCACAAAAAAGTCCCAGAGCCAAAGCTCCTCAGCAACTCCCTCACAAAAAAGTCCCAGATCCAAAGCTCCTCATCAACTCACTCACAAAAAAGTCCCAGAGCTAAAGCTCCTCAGCAACTCCCTCACAAAAAAGTCCCAGAGCCAAAGCTCCTCAGCAACTCCCTCACAAAAAAGTCCCAGAGCCAAAGCTCCTCATCAACTCCCTCACAAAAAAGTCCCAGAGCTAAAGCTCCTCAGCAACTCCCTCACAAAAAAGTCCCAGAGCCAAAGCTCCTCAGCAACTCCCTCACAAAAAAGTCCCAGAGCCAAAGCTCCTCAGCAGCTCCCTCACAAAAAAGTCCCAGAGCCAAAGCTCCTCAGCAACGCCCTCACAAAAAAAGTCCCAGAGCCAAAGCTCCTCAGCAACGCCCTCACTAAAAAGTCCCAGAGCCAAAGCTCCTCAGCAACTCCCTCACAAAAAAGTCCCAGAGCCAGAACTGCTCAGCCATTCCCTTTAACAAAAAAGTCCCAGAGCCAAAGCTCCTCAGCAACTCCCTCACAAAAAAGTCCCAGAGCCAAAGCTCCTCAGCAACTCCCTCACAAAAAAGTCCCAGAGCCAAAGCTCCTCAGCAACTCCCTCACAAAAAAGTCCCAGAGCCAAAGCTCCTCAGCAACTCCCTCACAAAAAAGTCCCAGAGCCAAAGCTCCTCAGCAACTCCCTCACAAAAAAGTCCCAGAGCCAAAGCTCCTCAGCAGCTCCCTCACAAAAAAGTCCCAGAGCCAAAGCTCCTCAGCAGCTCCCTCACAAAAAAGTCCCAGAGCCAAAGCTCCTCAGAAACTCACTCACAAAAAGTCCCAGAGCCAAAGCTCCTCAGTAACTCCCTCACAAAAAAGTCCCAGAGCCAAAGCTCCTCAGCAACTCCCTCACAAAAAAGTCCCAGAGCCAAAGCTCCTCAGAAACTCACTCACAAAAAGTCCCAGAGCCAAAGCTCCTCAGTAACTCCCTCACAAAAAAGTCCCAGAGCCAAAGCTCCTCAGTAACTCCCTCACAAAAAAGTCCCAGAGCCAAAGCTCCTCAGCCATCCTCAACAAATTGTCTCTGTGTAAAGGAAGCACAAAAGACAAAGGCGCTTCCTGGTGTGATAAAGTTATGGATAAACCTATTAGTACCCTGTTTATTATGAATCTTTTCCAGCGGGGTTATCTGGAACTGACAGGTGTGAGCAGGGTGGCATTGGACATTGTGTCTGGAGACGCTGTGTTTTAGCTTTCCCTTATCAATATTTCTAAAATGCTCACCCCAACAGCTTTGGACTTTCCTAATAGTTCTACCTAAGTATTGAACCCCGCAGATACATGTTAAAAGGTATATTACATAATTGGAGCTGCAATCCAGTCTGTCTCTCAGTTGATATGTATATCCTGTAGTGGAAGATGTTTATTCTGACTAATTATGTGCATTCATACCTGAAATAGGTGTGTCTCTTTTTGAGGATAGAGATTGGATATTAGGTACATATAAGCCAGTACTCTCAGTTTAGGAGCAGAAGCCTGATGAAACAGACAGCAGTCTGAGAAACGCGTTGCTTATTGTTCTTTTATTTTATTGTCAACTGTTTGACATTTTACTATACCAATAAATTTTGGTTATTTATCATACACTGAGAGTCTGAGCTAATTCGGTCCATCTTTGGACATTGGAGAGACCTGCTATTCCTTTGCTAACAGTGAGCTGGGACACTGAGATTGAGAGTTCCCAGTCTGCCTCTACTAGCACAACTGAGTGCTGCTACATCTGTGAGTATAAATTTGGCTTTCACAGCATCTCGTTTATCCATAACTTTATCACACTAGGAAGCACCTTTGTCTTTTGTGATTCCTTTACAAAGCAAAAATTTGTATCCTGACCACCCATGCGGCAAAGAGCTGACTCCTAACCCTGAGTGTGATTTCTATAACATCTTCAATACACAGCAGTATTACCTCAGACCTAAAAGACTGTGTACTTCTGGGACATCTTGCAGGATTGTGACCAAACTGGACTTTTTTATTATTTTATTTTTTTATTTTTTATTTTATTATTTTATTTTATATATTTCATATTATTTTTTATTTTTGTTATATTGTTTGCTTTATATATAATATCATATTGCATCTTATTATTGTTTGCATATATTCATACTGTGCCCATTTTCATACTATTTAGTATATCTACTCCTATGTTGTTTATTAGTTCTCCTTATTGTACCCCTAGAGTAACCACTCAGTTTGGTTAATAGGTTTTCATCCTCAACAAACACAGCCTCCCTAGCTTAGTCTTTGCATCAGAAGAGAAGCCACATTATCATAATGTAATATTAAGGTGAGACTCTACCCTTTAGCATCAAACTATTTTGTTTAGATACTCACCGTCCTGACACACTGTGCACTGCCGCTGCTCATATTAAGGTATAGGTATATACAGAAATATGTATTTACAACAAAAAGGACATTATTCTGTAAGTGAAGAACATTGGAATTCAAAATATGTACAGAACATATACAGTAAAATACATAAATAATTAAATACATATGTACACACACATAAGTAGGGAACGACTTAGAAATTTTAACTCCTGACTAGTAAATCATAGTGATATTTTCCACTTCTATATATATGTAAATGAAGAACATTGGAATGTTTTATTTTTTATTTTTTTACTTATTTATTTAAATACATATACCAATGCATATTATTAGACTTCATATCTTTGAGCCCTTGTAACTGTTTAATGCAATTTTATTTTTAATAATTTTTATCAGACAGTGTTACTATACCATAATCATCAATTGCAAAACACATTATAAAAAAAATTCTCTAAACATATATGTAACCAGAATTACCAGGCCTGGGTAATGTTAACCAAAATGCATGTAGTTAGGTGAGCACTTAAGTGTCAAACACGCTCACACAACCAAAATACATATACATAAGAGGTTCTATACAGATATTGCGCAATATAGCAAACAAACACAAAACATGTGGAATGTAAACCGTCCGTTAGGAGCACTTAGTGTGTAGCACACGCTCCAACTTCAGGGACAGTAGAAGTTCACTTCAAATATACCTTTCACATGTAGAAAAAAGTGAGCAAGTTAAATTCAAGAAGCCTTTACCACATCTAGCGGTATAGTTCCTGTTTCCTTGAAAAACGGATCCTCTATTGAATGCAAACAACACAGTCACTGAAATTAGCTGCAAACACACAACATAGAGAGCAGCTGATATCCATTAGGTTGTAACAGAATCCAGTATCGTGATTCTTCCTTTGCATATAGACACAGGAACAAACAAGGCTTCTTGAGCATGTCACTCTCACTTGCTGGCTTGAATCTCCTTTCGGGTATTGCGGCAAAATCCACCACTGGCATCAAAGTAACACCTGGTACAATACTATCAAAAGTTGCCGGTACATAGAACGTCAGGCATGACGCGTTTCGCCCCTCCCCTTTGTGGGCTAACCTTAGGGCTTCGTCAGATGCAGTGAGATGTTAGATCCGGCCATTTATAGCATATTTTGATTGATAATGTTATCTGTTCCTCCCTTTGAAATTAAAGGGACATTCAGCAACATATTCCTTTGAATTAATGAATAGTATCTCTTACACAATCACACTTAAAAATAAACTATGGATGTTTACATTTGAATTTTGCTTGTTATTGTTACAAAGAGATTATTTTTGGAAAATGGCAACATTTACCGAATGTTTGTTTTAACACATAGTAACAGATCCAGCTTTACACAATAAATAAAGAGGTGTATATTACATATATTTAACTGGGGAACTGGATCAAACTATAAAGAAGAGGTATACCTCAGTATTATATATATTATAAAAAACATGAAAAATCGATCTTTTCATTAAGGCCATATGGTGCTAATGTATTTAAACGATACATCCATTGTGACTCACTTTGCAAAAGAAGTTTATCAACATCACCACCACGGCGATGTTGTTTTATGTGTTGTATTCCTGTTACCTTCATTATTGTAAAGTCTGAATTATGATACATTTCAAAGTGTCTGGCCACCGGGCTATCCTGTACTTTTCCCTTTATGTCATCCCTATGTTACCTCACTCGGTCCTTCAAGTCACGTTTAGTTTTCCTATATAATACATGGGACATGAACAGTGCAGAAGGTAAATGACACCTGTTGTGTTACAGGTAATCCATTGTTTAATATCATATTGTTTTCCTGTCATTGTTTCAAATTTGCTGTTTTTTTGTATAAACCTGCAATACACATAATGTACACACAGACTACACCCATGCGATTTACATTGAGAACTAAGCCATGTCAAAGAAGGAGGCTTTCTTTTATACTCGCTCTGCACTAGTTTATCTTTTAAACTAGTTGCCCTTCTTGCTGTTAAAAGGGGATAATCTCCCACATACTCCTTCAATTCAGCATCTATTATCAACATATGCCAGTATTTCTTCATTATGTCCTCAAATTCTCCCAGTGTGAATTATATTTTGTAATTAACCGTACTTTGCCAGTATTTTTTGTAACCTCATTCTTTCTATAAAGCAAATCACTTCTTGTGCTTTTCCTAGCTCTTACCCAAGCTCTTTTTATTTGTCTTTTAGAGTACCCTCTGTCTAAAAACCTACGAGACATATCTTATGCCTGTTCCTCAAAATCTGCTGTACTGGTACAGTTCCTCCTCAAATGTAGGAACTGTCCAACGGTAATCCCTGTCTTAAGGCTACCAGGATGGTGACTACTGGCATGCAGAAGGCTATTTGTGGCAGTAGATTTACGATGTACCTTAGTATGCAGCCAATTCCCATCTTTCTTGAAGGATAAATCAAGAAAGATAGCTTCTTCTTTACTAATCTCACTAGTGATAAATATATAATATCCATTATCTGTATTCAATATACTTAAGAAATTCTCCAGTAATTCTTTGCTACCCCTCCAGAGAAGGAGTATGTCGTCCACATACCGTAGCCAGAGTACCACATGTGCCTCCACCAAGGTTTCAAAGCCCGAGAAAATGTCTTGTGCTTCCCACAAGCCAAGATATAAACAGGCATAGGTGGGGGCACATGTGGCACCCATGGCAGTTCCCTGAAGTTGCCTATAATATCTTCCATCAAACTGAAAGACATTATTATTCAAAATCAAATCCGATAAAGAGATAACAAAATCAGTATGTGCCTGATACTCTTGCCCTCTTTGCTCTAGAAAAAAATCTTACAGCTCTAATCCCCACTGTATGGGGGATTGACGAGTATAGTGACTCTACGTCAAGGGTAACCAGCCAGGTTTGATCATCTATCTTAATGCCAACTCAAAAATGGTCTCATGAAGAAGTCTATATATCTACTTGGCCCTTCCATTGGCCCTCCTATGCCCGAGATAATAGACCTGCCCGGGGGTTTAGTCATGCTTTTATAAAGTTTGGGAATACAGTAAAATGTGGGCACAATAGGAAAGCACTTGAACATGAATGCATGCTCTTTTTGCGTTATTAAACCATGTCTCAATGCATCATTGAGTAAAAATAATAATTCATTACATGATGTGTCAAAAGCAGATCTGTTAGTTAACTCATACTGTGTTGTGTTCAATAATTGCCTATGAACTTCAGCCAAATAGTCACTGCCGTTCATGATGACAAGATTGCCACCCTTATCTGAGGATTTAAAAATTAAGTCTTTTTGATTAAGTAACTCAAATAGCGATTTGCGTTCACTTTGACTTAAATAATCGTTTACAACCCCACAAACTTGCAATTCCCCAATATCTCTTTCTACGCATCTCACAAAACTCTGTATATCTGTACTTGCGTAACAGTTATAGAAAACTCTGAATACGCTCGCTATTTCCATTTTCTAAAGTTATTTAATAAAACTTTTCTACCTCTCCATGCAGAGAAATACAAAGATTTTTAAATTTGAAGATGTATTTCTCTTGAACAAATTATAAGAGTTTTGTTGAAGTTATAGGACCCTATAACAATAGTTAATTAATGCTAATTTGTTTTCACTTGTGATAAATGTCTGTCCACATACCTCATTAGCTGCACTGAATACTGCTGAAAGTTTGACAGGTACTGTAAAACATTTACTGCCTAGATACATTTTTTACTTGTGCTCAGCATTGCTGACTGCCAACAAGGACATGTAATTAGAGATACAAAAGGGAAATGCTATTATCTCTTGTATGCAAAAAGATTTTTGATGAATGTGCTATTGGTATAACTCATATGTATAGCTCTGACATAGCAAACAGTGAGAATTGTTACACTGAGAATAGGAAATACAATAAAGTGTGACCAATGCTAGAGCTGATGAGTGTGGCATTGGTTGCAGAGGCCTGTGACATTTCTAGGTTATGATTACTGGAACTAATATAGATATGATATATCTATATATATATCTAAATCTATCTATCATTATGACCCGTTGGTTAGTCATATAAATTTAGTAGTGCCATCTTGTAATAATATGACATTTGGGCATGATAGTGATTATGTGTACATGACAGCCCCTTTTTTCAGTACTAATATTTTGAGAGATATTTTTGATGTGTTATGTGTTTCTAACACAAACACAATAAAATTACTAATCCATATGTGACAGGGTGGCATGTGACTAATATATTTGAATATTGTAGAATAAAAGAGTAATCTCTCTCGCCACACTGTATGACATTCTGTAGACATGACATAAGAAAGTGATATACATTGGAGAGCCACTGTCCAATAATAGATAGCCCTTCAAAGGAAGTTCAGTTCAGCATTGTTCAAAATCTTGAACATTTAGGCTTCTGTATTTCAGTTAGAAAAGTTCTCTAATCTTTATTTTCATTAGTTTGCTATCCTTATATCATTGTACTAATCTTGAATCTTGCCACATTCAACATAATAGATATAATTAAGTTGCCCTGATAAGTGGCAGCTCCTCTCATTGGTCGAATCCCTCTTACTCTGCACTCTCTCAAAGACCTATCCCTACTTACAGATTTAGCCGTAGATGCTTTAAAATAGGTAAATAAGAAGAAGACAGAAAAGCTGAGAATTACAGCTAGAGAGATGGAAAGTAAGCAGCAACTCATGGAATAAAGCTTTGCTAGTGAGCAGGCACTCATGACTAGAAGCTTAGATATGATATTAAAATTCCACTCACAATATGAAGCTCGGCATTAGAGTTTGTACTAACATTATGTAATATGGAAGAAAAGCTTGTACTCACAGTATAACAACTTAACATAAGAGCTGGAACTCCCAGGATACAACTTGATAGAACTGCTGAAACTCAATTTTGAAATTGGCAGAATAGCTTACACATGGTACAACTAGACAGAGAGCTTGTAGTCACAGGATAACAACTTGACAGAAGAGAGTGCACTTAATGGATTATATATAGCAGAAGACTTCCTCACAGGATAACAATAGAGTCTTAGGGGTCTATCTATCAAGCTCCGAAAGGAGCTTGATGGCCCATGTTTCTGGCGAGTCTTCAGACTCGCCAGAAACAGCAGTTATGAAGCAGCGGTCACAAAGACCACTGCTCCATAACCCTGTCCACCTGCTCTGAGCAGGCGGCAGGAATGGCAACAATTCAACCCAATCGAGTACGATCAGGTTGATTGACAGCTCCCTGCTGGGGGCCCATTGGCCGCAAGTCTGCAGGGGGCGGTGTTGCACCAGCAGCTCTTGTGAGCTGCTGGTGCAATGCTGAATACGGAGAGTGTATTGCTCTCCGCATTCAGCGATGTCTTGCAGACCTGATCCGCACTGTCGAATCAGGTCCGCAAGACATTTCTTAAATATGCCTCTTAGAGTTTACACTCACAGAATGAAGACTTGAAGAGCTTACACTCCTAAAAAGACATGAAACTCAAAAAATGTCCATTTATGATTTAGATAAAGCAAGGTATTTTAAACAACTTTCCAATTTACTACTATTATCTAAATTGCTTCATGTGTTTGGTATCCTTTGTTAAAATTAATACCTAGGTAGGCTCAGGAGCATTAATGCATTAATGCACTACTGGAAGCTATCTGCTGATTGGGGGCTGCACATATATGCCTCTTGTCATTGGCTCAACCAGTGTGTTCAGCTAGCCCCCAGTAGTGCATTGCTGCTCTTTCAACAAAGAACTAGATTGCAGTTGGAGAGCAAATTTGCACTTCCGGAGCACAATTTTGAAACATTTTACTGTGCACGGTAATGTGCACACATATTACAAGTTGAAAGTAAAAAGAACACGACTTAAAAGGGCACAGCGTGCAATTTCGATTGTATAATCGCATTTCCCCATATACTTTAAAAGAGCCTTGTTTTCATGCTGAAAGACTAACAGCCACAACTCAAGCAACCCCCAATGCAACAACACCTTAATATATGTATATAAATGTATACATATATATTTATGTGTTAATATGTGTATATATGTTTTGAAATACATATAAATACATAAATATACTGTATGTGTATACATTCATATATATTTATAGACATAAAAAGTGAATAAATGTCATGACATCTCATAACTTTGAGCCTTTATAACTTTTTAGTGCAATATTTTTTTAGTTTGAACAAGCTTTATTAAGTATTGACAAGTTTGACATTCCATTACAAAAATAAGCATACATTTACTGTTAAGGCAACGCATTATGGTCCTGGAGAGAATAGAGAAGCAAATTAATATTTTGTAGTTTTGTTAACCAGTGAGCATAGATAATCATATAGCAAGTGCATCAAACAAGTTTGATTGTGAAATAAATAGGTCCCTTGTCATATTTTATTGTGAAGTTAGTCCATTGTTCTTGAGCTTGTTTCTACAAACTGAATATCCGTAGTGTTAGATGGTCAATATAGTCAATCTTAACATAGACTTAGGAATTTGAGTAGAGTAGCAAAGAGAAATGTAAAGAAGGAGCGAAGTATTAAAGAGGGGGGGGGGGGGAAAGGGAAGAGGGGGAGGAGGGGAGTTGGCGAGGGAAGGAGGGAGAAGGGGGAGGGGAGAGGAGGAGGGGAAAATGGAGAAGGATTACGTTTAGTTTAAAAGAGTCAAAACCCTTTACCCTCCCATGTCAGTGTCATCATCTCATGTGTAGCTAGCCTTCCAGTTTTGAGAAAGTGATATCGCTCTAGTTTAAGTAGGTCTCCAACTCTAAGCTTCCACTCCTGAATCGTCGGAGTCTGAGGGCTCTTCCAGTGCGCCGGGATAAGCCCTTTCGCACCGTTCAGCATTAAAAGAAAATGTAGGCATATATCCACTCCAGTGATTTTAGGTAACTCATGGTACATCAGATATGTTGGCCTAGGGGGAATGATGAGTTTAAGGATGTTGCTCATTTCTCCCAACACCTCCTCCCAGAAGGGCCTTATCTGTGAACACGTCCACCATATGTGAAGGAGGGATCCCTCACCCCCTCAACCCCTCCAGCACCCTCCACCTGTGTGAGGGTAGATCTTCCGCAATCTTTGGGGCGTCAACTACCATCTACTAATTAGTTTACAGTGCATTTCCTGAACTTTTGCTGAGATAGAAGCTTTTTTTGTTTTCCTAAAGATCTTTAACCAATCCTTAGTGGGTATTTCTAATCCAAGCTCTGTTTGCCATGCGGCAACGAATGTTGGGAGGGCAGTTCCTCCCTTACTCAATAAAAGTTGATATATATGAGAGATTAGATGAACTAGTGTCTGCTGCATAGTGCACAACACCTCAAAGGGTGTTCTGCGTCTTGTCAATGCCCCTCGATCTTTACAAGTATCAAAGTAGTGGGCGACCTGAGCCACCCTGTACCAGGATGCAAAAATGGACCGGTCCCACTCGGCCAATTCAGTCTGTGTTTTAATTTTATCATGTTGTAGAATGTTAGAGAAAGCTGTTTCAGCTAATGTATAAGTTTCTCCCTTATTGTGCTTCGGGAGCTCCAACCCTAGATCAGGGTTTTCACGTATAGGTATGTTTGGTGAGGTATGAGTTGAGACATAAGCACTCTCGCTCAAAACCCTATCCCAGATCTTAAGGGTGTCAGAAATAATTGGATACTGTGCAATAGATGCCGGGCGATTTTTAGCCGCGATCCAGGCCAGGGCCCCCACATTTTCCCGCTGCAGGATCTCATTATCAATTTGGATCCAAAGTTTGTTACAAGTATTACGACTCCATTCCACCACTCTCTGGAGAAATATAGCCGCCCCTGTCCCTAGGCAGATATAGTGTGGATCTTTTAACCCTGGACCTAATCCCATTCCATATGTATGCCTCGATACCCGTTTGAATACGTTGTAGGTAGTTGGAGGTTGAAACCGACGGTACTGTCTGCATGATATAAAGAATTCTTGGCAGCACGTTCATTTTAACTACTCCTATGCGACCCATCCAGGAGATTGTTTTCTTTTTTCAATTAGACAAATCCCTAAGGATTTCGTCGCATATTTTTTTGTAGTTTAGGTCAACTATTTCAGGAGTGCTGGATATAATAGCGATGCCCAGGTATTTTATATTATGCCTGGCCACTTTCAGTAGGCAGTCGGCCGTCGAAGCGGCGAAGCGGTCCGGATGCTCTGTGATATTTATGATTTCAGATTTCAAAGGGTTGAGGAGAAAGTTTGAAACAGAACCATAGGTCATAATTTCTAGAAGTGCCTCCTCTAAAGAGGCAGCCGAGTCTGAGAGCGTTAAGAGGATGTCGTCAGCATACATCGACAGTTTGTGTTCGGCACTGCCAACAAGAAACCCCCTCACCAACGGATTGTTTCTGATTTTGCTCGCCAATACCTCGATAGTGAGGGCAAATAAAAGGGGTGATAGGGGCACCCCTGTCTCGTCCCATTATTGATCATAAAAGTATTTGAGAGAGTACCATTTACTCTCACCCGTGCATTCAGAGCAGAATATAAAGACATAATGGTATTTATAATACCCGAACCGAAACTGAATCTCTCTAGGGTCAATTGGATAAACGTCCAGCTAACCAGATCAAATGCCTTATCTGCATCTGTAGTAACCAGAGAGAGCGGCAACCTGTGTATATGCAGCAATGTGAGATGAGACCGGCCCAGGGCAATGCCTTCCTAGGCTTTGTTGCAAATTGGTCAAGCTGGCGACCTCCAGCTCCACAATGTAAAACAAACAAACTGTCCACAGCACCAATGGAGTAAAACGAATCTTCTTTATTAAATGTTTAAAAGCATACAGGACAGATATGCGACGTTTCGAGACCGCAGTCTCTTAATCATGCATACACAGTAATGCACCTGTCTCTTAATTTAAAGGCAGTGTCAACCAATCACATTCAGAATCCAAAATGACACACCTTGTGCTTGGATTAACCTTTTCATCTCTTATTTATACATGCATATACAATTGTGATTTGGTATATAGATTCTGCCATCCATAAATAGAGACACAAATAAAAACAATATATTTACATAAAAAACAGGTAGATTACAAAATACAGGTAAAAAGCTGATGTACACTTACAAAAATATCATTACATATTGTTTTTACAACTTTTTTGATTTAAAGCCTTTAAACACAACACTGTTATTATTCTGTACAATGTATGAACTCTTTATATTAATCTTACAGAGGACAAGATATAAGAAAGGTCCTGCATACACTATACATAAATTAATGGCCCTAACCTAAGGAATACACTCTAGATAGAACAATCAAGAGTGAAAATAGAGGGGAACCCTGGCTAAAACTGAGAAGTTTTTAAACAGGTTTTTTAACAGGAAGTTTTATTGACATAATAATACCAGAAGAGAATTTTAAAGTGAGTTTGCTCAGAGGAAGACCGACAGATCCCATTCTCTATTTAACCCCTTAGGGTACATAGAATCCAATCTGTGGATCCAGAATGCCTCTCTTCGTTTCAGAAACATTTCTCTGTCTCCTCCTCCTCTGAGCACTCCTACTTGATCAATAATTTGCCAACGTAACTGGCTAATTTGATGGCCAAATTCCACAAAATGGCAAGCCACTGGGGCCTTATCATCTTTCTTTCTAATATTTGACTTATGCTGATTGAGCCTATTTCTCATGCTTTGGGTCGTTTCACCAACATAAATACGGGCACATGGGCATTTAATTATGTATACCACATATGTGGATTCGCATGTGTAATGTGATTTCAACTTAAATTTATGACCATTTATAGGATGTACAAATTCCTTGCCCTTGATGACAGAATTGCAATTACCACACCCTAAACATGGATAACAACCAACATTCCTCTCGGTGATATATCTTTCTTTATTTGGTCGTTTAGATCCTAAGTCAGATTTTACTAGAAAGTCTCCAAGATTTTTAACTCGCTTATGGGCCATAATGGGTTTGTTCTGTAATACTTTTATTTCTTTATTACAATCCTGGATGATATGCCAATGCCTTCTTATAATCTTGGATATTTTATTGCTATGCTCATTGTGCTGGGATATAAAGATCAATTTATCATCTTTAGCTTGTCTTGCTTTATCTCTATCCCTTACTTTATGTGCATTTTGTATCTCTTGATTAATAAGCACTGCTGGATACCCTCTATCAAGAAACTTTTTGCCCATTTCCTTAAACCTAATTGTTTTGATTTCTTGCTCACTGACAATTCTGTCCACCCTAATAAGTTGACTCCTAGGTAATGAGTCCTTTAACCTGTTGTTATGAAAACTATCGTACCTTAAAAGGGTGTTGCGATCTGTTTCTTTACAATGTATATCAATTTTCAGTTCAGTACCCTTTTTGTAAACCTCAGTGTCCAGAAACACCATCCTTTCTTCACTCAAATTTAAAGTGAACTCTAGGCCTGCTACCTCATGATTGATCTCATCCACAAAGCGGACCAGGGAGTCCCTGCTGCCCCACCATATGCCAAAGATGTCATCTATAAATCTCCACCAGGTGGCGCCATACTTTTGAAAAAGCTGGTTGCTATAAACAAATTTTTCTTCAAAAAAATTCATATAGAGATTGGCATATGATGGGGCAGCATTAGACCCCATGGCTGTTCCCTTCTTTTGTATATACCACGAGTCCCTGAACATAAAATAATTATAAAATAACACCACTCTCAGTAACTCTTCAAAAAAATCAATTTGTTGCAAATTATATTCTCCTGATGTTATTAGCATATGTCTTATTATACCAATGCCACTCTCATGCTTTATTGAGGTGTATAAACTTTTTACATCTAATGTGTAGATTATGCATTTAGAACAATCTAATTCTGATGTGGATAACTTACTAATAAAATCGCTAGTATCCTTAATGTATGAAGACATCCTTTCTACATACGGTTGTAGTAATTTATCCAAAAAAACAGCCATATTGGAAAATGCAGATTCGACATTGGAAACTATGGGACGCCCCGGAGGACTTTGCATACTTTTATGTACTTTAGGTACAGTATAGAAAATAGGGGTTTTTGGATGTTCTCTATATAAATATTCTCCCATAGTTTTATCAATGATACCTGCTCTAATGGCATTGGTTATAATACGTTTGATTTCTTTCTGAATCTTAAAAATAGGGTTGGTGTCTAATTTCTGATAGGTGTCAGTATCTTGTAACTGTGTCAGTATCTCATTTATATAGTACTCTTTATCTAGGACTATGGTGGCTCCGCCCTTGTCCGCTCTTTTAATTATGATTTCATTATCTTTTTGTTTAATGGTCTTAATGGCCTCTCGTTCAATTTTAGATAAATTCAAGTTTTTTCTTTTTCTGTCTTTGGTTACTTTTGTTTCTAGTTCTTTAATGTCAGACATAACCAATTTCATGAATGTATCTAGACTGCTGTTATGTACCTGAGGTGTAAATGTACTCTTTTTGTGTAAATTATACCTTTTAGGGGTGATAGCACAGCATTTGTCAGATTTACTTAGCATGTTGTCATTTATGCCAATATGTTTATTACCAAAAAACAATTTCAATTTTATACTTCTGAAAAATCTAAACAAATCTTTGTTCAGTTCAAAGAAGTCCAGGTCTTTATAGGGACAAAAGGATAACCCTTTTTCTAAAAGTTCGTACTCACTGCTCTCCAGTTTGGTTTTGGAAATGTTAATTACTGTTTGCGGGGCTTCCGATTGCCTGGTCCCCTCGTCTTCATCCGCTTGGACTGCTCTCCGCCGGTGTTTCCTCCCACCTCTGTGGCTCCGTCTTCGCTGCTGGATAAAAAAGGTGACGATGATCCGGATGACGTATCTGTTGTAGCTCCGCCCCCTTCCTTACGCCTCTGCTGCTGATTGGTATACCGCCCTTGGCGTCGCTGTGACGTGTTGGGGAATCCCCTCTGTGATTCAAAGTAACCCGACCTCCACTTGTAAACTCTGCCTTTCATATAGTCGTCTTCATCCCGGACAAATTTTAACCGCTTCCTTTCCTGAATCTGCTTTTTCAGGTCAGATATTTTTTCATCTGTTTTTTTCAGGAATTCGTCCAAGGCTTCAGCTGTTAACGATTTTACCAATTCATTTCTGCAGGCTTCTATATCTTTTTCTTGTCTTTCCACATCTTTAAGTAGATACTCAACGGTCAGGGTTATTAGATCATAACTGCATTTGTTCAAAATTGCCTCAAATTTATCACAGTATTCCTCATTCTCACGTAGTAATGTGGGGCGGGTGTTCATCCGTAGGCCTCTCGGAATCCTTTTAACCCTGTGATATTCAGATAGCGTTGTGATATGTAGATCCCAGGCTACATTCTTGCTCTTTAGATTTTCAAATTTCTTCTCATGGTCTTGAATGGGTATAGTTTTCAAAAAGTCTCTAGATCCTCTGGTTAAAGTGGTTATACGTGCTGCTTCCATTTCAGTGTACATAAATACTTTGTTACCATCTGTCTTTTGTTGCTTTTCCATCTTTAAGGGTTTTATTCGTATTGAAATGTCCTTAATCTTTGACCCTTCTGCTCGTGTCCCCAGTCGCTCATATAGATACAGCAATGTGAGATGAGACCGGCCCAGGGCAATGCCTTCCTAGGCTTTGGTGCAAATTGGTCAAGCTGGCGACCTCCAGCTCCACAATGTAAAACAAACAAACTGTCCACAGCACCAATGGAGTAAAACGAATCTTCTTTATTAAATGTTTAAAAGCATCAAATTAGCCAGTTACGTTGGCAAATTATTGATCAAGTAGGAGTGCTCAGAGGAGGAGGAGACAGAGAAATGTTTCTGAAACGAAGAGAGGCATTCTGGATCCACAGATTGGATTCTATGTACCCTAAGGGGTTAAATAGAGAATGGGATCTGTCGGTCTTCCTCTGAGCAAACTCACTTTAAAATTCTCTTCTGGTATTATTATGTCAATAAAACTTCCTGTTAAAAAACCTGTTTAAAAACTTCTCAGTTTTAGCCAGGGTTCCCCTCTATTTTCACTCTTGATTGTTCTATCTAGAGTGTATTCCTTAGGTTAGGGCCATTAATTTATGTATAGTGTATGCAGGACCTTTCTTATATCTTGTCCTCTGTAAGATTAATATAAAGAGTTCATACATTGTACAGAATAATAACAGTGTTGTGTTTAAAGGCTTTAAATCAAAAAAGTTGTAAAAACAATATGTAATGATATTTTTGTAAGTGTACATCAGCTTTTTACCTGTATTTTGTAATCTACCTGTTTTTTATGTAAATATATTGTTTTTATTTGTGTCTCTATTTATGGATGGCAGAATCTATATACCAAATCACAATTGTATATGCATGTATAAATAAGAGATGAAAAGGTTAATCCAAGCACAAGGTGTGTCATTTTGGATTCTGAATGTGATTGGTTGACACTGCCTTTAAATTAAGAGACAGGTGCATTACTGTGTATGCATGATTAAGAGACTGCGGTCTCGAAACGTCGCATATCTGTCCTGTATGCTTTTAAACATTTAATAAAGAAGATTCGTTTTACTCCATTGGTGCTGTGGACAGTTTGTTTGTTTTACATTGTGGAGCTGGAGGTCGCCAGCTTGACCAATTTGCACCAAAGCCTAGGAAGGCATTGCCCTGGGCCGGTCTCATCTCACATTGCTGTATCTATATGAGCGACTGGGGACACGAGCAGAAGGGTCAAAGATTAAGGACATTTCAATACGAATAAAACCCTTAAAGATGGAAAAGCAACAAAAGACAGATGGTAACAAAGTATTTATGTACACTGAAATGGAAGCAGCACGTATAACCACTTTAACCAGAGGATCTAGAGACTTTTTGAAAACTATACCCATTCAAGACCATGAGAAGAAATTTGAAAATCTAAAGAGCAAGAATGTAGCCTGGGATCTACATATCACAACGCTATCTGAATATCACAGGGTTAAAAGGATTCCGAGAGGCCTACGGATGAACACCCGCCCCACATTACTACGTGAGAATGAGGAATACTGTGATAAATTTGAGGCAATTTTGAACAAATGCAGTTATGATCTAATAACCCTGACCGTTGAGTATCTACTTAAAGATGTGGAAAGACAAGAAAAAGATATAGAAGCCTGCAGAAATGAATTGGTAAAATCGTTAACAGCTGAAGCCTTGGACGAATTCCTGAAAAAAACAGATGAAAAAATATCTGACCTGAAAAAGCAGATTCAGGAAAGGAAGCGGTTAAAATTTGTCCGGGATGAAGACGACTATATGAAAGGCAGAGTTTACAAGTGGAGGTCGGGTTACTTTGAATCACAGAGGGGATTCCCCAACACGTCACAGCGACGCCAAGGGCGGTATACCAATCAGCAGCAGAGGCGTAAGGAAGGGGGCGGAGCTACAACAGATACGTCATCCGGATCATCGTCACCTTTTTTATCCAGCAGCGAAGACGGAGCCACAGAGGTGGGAGGAAACACCGGCGGAGAGCAGTCCAAGCGGATGAAGACGAGGGGACCAGGCAATCGGAAGCCCCGCAAACAGTAATTAACATTTCCAAAACCAAACTGGAGAGCAGTGAGTACGAACTTTTAGAAAAAGGGTTATCCTTTTGTCCCTATAAAGACCTGGACTTCTTTGAACTGAACAAAGATTTGTTTAGATTTTTCAGAAGTATAAAATTGAAATTGTTTTTTGGTAATAAACATATTGGCATAAATGACAACATGCTAAGTAAATCTGACAAATGCTGTGCTATCACCCCTAAAAGGTATAATTTACACAAAAAGAGTACATTTACACCTCAGGTACATAACAGCAGTCTAGATACATTCATGAAATTGGTTATGTCTGACATTAAAGAACTAGAAACAAAAGTAACCAAAGACAGAAAAAGAAAAAACTTGAATTTATCTAAAATTGAACGAGAGGCCATTAAGACCATTAAACAAAAAGATAATGAAATCATAATTAAAAGAGCGGACAAGGGCGGAGCCACCATAGTCCTAGATAAAGAGTACTATATAAATGAGATACTGACACAGTTACAAGATACTGACACCTATCAGAAATTAGACACCAACCCTATTTTTAAGATTCAGAAAGAAATCAAACGTATTATAACCAATGCCATTAGAGCAGGTATCATTGATAAAACTATGGGAGAATATTTATATAGAGAACATCCAAAAACCCCTATTTTCTATACTGTACCTAAAGTACATAAAAGTATGCAAAGTCCTCCGGGGCGTCCCATAGTTTCCAATGTCGAATCTGCATTTTCCAATATGGCTGTTTTTTTGGATAAATTACTACAACCGTATGTAGAAAGGATGTCTTCATACATTAAGGATACTAGCGATTTTATTAGTAAGTTATCCACATCAGAATTAGATTGTTCTAAATGCATAATCTACACATTAGATGTAAAAAGTTTATACACCTCAATAAAGCATGAGAGTGGCATTGGTATAATAAGACATATGCTAATAACATCAGGAGAATATAATTTGCAACAAATTGATTTTTTTGAAGAGTTACTGAGAGTGGTGTTATTTTATAATTATTTTATGTTCAGGGACTCGTGGTATATACAAAAGAAGGGAACAGCCATGGGGTCTAATGCTGCCCCATCATATGCCAATCTCTATATGAATTTTTTTGAAGAAAAATTTGTTTATAGCAACCAGCTTTTTCAAAAGTATGGCGCCACCTGGTGGAGATTTATAGATGACATCTTTGGCATATGGTGGGGCAGCAGGGACTCCCTGGTCCGCTTTGTGGATGAGATCAATCATGAGGTAGCAGGCCTAGAGTTCACTTTAAATTTGAGTGAAGAAAGGATGGTGTTTCTGGACACTGAGGTTTACAAAAAGGGTACTGAACTGAAAATTGATATACATTGTAAAGAAACAGATCGCAACACCCTTTTAAGGTACGATAGTTTTCATAACAACAGGTTAAAGGACTCATTACCTAGGAGTCAACTTATTAGGGTGGACAGAATTGTCAGTGAGCAAGAAATCAAAACAATTAGGTTTAAGGAAATGGGCAAAAAGTTTCTTGATAGAGGGTATCCAGCAGTGCTTATTAATCAAGAGATACAAAATGCACATAAAGTAAGGGATAGAGATAAAGCAAGACAAGCTAAAGATGATAAATTGATCTTTATATCCCAGCACAATGAGCATAGCAATAAAATATCCAAGATTATAAGAAGGCATTGGCATATCATCCAGGATTGTAATAAAGAAATAAAAGTATTACAGAACAAACCCATTATGGCCCATAAGCGAGTTAAAAATCTTGGAGACTTTCTAGTAAAATCTGACTTAGGATCTAAACGACCAAATAAAGAAAGATATATCACCGAGAGGAATGTTGGTTGTTATCCATGTTTAGGGTGTGGTAATTGCAATTCTGTCATCAAGGGCAAGGAATTTGTACATCCTATAAATGGTCATAAATTTAAGTTGAAATCACATTACACATGCGAATCCACATATGTGGTATACATAATTAAATGCCCATGTGCCCGTATTTATGTTGGTGAAACAACCCAAAGCATGAGAAATAGGCTCAATCAGCATAAGTCAAATATTAGAAAGAAAGATGATAAGGCCCCAGTGGCTTGCCATTTTGTGGAATTTGGCCATCAAATTAGCCAGTTACGTTGGCAAATTATTGATCAAGTAGGAGTGCTCAGAGGAGGAGGAGACAGAGAAATGTTTCTGAAACGAAGAGAGGCATTCTGGATCCACAGATTGGATTCTATGTACCCTAAGGGGTTAAATAGAGAATGGGATCTGTCGGTCTTCCTCTGAGCAAACTCACTTTAAAATTCTCTTCTGGTATTATTATGTCAATAAAACTTCCTGTTAAAAAACCTGTTTAAAAACTTCTCAGTTTTAGCCAGGGTTCCCCTCTATTTTCACTCTTGATTGTTCTATCTAGAGTGTATTCCTTAGGTTAGGGCCATTAATTTATGTATAGTGTATGCAGGACCTTTCTTATATCTTGTCCTCTGTAAGATTAATATAAAGAGTTCATACATTGTACAGAATAATAACAGTGTTGTGTTTAAAGGCTTTACATCAAAAAAGTTGTAAAAACAATATGTAATGATATTTTTGTAAGTGTACATCAGCTTTTTACCTGTATTTTGTAATCTACCTGTTTTTTATGTAAATATATTGTTTTTATTTGTGTCTCTATTTATGGATGGCAGAATCTATATACCAAATCACAATTGTATATGCATGTATAAATAAGAGATGAAAAGGTTAATCCAAGCACAAGGTGTGTCATTTTGGATTCTGAATGTGATTGGTTGACACTGCCTTTAAATTAAGAGACAGGTGCATTACTGTGTATGCATGATTAAGAGACTGCGGTCTCGAAACGTCGCATATCTGTCCTGTATGCTTTTAAACATTTAATAAAGAAGATTCGTTTTACTCCATTGGTGCTGTGGACAGTTTGTTTGTTTAACCTGTGTATATGGGCATACGTTATCATCTGCTGTATTTTGAGAGTATTGTCTCTAGCCTCTCTGGCCGGTATAAAGCCCACCTGATCGGCAGAGATCAAACCAGAGAGTAGCCTATTCAAGCGCGCAGCTATAATTTTTGCAAGAATCTTCACGTCCGAATTTAAAAGAGATATTGGTCTAAAATTCTCGGGCCTATCAGAGGGTTTTCCAGCCTTGGGGATGACTGCAATATATGCTTCAAGCATGGACCTAGGGAGCCTGGGAGTCTCAGACAAGGAGGCAAAAAGATTTGTCAATTCGGGTATAAGATTATCAGCATACATTTTATAGTATCTTAGGCCAAAGCCATCGGGTCCAGGGCTTTTGCCCGATGGGAGATCCTTGATTGCTTTCTGAACCTCTTCCCTTGTAATTTGGGAGTCTAAGAAATTTCTATCCTCCTCCGTGATCACCGGAAGGTCAGCAGACTCAAGATAAACACGGGTAGCATCCTCCTCCTGTTGTAGTGTGGGCAAAGCCTCCCCAGTCCGATCAGGCCTTCTCAGATTATAAAGAGATTCATAATAATTCCTGAAGGACTCAGCTATAGAGTCAGTATCTGCCTTAGCCCCTCCCTCCTCGTCTAACATATGATGTACATAGGCTTTCAATTTTTTCCTATTTATCGCTCTAGCAAGACGTTTTCCAGGCTTGTCACCCTGTTCAAAATAAAGCTGTCTTAAAATTAGGGCTTGTTTCTGATAGTCCTCCTGCAGATTTCTCCTAGCCAGGGTCAAACGTTTCAGACCCAAATCCTCACGCGGATATTTTTTGTGAAACTGCTCTGTTTTTTCAACTTGTAATAAGAGATTACTGTAACGCTCTCATCTCATTTTCTTAAGCCTCGCTTTCTGCTCTATCAGGAGGCGTCTTATGGTGCCTTTATGAGCTTCCCATATGGTGGGACCATCCAGACCATCACCTGTATTAAGGTGAAAGAATTCAGTTAATGACCTCCTGATGTCTGCGTAAAACACCGAGTCATCTAGGAGCGTATTATCAAGTCTCCATACAAAGGGAGTGATAGGAACACTAGGCCACTGTATAGAGCAGCCCACTGGAGCGTGGTCAGAACAGGTAATCGCATAAATTTTGCTTGAATTAGTGACAATCCTGTAGAGTCCGTGAATAGATAATCTATTCTGGAATATTTGTGGTGTGGATGTGAATAAAAAGTATAATGTTGATCAGTTGGATGATGCGTGCGCCATATGCCATGTATCGCTAACTCCGCCAACGAGGCTGTCATCCGTTTAAGTGTTTTGTGCAGGGCGCTGGAGAGGCCACTGGAGGTATCAACAGTGGGGTTAAGTGGTGCATTAAGATCCCCTCCGAGAAACAGGACTCCCGACTGCATCTTAAGAATTTTACGGGTGACCCTTTGGAGAAAGAGGTGCTGGGAGGTATTGGGGCAGTATACATTGGCCAGTGTGATGGGCCTACCAAACAAAGAATCGTAAGTACCAAGAATCTACCCTCTGTATCCCCATAGCTTTGTGAGAGTTGAAAAGGTGTTCCTATGCTAAAAATGATTCCAACCCCATTATTTTTTTTCGGGCCAGAAGCAAAGTGAGCGACAGGGTATTGTGAATTGTGTCACTTTGGTTCATGGTTTATTGCAAAATGCGTTTCCTGCAAAAACACTATATTCCCTCCCAATCTCTGCAGTTCTTTTAACACTATGGAGCGTTTGGAGGGGTTATTGAATCCCTTTGCATTGATGATTATGAGTTCTATCGAGTGAGGCCTACGTCTAGCATGTTGGCCCGTCATATTTACCATAAGTGTTTAACAATGAGACCAGGGGGCAAAGGCAGTGGATATGTACAAGTGGGGGTAAAAAATAAAGGGGGGGAGGGGGGATGGAGTAGAGAAGAAGAAGAGAAAAAGAGGGCAAAGAAGAAGGATAGAAAATAAAAAATCAGAGGAATTGGGGCGTGTCCGTGCAGCGATCAGGAATGGTCGCATTTTCTTAATACTCCAGCCGAAGTTCCGAAAAACCGCCGACATCGGAACAATATTACAGCAAATATACTACTGCAACAATATATATTTATGTACTGTACATAGGCGCATTGTATATCAGATTACCAGCTGTGCTTTTGATGCAGGAGGACAAGATCGGGCGATTGAGGCCTGGAGCGGCGGCTCACATCAGGCAGCGCTACCCCCCTCGGTGAGCCGAGGTCTCCCGTCCTAATTTGGAGGTTAAAAATTCAAACATAATCCCTGCAACACTTCTCTGGATGGAACAATAGCGGACTGCTACTCAAACAAAAGAAAAACTAACCGACAGGGAACACCACAAATCTACAAAGATGGCTGCCGACAGAAAAGCCAGCCTTCTTGGTGGCTTAGACTACTGCATGGCAAGACTCGAAGGCATTTTTCAGAGCTTGTATGATAGAGCTCCCTGGGATCGTCTGACAGAAATTCATGACAAACATAGTAAGCGTAATACCTCTATCGGTACCATAGAAGCTGCACCCCTGCAGGATGATGTTAAAATCAGATATGCCCCAACGAAGCCTCTTAACCTGCAGGAGCAACTACAACCTAATAAGCAGTCATACAGTAAGGCGTCTTTTGAGAGGGGACATTATACTACTTACACTAAATATATCGATCTGGATGCCAGAAATCTCTCCGGCGCTACAACTGATCCACATACAACTGCAGCAGAGCAGAAGACACCAGTCAGCAGAGCGGGTGAGAAAATAATTTCTGATGGGAAATTGCTGGGTTCCGTGCCGCAGCGGGAGTTCGGGGGGTGCTCCCGGGTAGTTTGGTTCCCCAAGATAGACTGTCCATCACCTGCTCCCACCAAATCAAATAGTTCCTATTTGGACTTTTCTGAGAAGCTAATTAACACATCGGACTCTGCTGAAAAGATTACTGCAAATATGTTTCTAACAGATGGCAATGTGAAGGTCCCAATATCGACCACATGGTCTCATAATAAACACACTAGTTTGAATATGGATGTGGGGACATTGCGCCTTCTAAATACCAATCCTAGGTGTTGGAAATCACCTGTTGGCTCTCCTTTAACATATATGGTCCACTAGGACCTCAAGTTGAACATTGGACATGCAGCCTGTTGTTTGGTTCTATATTTAGTTAAGTTTATCTGTATTTTTCACATATTTTTTCAGCCTTGATAACATATTTAGAAGCCTTTGTACAACCTATGCTTGTGTACTCGCAAAGTGTCACATAACTATCTTTTGAAAGACAACAGTTTTTAGTTAATATTGTATTGACAGATACTTCACATACTTTTATACTAATTGAACCCATGCTCTGCGGCATGCGGCCGATGCCGCAGTCTGGGAAAAGTATAACAAAATATATACAATGAAAGCGTTATAATTAAATTTAATTTCTTGAGGAATGCAGAGTTGCAAGTGTACTGATAATATTACTCTCATAGCAAAATGGAGAGCCTTTAGCATCTTTAAAAGTTCACATATCTACTGCCAAGGAAACAGGCAGGTAATGGTAATGTGATGGCGTAGCTATTCTTTTATAATGGAACTTTGGGGAGCTTCTGTTCACTTGGTCCTTATCGCCTAAGATTTACTTACTACCCTAAATAGGACCATGTGGATAAAATTTAATTATCAGCTCTATAGTGGTGTGCCGGCTTGATATGCAAGAACTGTGTCTAACACTCCTAAATTTTCTCATAGAGTAACTATATGTTTATAACTACCACTAATATATCTCAATTATATGCAGTACATTGGCTTGTTGACCTGTTAGTTGTTGTTGCTGTTCTACTGTTGTTCTATATCTAATTTATTTTTAAACAGTCCTGGGATACCCTTAATTTGAATAACCAAATTAGGCATTTGCATCAAATAGTTGTTATATACGATAATTGTCTTAGTACTAGGATTTAATAGGATGCAATTATGTTGTTTCTCCTTTTTTGTTTTGTGTCTGCCAAAGCTTTTATTTACTTTTCAATAAAGATACGCATAAACCCCCGGACTTAGCTAAGAAAACACTACTTGGTCCAAGAGTGACCTATTACTTTGTTAAAAGGGGACAAAAAAGAGGACCGTAATCAACTGTAAACACATTTGATCCAGTATGATATGTATATTTGAAAACTTGTATATATCATCCTTCGTATACTGTATGTTTTTTGTCTTCAATAAAAATTAATAAATAAAAAAAAATAAAAAAAATAAAAAATCAGAGGAATTAGAGTAGAAGAAAATGCCTTCTCTAAAAGGACAATTTCAATAGTATATTGTAATTGCGTATTTTTAACCAAGCAGAATAACTTTAAGCAATAATATTAAACAATTTAAAATCTGCTTCTTTTCCCTTTCTTCCTCCTTCCCCTCTCTCTCAAAAAAAAAGAAGAAGAAAAAAAAAGGGAGAACAGTGACAACTACTTTAATAACTCAGGGGTAGTTGTCCCCGTGTTTTTCACACAAGAAAAAAAACATAAACAGATAACATATTTCTCATAAATCTAACTGAACCTTAGATTCTAGCTGAGTAATCTAGATTTATCCCTATGTAACCAATTACTAATACTGTTAATATAAGAGTTCTAGCTCACTGCTCCACCCTCCTAACCTGTAATCACTCGGTTGCAGTCAATTGTTATCATTCCATCACATTGAGTGTACAGACCAATACGCCAGTAGGGTTCGGCTTGATAGTTCCCAACTCTTGTCTGTAATTACATCTCTATATTCACATATGGTATAAAGAAATTGGGTGTTATATAAGTAGTCTGGAGCAGAGCACAATGGTGTTGGACCCCATTTCACAAATTGCTTACTTATGTAAAGCACTGTCTATTGATCAGGCTGAACCACCTGTGCAGGGGAAAGTCCGCGCTACTCTGAGGTCACCCCCAATCTCTGTGATGAGAAATTGAAACTTCAAACGAGGTATTCAGCCCCGTCTGTTGGGACATCCCCTATTCTTATAAGCTAGGTAGTCATTAAGTTATTTTGATATATCTTATTAAACTATTTTGTCTAACTCGCAATGAACCCCATCCCCCCTCCCCCCTTTTTTAAACCTTAAATATAATTTAACCACCGAGTAAACAGTATTATAACATCAGGTTGAACTCTTTACTTTGAGCTGAGGTGCAACACATATTCAAGTATGAGCAACAAGGCACAACAGTGTATGGGTATAAACTAACATATCATTTAAACATAGTAAAACATTAAACCTGTAGAGGATTCAAACAGCATCATTGTTATGCAAAACATACGACCTTAATGTTCTTCAAAGGGATATGAAACTTTGCCCCACACAAAGGCCAGTGGATAGTAGAAGAAAAAGGTCTGTGTGATCCAAATGTCAGAAACTAAGAAAGGTAACACAAATAGATCCCCGAGCATCAACCGTGGATCTGTGGAACATCTCTGTGGTCCGCTTTGCCAGCGGCTCAGCGGACTGCTTCCTCAGGACGAGAGGGCATAATCTCCAAGCCAAGGGCCCGACTGAACATTGGAAGGTCTTCGGGACTCTTGAGGATATGGGAAGTATTATTTTTCGTGGCAATTAGACAAGTGGGAAACCCCCATCTATATGGGATCCTTTTCTCCTTGAGGGATGATGTGATGTGTCTAAGATCTCTGTGCTTTTGTAGAGTTGTGGTTCAAAGATCAGAATACACCTGAACTTCCGAACCCCTGAATGTGATTGGGTGTCTTGCTCTGGCCTGTTTTAAAACTTCCTCCTTGTCTTGAAATGACAAAAATTTCATAATAACATCTCTAGGGGGGACCCTACTAGGTGGCTTGGGGCGTAGGGCCCTATGTGCCTGTTCCATTTGTATGTCCTGGGCCGAATCATTTTTAAGGAATCTAATGAACTCTTGGATGTAGGGCAACAGTGCTGGTGGGTCAATTGTCTCAGGTATACCCCGTAGGAGAAGGTTGCTCCTTCTACTCCTATTCTCAAGGTCTTCTATCCGATCCAGGAGAGATTGAACTGTGCCTTCCTGTGCTTGTAAAAGACTAGTTTGTTGCTGCAGGTCGGAGCTTAGTGACTCCTGTTTTTCTTCTACCTGAGTGACACAATGTTTTATTGCCACTATGTCTTTTTTTAGCTCCCCAAACATGCTTTTAAAATCTTGCATTGTATTCTTAATATCTTCTTTGGAAGATAGATGTAACATAACACTCTTTGAAAGATAATTGAGGGATTGTGTACTGGGCCTATGCTCCTGGGTCTGAGGAGTAGGTGACTGTGGTTCTGTTATTGTTTTATTAGGTGGTGGAGCTGAGTCTGAGGAAATCAGGTAGCTCTTCATATTAGAGGACTGTGTGTTTCTAGGAGGCTTAGGATTTCTTTTACTGGCCATATCCAATATTGGCCAGGACTATTGAAGATAATGCGCCTCACCCTTTTGTGATATTTGGTTGTCTTAATTGTATGCGCTGCTCAGTGTGTTCCCCAACTGCCAGTCAATGATACTACATACACAGTGCTTAGGGGTTTATTTATTAGAGGAGACGGCTGCCTCAACTGTATGTAGGGCCCAGTCCTCCACTACCAGACCTTTATCTGAGCAGCTGGGCTAAATATGTAGAGACCCAAAGTCCGGTGCCGACACCCAGACCAGCGGCAAAGATATCAACTGTGCAGCCCACTTTAATTAGCCTCCACGTGGGCTGTGTAAGAAACTGATCTGAACCCTCACCTTGTCTGCAAGTCCCAGCGGAGGTACTTCCAAGCCACTGGAATGTCAGGGTCCCGGGCAAGTCGACTTGGTGTTTGTTGTGGCCAGGTAACTAGATCCAGAAGTCCGCAGCACAAACTACCTGAATCTCAGCATGGTCACGTGGTCGCGCCTGTTTGCCTCAGGAACCAGTGTAGGTTTACGGCTATGTCACGGGTTCAGCGTGGACACCGCCAAGGTCTCAGATGTCATTGGCCGGTCCCGGGGCAACTATGGTAGGCACTTTAGGTGTGACTTATCAGTTTGCATGTGCGGCCGTTAAATCCGGTGCTCGCTTCTTGCGGTACGTTCACTCCGTCCAGCCCTCAGTCAGAGCTCACTCCTCCACCCCAAAAGTTATATGTCCTGAATCCTGGGGACCGGGGTATTGTTACCCGATCTTGTAGTGTTTTAAGGTGATAGTGAGACAGTTAGATTTTAGGTGAAAGACACAAGGGACTACAGAGCGCTTCGTCCCAGTGCAATTTTTTTTAATTGAAAATTATATCAGACAGTGTTAATATGAGTGTTTTTCAGGGCCAAGCATTTTCTTGGGCCCCCACCCCATGCAAATTCGCTCTCCACCCCAACATTCCAAAAAACAACTAAATCAATTTTTATTTTTTTTAAATGATTAGCCCAGCAGTGGATCATCCACTGCTGGGCTAATTATTTAAAAAAGAAAATGAAATAAATTGCTATATGTGAAACTGGACCTAAGCAGTACTAATAAGTAAATAAATATATACACTCCTCCACTGTGGATTAATTTAATATATTTACTAATCAATTAAATGTTGTTTTTTAATTTATTTATATATTTTTTTTAAGTACATAAATATTTAATGCAATGCATGGCATCGCATAGTAAAAATCAGTGGCGGACCTAATGTCTACGGGGCCCCGGTGCAAGAATTTATTTTGGGCCCCCCTAAAAGCATCTCAACAGTTTTGGGATATTCACTACATATGTATTGTTTAGACAGCCACTGTATAGCAAAATTACCACTTTCATGAATACCAAGGGAATGACTAACATAACAAACTCCCCTAACCCATATACACACACACTCTCCAGAGCATACACATGTACACACAAACACACACTACAGAGCACACACATATACATGTACACACAAACACACACTCTCCAGAGCATACACATATACATGTACACACAAACACACACTCTCCAGAGCATACACATATACATGTACACACAAACACACACTCTCCAGAGCATACACATATACATGTACACACAAACACACACTCTCCAGAGCATACACATATACATGTACACACAAACACACACTCTCCAGAGCATACACATATACATGTACACACAAACACACACTCTCCAGAGCATACACATATACATGTACACACAAACACACACTCTCCAGAGCATACACATATACATGTACACACAAACACACACTCTTCAGAGCATACACATATACATGTACACACAAACACACACTACAGAGCATACAAATATACACACAAACACACATTCTCCAGAGCATACACATATACATGTACACACAAACACACACTTTCCAGAGCATTCACATATACATGTACACACAAACACACACTACAGAGCATACACATATACACACAAACACACACTCTCCAGAGCATATACATGTACACACAAACACACATTCTCCAGAGCATACACATATACATGTACACACAAACACACACTACAGAGCATACACATATACACACAAACACACACTCTCCAGAACATATACATGTACACACAAACACACACTCTCCAGAGCATACACATATACATGTACACACAAACACACACTCTCCAGAGCATACACATGTACACACAAACACACATTCTCCAGAGCATACACATATACATGTACACACAAACAAACACTCTCCAGAGCATACACATGTACACACAAACACACACTCGCCAGAACATACACATATACAAGTACACACAAACACATACTCTCCAGAGCATACACATACACAAGTATACACAAACACACACTCTCCAGAGCATACACATACACAAGTATACACAAACACACACTTTCCAGAGCATACACATACACATGTACACACAAACACACAGTCTTCAGAGCATACACATATACATGTACACACAAACACACAGTCTCCAGAGCATACACATGTACACACACACAGTCTCCAGAGCATACACATACACATGTACACACAAACACACAGTCTCCAGAGCATACACATACACATGTACACACAAAGACACATGTACACATGTACACACAAAGACACGCTGTCCAGAGCATACACATGTGTACAAACACACACTACACTACAGAGCACACACATATTTATGTATACACTCTATATAATCCTATACATGTATATATACAACTACTACATACACACACATTCCCTCTTACACACACATACTTTAGAGCATACATAATAATATAACAACACTTGGCATAACAAACAGCACACATTAAATAAATGACAACTAAATGGCATCTCAAAGAATTAATTTAGATGGGGTGTTTTTTTTTATTTCCAATGAAAGTAGAAAAGGTTCTAGTAATCTGTACTGGGGCCAATATTAAAAATACAAAGTATGTGTGCACTGTGCAGTATACTGAGGTGTATACTGAGGTGTGTCTGACCTGGGGTAATCCTGACACTTGGGGAGAACAAGATCAGCTATGGATCATCTAATCAATCAAGCTGATGCTTTTCAATGTGATTCTGGTGTGAGGTTAGCTGGTTAAAGATATTTAGGGCAGGTTAAAGATATTTAGGGCAGCCAACAAGAGCAAAGCAAGGTAAAGACTGAGGAGGAAGCATGGAGGTGCAGACAAATATATATAGCAGAACTACTATGGAAAGCTGTAAAATCTGAGACAGAGATAAATAAAATCTAATCTATAAAAATAAACATTACCTTAATGTGTGAAGTATCAGCATGACACTATGGCCCCTACTTATCAAGCTCTCAACTTACCTGCATTAGACGGCACCAATACGCTCGCCTAAGATCGCCTAACATCGTGGCCGTGGACCTGAATACGTTCTCCAAAATTATCAAAAAAGCTTTCAGAAAGCCACGCACCAAGTACAGTGCGATGAGCAGCAGACTGTTGTTAACTACAATCAGCAATCTCGCTGCTCTTTGGCTTTTTTACAGCTTTCTTGGTACCCTGTCACTAAACACCCACACTATATTATACTGTTTACCCCCTATACCGCTGCTCCCGGACCCCGCTGCACCTAAATAAAGTTATTAACCCCTAAACCGCCGCTCCCGGAGAACACCGCAACTCTAATAAATGTATTAACCCCTAAACCGCCGCCCACCACCACCTACATTATACATATTAACTCCTAATCTTCTGCCCCCTATACCGCCACCAACACAAAGTTATTAACCCCTATCCTTCCGCTCCTGGATCCCGCCGCAACTAAATAAAGTGTTTAAACCCTAAACCGCCGCTCACAGACCCTGCCGCAACTAAATAAAGTGTTTAACCCCTAAACCTCCGCTCCCGGAGTCCACCGCCACCTACATTATATTTATTAACCACTAATCTGCCCCCCCTACACCGCTGCCACCTACATTAAATTTATTAACCCCTAATCTGCCCCCCCTACACCACCTCCACCTACATTAAATTTATTAGCCCATAATCTGCCCCCCCTACACCTCCGCCCCTATATTGAATATATTAACCCCTAAACCTAAGTCTAACACTAACCCTAACACCACCTAACTTAAATCTAATTTAAATAAATCTAAATAAAATTATTCCTATTTAAAACTAAATACTTACCTATAAAATAAACCCTAATCTAGCTACAATATAACTAATAGTTACATTGTAGCTATCTTAGTTATTAAATAGTTATTAACTATTTAATAGCTACCTAGTTAAAATAAATACAAAAGTACCTGTAAAATAAAACCTAACCTAAGTTACAATTACACCTAACACTACACTATCATTAAATTAATTACCTACATTAACTACAATTAACTACAATTAAATAAAATTAAAAAAAATAAAAAACACTAAATTACAGAAAATAAAAAACTAATTACACCTAATCTAATCCCCCTAATAAAATAAAAAGCCCCCAAAATAATAAAAAGCCCTACCCTATACTAAATTACAAATAGCCTTTAAAAGGGCTTTTTGCGGGGATTGCCCCAAAGTAAGCTCTATTACCTGTAATAAAAAATACAATACCCCCCAACATTAAAACCCACCACCCACACACCCAACCCTACTCTAAAACCCTTAATAAAATCTAACACTAACTCTTTGAAGATCACCCTACCTTGAGAAGTCCTCCACCAAGCCGGCCAGAAGAGGTCCTCCAGACGGGCAGAAGTCTTCATCCAAGCCGGCCAGAAGAGGTCCTCCAGACAGGCAGAAGTCTTCATCCAGGCGGCATCTTCTATCTTCATCCATCCCCTGCGGAGTGGCTCCATCTTCAAGACATCCGACGTGGAGCATCCTTCATGGCCAACGACTAACCAACGAATGAAGGTTCCTTTAAATGACGTCACCCAAGATGGAGTCCCTTGAATTCCGATTGGCTGATAGAGTTCTATCAGCCAATCAGAATTGAGGTAGGAAAAATCCTATTGGCTAATGCAATCAGCCAATAGGATTGAAGTTCAATCCCATTGGCTGATCCAATCAGCCAATAGGATTGAGTTTGCATTCTATTGGCTGTTCCAATCAGCCAATAGAATGCAAGCTCAATCCTAGTGGCTGATTGCATCAGCCAATAGGATTTTTCCTACCTCAATTCCGATTGGCTGATAGAATTCTATCAGCCAATCGGAATTAAAGGGATGCCATCTTGGATGACGTCATTTAAAGGAACCTTCATTCGTCGGTTAGTCGTCGGGCAGGAAGGATGCTCCACGTCGGATGTCTTGAAGATGGACCCGCTCCGCGCCGGATGGATGAAGATAGAAGATGCCGCCTGGATGAAGACTTCTGCCTGTCTGGAGGACCTCTTCTGGCTTGGATGAAGACTTCTGCCCATCTGGAGGACCTCTTCGCCCGGCTTTGTGGAGGACTTTGGCCCGGTTGGGTGAAAATGTCTCAAGGTAGGGTGATCTTCAGGGGGTTAGTGCTAGGTTTTATTAAGGGGGGATTGGGTAGGTTTTAGAGTAGGGTTGGGTGTGTGGGTGGTGGGTTTTAATGTTGGGGGGGTATTGTACTTTTTATTACAGGTAATAGAGCTGATTACTTTGGGGCAATGCCCGCAAAAAGCCCTTTTAAGATCTATTTGTTATTTAGTATAGGGTAGGGCTTTTTATTATTTTGGAGGACTTTTTTATTTTATTAGGGGGATTAGAATAGGTGTAATTAGTTTTAAAAACTTGTAATTATTTTATCATTTTCTGTAATTTAGTGTTTTTTATTTATTGTACTTTAGATAATTTTAGTTAATTGTAGTTAATTGTAGTTAATGTAGGTAATTAATTTAATGATAGTGTAGTGTTAGGTGTAATTGTAACTTAGGTTAGGTTTTATTTTACAGGTACTTTTGTATTTATTTTAACTAGGTAGCTATTAAATAGTTAATAACTATTTAATAACTACCGGCTAGATTTGGCGTTTTGTCGGTAACGACCCGAAAAACTAACGCCGGCTTTTTTCTGGCCGCACCATAAAAATAACTCTGGTATTGAGAGTCCACATAAAGGCTGCGTTAGGCTCCAAAAAAGGAGCGTAGAGCATTTTTAACGCAGCTTCAACTCTCGATACCAGAGTTGCTTACGCAAGCGGCCAGCCTCAAAAACGTGCTTGTGCACGATTCCCCCATAGGAAACAATGGGGCTGTTTGAGGCTGATCGGAACAGCCAATAGAATGCGAGCTCAATCTGATTGGCTGATTGGATAAGCCAATCGGATTGAACTTGATTCTGATTGGCTGATTCCATCAGCCAATCAGAATATTCCTACCTTAATTCCGATTGGCTATCAGCCAATCGGAATTCGAGGGACGCCATCTTGGATGATGTCCCTTAAAGGAACCGTCATTTGGCTAGTAGGCGTCGGGAGAAGAGGATGTTCCGCGTCGGAGGTCTGCAAGATGGATCCGGAAGAAAGAAGATTGAAGATGCCGTTGATAGAAGACTTCATCCGGATCATGGACCTCTTCAGCTCCCGCTTGGATGAAGACTTCATCCGGATCATGGACCTCTTTAGCTCCCGCTTGGATGAAGACTTCAGCCGGATCATGGACCTCTTCAGCCCCCCGCTTGGGCTTGGATCAGGACATCGGAGGAGCTCTTCAGGACGGATCGGTGAACCTGGTATGGTGAAGATAAGGTAGGAAGATCTTCAGGGGCTTAGTGTTAGGTTTATTTAAGGGGAGTTTGGGTTAGATTAGGGGTATGTGGGTGGTGGGTTGTAATATTGTATGTTTTTTTTTTTACAGGCAAAAGAGCTGAATTCTTTGGGGCATGCCCCGCAAAGGGCCCTGTTCAGGGCTGGCAAGGTAAAAGAGCTTTGAACTGTAGTAATTTAGAATAGGGTAGGGCATTTTTTATTTTGTGGGTCTTTGTTATTTTATTAGGGGGCTTAGAGTAGGTGTAATTAGTTTAAAATTGTTGTAATATTTTTCTTATGTTTGTAAATATTTTTTTATTTTTTGTAACTTAGTTCTTTTTTATTTTTTGTACTTTAGTTAGTTTATTTCATTGTAGTTATTTGTAGGAATTGTATTTAATTTATTTATTGATAGTGTAGTGTTAGGTTTAATTGTAGGTAATTGTAGGTATTGTATTTAATTAATTTAATGATAGTATAGTGTTAGGTTTAATTGTAACTTAGGTTAGGATTTATTTTACAGGTAATTTTGTAATTATTTTAACTAGGTAGATATTAAATAGTTCTTAACTATTTAATAGCTATTGTACCTGGTTAAAATAATTACAAAGTTGCCTGTCAAATAAATATTAATCCTAAAATAGCTACAATGTAATTATAATTTATATTGTAGCTATATTAGGATTTATTTTACAGGTAAGTATTTATCTTTAAATAGGAATAATTTATTTAATAAGATTTAATTAATTTTGTTAGATTAAAATTATATTTAATTTAGGGGGGTGTTAGTGTTAGGGTTAGACTTAGCTTTAGGGGTTAATACATTTATTAGAATAGCGGTGAGCTCCGGTCGGCAGATTAGGGGTTAATAAGTGTAGGCAGGTGGAGGCGACGTTGTGGGGGGCAGATTAGGGGTTAATAAATATAATATAGGGGTCAGCGGTGTTAGGGGCAGCAGATTAGGGGTACATAAGGATAACGTAGGTGGCGGCGCTTTGCGGTCGGCAGATTAGGGGTTAATTATTGTAGGTAGCTGGCTGCGACGTTGTGGGGGGCAGATTAGGGGTTAATAAATATAATATAGGGGTCGGCGGTGTTAGGGGCAGCAGATTAGGGGTACATAAGGATAACGTAGGTGGCATCGCTTTGCGGTCAGCAGATTAGGGGTTAATAAGTGTAGGTAGGTGGAGGCGACGTTGTGGGGGGCAGGTTAGGGGTTAATAAATATAATACAGGGGTCGGCGGTGTTAGGGGCAGCAGATTAGGGGTACATAAGTATAACGTAGGTGGCGGTCGGCAGATTAGGGGTTAAAAAATTTTAATCGAGTGGCGGCGATGTGGGGGGACCTCGGTTTAGGGGTACATAGGTAGTTTATGGGTGTTAGTGTACTTTAGAGTACAGTAGTTAAGAGCATTATAAACCGGCGTTAGCCCAGAAAGCTCTTAACTACTGACTTTTTTCCTGCGGCTGGAGTTTTGTCGTTAGATGTCTAACGCTCACTTCAGACACGACTCTAAATACCGGAGTTAGAAAGATCGCATTGAAAAGATAGGATACGCAATTGACGTAAGGGGATCTGCTGAAAAGTGAGCGTTAGACCCTATTTTGAGTGACTCCAAATACCGGAGTTAGCCTAAAACCAGCGTTAGGAGCCTCTAACGCTGGTTTTCACGGCTAACGCCAAACTCCAAATCTAGGCCTACGATAGCTACAATGTAACTATTAGTTATATTGTAGCTAGCTTAGGGTTTATTTTATAGGTAAGTGTTTAGTTTTAAATAGGAATAATTTTATTTAGATTTATTTAAATTAGATAATTAGATTTAAGTTAGGTGGTGTTAGGGTTAGCGTTAGACTTAGGGGTTAATACATTTAATATAGTGGCAGCGGTGTAGGGGGGGGCAGATTAGGGGTTAATAAATTTAATGTAGGTGGCGGCAGTGTAGGGGGGGCAGATTAGGGGTTAATAAATATAATGTAGGTAGCGGTGGGATCCGGGAGCGGCGGTTTAGGGGTTAAACACTTTACTTAGTTGCGGCGGGGTCCAGGAGCGGCGGTTTAGGGGTTAATAAGTATAATGTAGGTGGCGGCAGTGTAGAGGGGGCAGATTAGGGGTGTTTAGACTCGGGTACATGTTAGGGTGTTAGGTGTAGACATTCCCATAGGAATCAATGGGATATCGGGCAGCAGCGAACATGAGCTCTCGGTGCTTTCCGACTCCCATTGATTCCTATGGTATCCGCGGCCTCCAGGGCGGCAGATTGAAAACCAGGTACGCTGGGCCGGAAAAGTGCAGAGCGTACCTGCTAGTTATTTGATAACTAGCAAAAGTAGTCAGATAGTGCCGAACTTGCGTTCGTAACATCTGTAGTGACATAAACATCGATCGTGTCGGACTGAGTCCGGCAGATCGTATGTTACGTCACCAAATTCTACTTTTGCCGGTTTGTAGGGTTTGATAACTAAGGTGAATCAGGCTCGCCACAAATACGCTGCGGAATTCCAGCGTATTTGTGGTTGACGGCTTGATAAATAGAGGCCTATACATCAGCCACAGCAGCACATGTCACTTCCCTCTCACCCTGCACTAGACAATGCTGCATGGGGGAGGGGCGTGTTTGCACTCACTCATTCTTCCCACTGACACCTTTCTACAAATCACTGTTCCCCTTACAAGCTTTAGTTAGTTGATCTTAGGGCCACAGCAGAAAGAGCAGGGCTATGGGGACAAGCAGACTGGGTGATGTCTGTCCAAGGCTGCATGGATACAGTGTGAGATGAGTCACACAGCCTCAAGACTGAAGGCAGCTGTGCCTGCAGCTTCACAGATGTTCAAATCCTCATGTGCCTGCCACTCCAGCTTTCTGCTGCATGTACCTACAGTCAGCCCTACCCTGAACAATCCCCACCACCAGAGCAGTTACCTGGTAACAAAGGTAACCACAGCAGGACCTTTTCTGATGCAGTGGGATTGGCTGGATGCCGAGTTAGGGCTTATTATTCAGTGCTGCACAGTGCACACCTAAAACAGCCCATGACACTAGCTTGGCATGTCACATGACACTGGCACAGTCTGGCACAGTTTCTCACAAATAAATATAAGCAGAGAACTTTTGACTGTGACAGAATTAGGACTGACTGTGTGTGTTAGGACTGACAACAGCAGTCTGGCATGAACCAAAAAAATAATATATATTTTTTAGGACTCCTGAGCCCTAAAACAAAGACTGGGCCTTGGGCATCTGCCCTTTTGCCCTGTGTTAAAGACAGCCCTGGTGTTATTGTACTTTTACGTGTATTTTGAATGCGTTTTGTGACACTGTTTGTCATTTAACCAGAGGTCTAAGGTCTCAGTGTTAACTTGTGAGTAAAATGCAATTGCTCTCTAGTGGCGACATTGACTTTCATTTTTTAATATCAAGCACCTAGATTATGAGTTTTGCGTTAGAGGCTATGCAGTGCTAACTAGCAGTTTTCTCTCACCGCTCACTTTCCTACAGCACTGGTATTACAGGTTTTTACAAACCCGGCATTATTAGGCAAGAAGTGAGCGTTGAGCAAAATTTAGCTCCTTACCGCACTCCAATATCAGCGCTGCTTAAGTCAGCGGTGAACTGGTCATACGTGCTCGTGCACGATTTCCCCATAGGAATCAACGAGGAGAGCCGGGCTGAGAAAAAGTCTAACACCTGCCAAAAAGCAGCGTAAAACTCACTAACGCAGCCCCATTGATTCCTATTAGGAAACACATTTTATGTTTACACTTAACACCCTAACATGAACCCCGAGTCTAAACACCCCTAATCTTACATTTATTAACCCCTAATCTGCCGCCCCCGACATCGCCGACACCTGCATTATATTTATTAACCCCTAATCTGCTGCTCCGGACACCGCCGCCACCTACATTATACTTATGAACCCCTAATCTGCTGCCCCCAACATCGCCAACACCTACATTATATTTATTAACCCCTAATCTGCCACCCCCAATGTCGCTGCAACCTACCTACATTTATTAACCCCTAATCTGCCGCCCCCAACGTCGCCGTCACTATAATAAACATCTTAATCCCTAAACCACCACACTCCCGCCTCGCAAACATTAGTTAAATATTATTAACCCCTAATCTGCCATCCCTAACATCGCCGCCACTTACCTACATTTATTAACCCATAATCTGCTGCCCCCAACGTCGCCGCCACTATACTAAATGTATTAACCCCTAAACCTAAGTCTAACCCTAACACCCCCTAACTTAAATATAATTACAATAAATCTAAATGAAAATTCCTATCATTAACTAAATAATTCCTATTTAAAAATAAATACTTACCTATAAAATAAACCCTAAGCTAACTACAATATAACTAATAGTTACATTGTAGCTAGCTTAGGGTTTATTTTTATTTTACAGGCAAGTTTGTATTTATTTTAACTAGGTAGAATAGTTATTAAATAGTTATTAACTATTTAATAACTACCTAGCTAAAATAAATACAAAAGTACCTGTAAAATAAAACCTAACCTAAGTTACAATAACACCTAACACTACACTATAATTAATTAAATACATTAACTAAATTAACAACAATTAAATAAATTAAATTAAATTACACCTAATCTAATAGCCCTATCAAAATAAAAAAGCCCCCCAAAATAAAAAAACCCTAGCCTAAACTAAACTATCAATAGCCCTTAAAGGGCCTATTACGGGGCATTGTTCCAAAGCAATCAGCTCTTTTACCTGTAAAAAAACAACCCCCCCAACAGTAAAACCCACCACCCACACAACCAACCCCCCAAATAAAATACTATCTAAAAAAAACTAAGCTCCCCATTGCCCTGAAAAGGGCATTTGGATGGGCATTGCCCTTAAAAAGACAGTTAGCTCTATTTCAGGCCCAAAGTCCCTAACCTAAAAATAAAACCACCCAATACACCCTTAAAAAAACCTAATACTAACCCCCTGAAGATCGACTTACAGTTCTGAAGACCGGACATCCATCCTCAAGGAAGCGGCAGAAGTCTTCATCCAACTGGGCCGAAGTGGTCCTCCAGATGGGCAGAAGTCTTCATTCAGACGGCATCTTCTATCTTCATCCATCCGGAGCTGGTCCATCTTCAAGACATCTAACGAGAGCATCCTCTTCTTCTGACTACTAAAGACGAATGAAGGTTCCTTTAAGTGACGTCATCCAAGATGGCATCCCTTAGATTCCGATTGGCTGATAGAATTCTATCAGCCAATCAAAATTAAGGTAGAAAAAATCCTCTTGAGCTCACATTCTATTGGCTGATTGGCTGATTGGAACAGCCAATAGAATGCAAGCTCGATCCTATTGGCTGATTGCATCAGCCAATAGGATTTTTTCTACCTTAATTCCGTCTTTAGTCGTCGGAAGAAGAGGATGCTCCGCGTCGGATGGATGAAGATAGAAGATGCCACCTGGATGAAGACTTCTGCCCGTCTGGAGGACTACTTCGCCCGGCTTGGATGAAGACATCTCCCGGCTTTGTTGAGGACTTCAGCCCGGTTGGATGAAGACATCTGCCACTTCCTTGAGGATGGAAGTCCGGTCTTCAGAACTGTAAGTCGTTCTTCAGGGGGTTAGTGTTAGTTTTGTGCCCATCCAAATGCCCTTTTCAGGGCAATGGGGAGCTTAGGTTTTTTTTAGATAGTATTTTATTTGGGGGGCTGGTTGTGGGGGTGGTGGATTTTACTGTTGGGGGGGTTGTTGTTTTTTTGTTTTACAGGTAAAAAAGCTTATTACTTTGGGGCAATGCCCCGCAAAAGGCCCTTTTAAGGGCTATTGATAGTTTAGTTTAAGCTAGGGGTTTTTTTTATTTTGGGGGGGGCTTTTTTTATTTTGATAGGGCTATTAGATTAGGTGTAATTAGTTTAAAAATCTTGTAATTTGTTTTTTATTTTCTGTAATTTAGTGTTTTGTTTTGTTTTATACTTTAGCTAATTTAATTTATTTAATTGTTGTTAATTTAGTTAATTTATCTAATTATAGTGTAGTGTTAGGTGTTATTGTAACTTAGGGTAGGTTTTATTTTACAGGTACTTTTGTATTTATTTTAGCTAGGTAGTTATTAAATAGTTAATAACTATTTAATAACTATTCTACCTAGTTAAAATAAATACAAACTTGCCTGTAAAATAAAAATAAACCCTTAGCTAGCTACAATGTAACTATTGGTTATATTGTAGCTAGCTTAGGGTTTATTTTATAGGTAAATATTTAGTTTTAAATAGGAATTATTTAGGTAATGATAGGAATTTTTAGTTAGAATTATTGTAATTATATTTAAGTTAGGGGGTGTTAGGGTTAGGGTTAGACTTAGGTTTAGGGGTTAATATATTTAGTATAGTGGCGGCTACGTTTGGGCGGCAGATTAGGGGTTAATAAATGTAGGTAGGTGGCGGCGATGTTAGGGACGGCAGATTAGGGGTTAATACTATTTAACTAATGTTTGCAAGGCGGTAGTGCGGCAGTTTAGGGGTTAATATGTTTATTATAGTGGCGGCAATGTTGGGGGCCGCAGATTAGGGGTTAATAAGTATAGGTAGGTTGCGTCGACATTGGGGGCGGCAGATTAGGGGTTAATAAATATAATGTAGGTGTCGGCGATGTTGGGGGCAGCAGATTAGGGGTTCATAAATATAATGTAGGTGGCGGCGGTGTCCGGAGTGGCAGATTAGGGGTTAAAAAATTTATTTTAGTGTTTGCAATGCGGGAGGGCCTCGGTTTAGGGGTTAATAGGTAGTTTATGGCTGTTAGTGTACTTTTTAGCACTTTAGTTATGAGTTTTATGTTACGGCATTGTACCATAAAACTCTTTAACTACTGACTTTAAAATGCGTTAGGACTCTTGACAGGATAGGGTGTACCGCTCACTTTTTGGCCTCCCAGGACAGATTCGTAATACCGGCGCTATGGAAGTCCCATAGAAAAAAGACTTTACGAAGTTTATGTAAGTCGTTTTGCGGTAAGGCCAAAGAGGTGTGCGGTGACCCTAAACCTTCAAGACTTAAAAAAGCAGCGTTAGGACCTGTTAATGCTGTTTTTTACCCTAACGCACAACTCGTAATCTAGCCGTTAGTTTTTTTAACGTGTGCCCGAAAAGGTGCATGGAGATTTGCACTCCAACTGTAATCTAGCCCTAGGAGAACATAGCAAATTTAATAATAGAATTGGAAAGTTGTTTAAAAATTGTATACTCTATCTGAATTCTGAAAGAACATTTTTGGGTTTCATATCCTTTTAATGGATTGTATTTGGCAGAAAAGCTTGTATTCACATGATAACAATATGAGCTTGCACACAGATAGACAAAAGAGCTTGTGCTCTCTGGATGATGACTTAGCAGCAGGGTTTGTGCTTACAGATGAGCTGGAGCAGTAACATAAATCCACCAACAGCAGGAGCGCAAAATTCGCGGTGGCTAAAGAGCTGGAACTTTGTACATGCAGGAAAAGAAGCAGCAGAGCCTGCACGCATAAGATTACATTTGTCACTCGTATAATGACAATTCAGACGAAGTTTGTTTTTACTCACAGGATACAATTTTTCAGATGGAATGAAGCAGAAGCACAAAGACTGGAATAACAGGAGAACAGGATGGAACAGTCAAGTCAAGAACAAATATGTAGCTTGCTTCTTTATAACACAGAGAAAAATGTGCATAGGAAACATAAATTCCACATTGGTGGACAGAAAGCGTGCGAGTAACACTTGCGTAAACTGCTGCTGCTGTGTCATGGAATTTATTTTGAAAAAACTTTTGTTAATCCAATCTTTAAATTGTTACTCAAACATGCAAAATAAGTGATTACTGGATGGAAATGTTAAAAGAAGACAAACCAGATTTTTTTTTTGTTTTTTACAATCACAGAGGGATGTTAAATGTCAAACAAAAGAGCATAAAGGACATAAAGATTAGAGATTATTGATTTGATTGTGAGATGGAAACAATCCAGGACTCATGAAGAAAAAAAACTTGCCTTCAAGTATCAGTTTTTATGTCAATTTTTTTCTTATGTTTGCTCATTATCCCTGCTCTGAAGAGTAAAAAAAAAAACAAAGGCCTAGATTTAGAGTTGGGCTGTAGCCGTCAAAACCAGCGTTAGAGGCTCCTAACGCTGGTTTTGGGCTACCGCCGGTATTTGGAGTCAGTCAGGAAAGGGTCTAACGCTCATTTTCCAGCTGCGACTTTTCCATACCGCAGATCCCCTTACGTCATTTGCGTATCCTATCTTTTCAATGGGATCTTTCTAACGCCGGTATTTAGAGTCGTGTCTGAAGTGAGCGTTAGAAATCTAACGACAAAACTCCAGCCGCAGAAAAAAGTCAGTAGTTAAGAGCTTTCTGGGCTAACGCCGGTTTATAAAGCTCTTAACTACTGTGCTCTAAAGTACACTAATACCCATAAACTACCTATGTACCCCTAAACCGAGGTCCCCCCACATCGCCGCCACTCGATTACATTTTTTTAACCCCTAATCTGCCGACCGCCACCTACGTTAAACTTATGTACCCCTAATCTGCTGCCCCTAACACCGCCGACCCCTATATTATATTTATTAACCCCTAACCTGCCCCCCACAACGTCGCCGCCAGCTACCTACAATAATTAACCCCTAATCTGCCGACCGCAAAGCGCCGCCACTTACGTTATCCTTATGTACCCCTAATCTGCTGCCCCTAACACCGCCGACCCCTATATTATATTTATTAACCCCTAATCTGCCCCCCTCAACGTCGCCTCCACCTGCCTACACTTATTAACCCCTAATCTGCCGAGCGGACCACACCACTACTATAATAAAGTTATTAACCCCTAATCCACCTCTATCCCGCCTCAATAACCCTATAATAAATAGTATTAACCCCTAATCTGCCCTCCCTAACATCGCCGACACCTAACTTCAATTATTAACCCCTAATCTGCCGACCGAATCTCGCCGCTACTGTAATAAATGGATTAACCCCTAAAGCTAAGTCTAACCCTAACCCTAACAACCCCCTAAATTAAATATAATTTAAATCTAACTAAATAAATTAACTCTTATTAAATAAATTATTCCTATTTAAAGCTAAATACTTACCTGTAAAATAAACCCTAATATAGCTACAATATAAATTATAATTATATTATAGCTATTTTAGGATTTATATTTATTTTACAGGTAACTTTGTATTTATTTTAACCAGGTACAATAGCTATTAAATAGTTAAGAACTATTTAATAGCTAAAATAGTTAAAATAATTACAAAATTACCTGTAAAATAAATCCTAACCTAAGTTACAATTAAACCTAACACTACACTATCAATAAATTAATTAAATAAAATACCTACAAATAAATACAATTAAATAAACTAACTAAAGTACAAAAAATAAAAAAGAACTAAGTTACAAAAAATAAAAAAATATTTACAAACATTAGAAAAATATTACAACAATTTTAAACTAATTACACCTACTCTAAGCCCCCTAATAAAATAACAAAGACCCCCAAAATAAAAAAATGCCCTACCCTATTCTAAATTACAAAAGTTCAAAGCTCTTTTACCTTACCAGCCCTTAAAAGGGCCCTTTGCGGGGCATGCCCCAAAGAATTCAGCTCTTTTGCCTGTAAAAAAAAGCATACAATACCCCCCCCAACATTACAACCCACCACCCACATACCCCTAATCTAACCCAAACCCCCCTTAAATAAACCTAACACTAAGCCCCTGAAGATCTTCCTACCTTATCTTCACCATACCAGGTATCACCGATCGTTCCAGGCTCCAAAATCTTCATCCAAGCCCAAGCGGGGGCTGGCGATCCATAATCCGGCGGCTGAAGAGGTCCAGAAGAGGCTCCGAAGTCTTCATCCTATCCGGGAAGAAGAGGCGATCCGGACCGGCAACCATTTTGATCCAAGCGGCATCTTCTATCTTCATCCGATGACGACCGGCTCCCTCTTGAAGACTTCCACCGCGGACCCATCTTCTTCTTCCGACGACTTCCCGACAAATGACGGTTCCTTTAAGGGATCAGCCAATCGGATTGAACTTGATTCTGATTGGCTGATTCCATCAGCCAATCAGAATATTCCTACCTTAATTCTGATTGGCTGATAGAATCCTATCAGCCAATCGGAATTCAAGGGACGCCATCTTGGATGACGTAATTTAAAGGAACCGTCATTCGGCGAGTAGGCGTCGGTTGAAGAGGTTGGATCCGCGTCAGTTGGAAAGAAGATGGCTCCGCTCCACTCCAGAAGAAAGAAGATTGAAGACTTCATCACGATGATGGACTTCCGACTTCAGCCCGATGATGGAGTTCTTCAGCCGCCGCTTGGATCCAGACTTCAGCCCGAGGATGGACGTCACTCTTCAGCCACCCGCTTGAGCTTGGATCAACACTTCCGAGGCTTGGATCAAGACTTCCGAGGACGGATCGGTTAACCTGGCAGGGTGAAGATAAGGTAGGAAGATCTTCAGGGGCTTACTGTTAGGTTTATTTAAGGGGGGTTTGGGTTAGATTAGGGGTATGTGGGTGGTGGGTTGTAATGTTGGGGGGGGGTATTGTATGTTTTTTTTACAGGCAAAAGAGCTGAATTCTTTGGGGCATGCCCCGCAAAGGGCCCTGTAAGGTAAAAGAGCTTTGAACTTTTTAAATTTAGAATAGGGTAGGGCATTTTTTTATTTTGGAGGGCTTTGTTATTTTATTAGGGGTCTTAGAGTAGGTGTAATTAGTTTAAAATTGTTGTAATATTTTTCTAATGTTTGTAAATATTTTTTTATTTTTTATAACTTAGTTCTTTTTTATTTTTTGTACTTTAGTTAGTTTATTTAATTGTATTTAGTTGTAGGAATTGTATTTAATTTATTTATTGATAGTGTAGTGTTAGGTTTAATTGTAGATAATTGTAGGTATTTTATTTAATTAATTTATTGATAGTGTAGTGTTAGGTTTAATTGTAACTTAGGTTAGGATTTATTTTACAGGTAATTTTGTAATTATTTTAACTATTTTAGCTATTAAATAGTTCTTAACTATTTAATAGCTATTGTACCTGGTTAAAATAAATACAAAGTTACCTGTAAAATAAATAAAAATCCTAAAATAGCTATAATATAATTATAATTTATATTGTAGCTATATTAGGGTTTATTTTACAGGTAAGTATTTAGCTTTAAATAGGAATAATTTATTTAATAAGAGTTAATTTATTTTGTTAGATTTAAATGATATTGAATTTAGGGGGGTGTTAGGGTTAGGGTTAGACTTAGCTTTAGGGGTTAATCCATTTATTACAGTAGCGGCGATATTCGGTCAGCAGATTAGGGGTTAATAATTGAAGTTAGGTGTCGGTGATGTTAGAGAGGGCAGATTAGGGGTTAATACTAATTATTATAGGGTTATTGAGGCGGGAGTGAGGCGGATTAGGGGTTAATAACTTTATTATAATAGCGGTGCGGTCCGCTCGGCAGATTAGGGGTTAATAAGTGTAGGTAGCTGGCGGCGACATTGTGGGGAGCAGATTAGGGGTTAATAAATATAATATAGGGGTCAGCGGTGTTAGGGACAGCAGATTAGGGGTACATAGCTATAATGTAGGTGGCGGTGGTGTACGGAGCGGCAGATTAGGGGTTAATAATAATATGCAGGGGTCAGCGATAGCGGGGGCGGCAGAATAGGGGTTAATAAGTGTAAGGTTAGGGGTGTTTAGACTTGGGGTACAAGTTAGAGTGTTAAATGCAGACGTAGGAAGTGTTTCCCCATAGAAAACAACGGGGCTGCGTTAGGAGCTGAACGCGGCTTTTTTGCAGGTGTTTTTCAGCTCAAACATTGTTTTCTATGGGGATATCGTGCACGAGCACGTTTTTGAAGCTGGCCGCTTCCGTAAGCACCGCTGGTATCTAGAGTTGCAGTGGAGTTAAATTATGCTCTACGCTCCCTTTTTGGAGCCTAACGCACTGAAAACCCAGCCATTCTGTGAACTCTAAATACCAGTGGTATTTAAAAGGTGCGGGGGGAAAAAAAGCACGAGTAGCTAACGCACCCCTTTGGCCGCAGAACTCTAAATCTAGGCGTAAGTGAATACTATTTTGTCTGTGTGCAATATACATATTTAGAGAGTGGTACTAACTTGTGAATTGATATGTTTTATAAAAATTTTAAATCTTTTAAGAGTTTTAGAAAAATATAGGGAGACAGAGTCCCATTTAATAGTTGCAGCACTCCCATGTCTATGATTAAGGCATATACTAGCGAAACACGTAAGTCAGCTATTATGCTGTGGATCATGTTTTAAAAATTCTATCTTCTCCATTGAATAAATTTGTTTTCGATTAACAAAGTGCTTGGAGGTTCGCTGGTTTGTTTGGATGTTTTGAAGTACTACCAAGATGACACAGGAATGGAAAGATTTCATAGTAGAAGAGTAAATACATTGTTTAATTGTAGAGTGAATGGGGTAGAATAAGGTAGTATCTGAAGTTGAGAACAAAGATATAAATGTTTTAAGGACTGTACATTAAGGGACAGTGTTTTCAATTTATATGTAGGCTATTGCTATAGCCAGGGCAAACAGATCTGTGCACAGGAAGGAATTTACTCTAATTAGATAAGTTTATAGTAGTTATGGTTTGTGTGATCATGAGTGAGTGAATATAATATACAGCCAAGCTGATTGGATATTTGTCTATGGTAGGAGAATGTATAGGCCTCTATTTATCAAGTTGTCTACTTACCTGCATTCGACGGCCCCAATACGCTCGCCTAAGATCGCCTAACATCGCCGCCGCGGACCTGAATATGTTCGCCAAAATGATCAAGAAAGATGTCAAAAAGCAGCGCTACAAGTATGGAGCGATGATCAGCGGACTGTTGTTAACTAACAGTCATCGATCTCGCTGCTCTTCGGATTTTTTACAGCTTTCTTGCTACCCTGTCACTAAGCACCCACACTATACTATACTGTTTGCCCCCTATACAGCCGCTCCCAGAGCCCACCGCAACTAAATAAATATATTAACCCCTAAACCGCCGCTCTCGGACCCCACCACAACTCTAATAAAGTTATTAACCCCTAATCTGCCCCCCTACACCGCCGCCACCTACATAAAGTTATTAACCCCTGTCCTGCCGATCCCGGACCCCGCCGCAACTAAATAAAATGTTTAACCCCTAAACCGCCTCTCCCGGAGCCCACCGCCACCTACCTTACACTTATTAACCCCTAATCTGCCCCCCTACACCGCCGCCACCTACATTATATCTATTAACCCCTAAACCTAAGTCTAATCCTAACCCTAACACCCCCCTAACTTAAATATTATTTAAATTAATCTAAATAAATATTCCTATAATTAAATAAATGATTCCTATTTAAAACTAAATACCTATAAAATAAACCCTAAGATAGCTACAATATAACTAATAATTACATTAGCTATTTTAAGGTTTATTTTTATTTTACAGGCAACTTTGTATTTATTTTAACTAGGTACAATAGTTATTAAATAGTTATTAACTATTTAATAACTACCTAGCTAAAGTATTTACAAATTTACCTGTAAAATAAATCCTAGCCTAAGTTACAATTACACCTAACACTATACTACAATTAAATAAATTAAACTAATTAAATACAATTACCTACAATTAAATAAAATTAACTAAAATTAACTAATTATTAGTTATATTGTAGCTATCTTAGGGTTTATTTTATAGGTAAGTATTTAGTTTTAAATAGGAATAATTTAGTTAATAATAGTAATTTTATTTAGATTAATTTAAATAATATTTAAGTTAGGGGGATGTTAGGGTTAGACTTAGGTTTAGGGGTTAATAACTTTAATATAGTGGCGGCGGTGTGGGGGGCAGGATAGGGGTTAATAAGTTTAATGTAGGGGGCGGTGGGCTACGGGAGCGGTGGTTTAGGGGTTAAACATTTTATTTAGTTGCGGCGGGGTCCGGGAGCGGCGGTTTAGGGGTTAAACATTCTATTTAGTTGCAGCGGGGTCCGAGAGTGGCGGTTTAGGGGTTAAACATTTTATTTAGTTGCGGCAGGGTCCGGGAGCGGCGGACCGGTGGTTTAGGGGTTAATAAGTATAATGTAGGTGGTGGCGGTGTCAGGGCGGCGGTTTAGGGGTTAATAAGTATAAAGTAGGTGGCGGCGGTGTAGGGGGGCAGATTAGGGGTGTTTAGACTCGGGGTACATGTTAGGGTGTTAGGGGCAGACATTTCCAATAGGAATCAATGGGATATCGGGCAGCAGCGAACATGAGCTTTCACTGCTTTCAGACTCCCATTGATTCCTATGGGATCCGCCGCCTCCAGGGTTTGAAAACCAGGTACGCTGTGCCAGAATAGTGGCGAGCGTACCTGGTTGTTCTTTGATAACTAGCAAAGGTAGTCAGATTGTGCCGAACTTGCGTTCGGAACATCTGTAGTGACGTAAGAATCGATCTGTGTCGGACTGAGTCCAGCGGATCTATGTTACGTCACTATATTCTACTTTTGCCGGTCTGTAGGGCTTGATAACTATGGCAAATCAGCCTCGCCACAAATACGCTGCGGAATTCCAGCGTATTTGCGGTTGACGGCTTGATAAATAGAGGCCATAGAGTCAAGTTGACCTTTAGCTAGAGGACCTGGGATAAATGAACATTTGAATGACAGGGGAGGGGTCCAGGGCTGAAATAATGACAATAAGCAGTGTTTAAATATGATATGCAGTAAAAGAAGATTAGAGCCAGAATGAATTTAAAGGCCTGCCAAGGAAAATAATATGAATGGATTATTGCAAGGGGATTCCAAGGGTGCTGTGGCTTTGTGTAACTAAACTGAAAATGGCAGCAGACTATTATACTTTCTATTGCGTGAAAGAGTGTTTGATTATGGTCAGTGATTTTGTGTATCTTATGCTCTTAAAAAACAGCAAGGGGAAATAATTAAATACTGGAAGATTGATAACAACATTATGCTTTGCTCATTGTTTTAGCCATACTATAATGCAAAGGTTTAACTAAAACTGTTTTTTGTAAAAGACTTCAAAAATCCAAAATTCTCAAGCTGCCCTTTATTAAAATGTCCATGCTGAAATGTGATTGACTTAACTTTCAGTGAGCACACCATCCCCGGTCTACACAACCATTTAAGATTAGGGAAAGGTTGTAAATCCCCAATTTTTTTTTTTTTTTTTGGTTTTAAAGGCTTTATTAAAGATTAAAGAAAAGAACAGTACATGCATCAACAAAGAAATGGTAAAGTACATAACGTAAAGCCCATACTTCGCCACACTTTTTACAATATAGCCATAAAGTCTTCAAAGTCCTTAAATAATATGAAAGTGACAAGTAGGGCAAAAACAGTTCCATTTTCTTACTCGTGCATGCATCTTAAAGAAGTGCACATTAAACAAATAGACGAGATAAGAGTACCCATATCAACCACAAGGGAACTCAAAGAGAGAAAGAGAAAAAAGAGTAGAGGGAGGAGAAAAAAAAAAAAAAGACGTGGGAAGGGGGGGGGTTGGATGGGGGGGAGGGGGTTGGGAAGGGTGTCCCAGTTAGCCACCGCATGGCGGTGGATACATAGTAGCAGACAATCAGAGGCGTCTCTATGTGTTTGCCCCCGGGGCCTCAGAAGCCTGTTTCTAGCGATCTAACATATATTCATGAATTTCTATCTTATCGTCTCTCAAGAATCTGTATCTCTCAAGCGATAGATATCTCTCAACTTGAGTGGTCCACTCCCCGAATGTGGGGGCTTCAACACTCTTCCATTTCCTCGGGACGAGGGATTGTAAATCCCCCAATTTGACTTCTAATAAACTGTACTAAGCAATGAAATTTGGAGCACACAAATTGTTAAACAATGAGCAATGAATGGTTGAATTAGTTGTCTAGTGTGAGTCAATACCTCCTTAGCAAGTGCCTATATTTATTACCATATCTCTAATATGAATGATAAAGAATGTATTATGTACACTCAAATCTAAATAGTTTGATTGTATCAACAGGTTTGCCATAAAGTGTTTTATTATAGTATTATGTTTGCTGAATAACTTTTTCAGCTAAACAGGCATGGACAAAATAAGAATTTAGTTATTTCAAGTATATATGAAAATTGCACTGAGTATTAGTTCTGTCTGAGATTTTAAATTGTGTAGTGGAATGGACACTATGGGGCCCATTTATCAAGCTCCGAATGGAGCTTGTGGGCCCGTGTTTCTGGCGAGTCTTCAGACTCACCAGAAACAGCAGTTATAAAGCAGCGGTCTAAAGAATGCTGCTCCATAACCCTGTCCACCTGCTCTAATGAGGCGGACAGGAATCGCCGGAAATCAACCCGATCGAGTACGATTGGGTTGATTGACACCTCCCTGCTGGCAGCCGATTGGCCGCGAGTCAGCAGGGGGCGGCGTTGCACCAGCAGCTCTTGTGAGTTGCTGGTACAATGTTAAATTGCGGAGAGTGTATTGCTCTCCGCATTCAGCGAGGTCTTGCGGACCTGATCCGCACTGTCGGATCAGGTCCGCAAGACCTTTAATAAATAGGCCCCTATAGATGTACCTAATATATTTTTCTCCCTATCAATACTTCTATGGATAGTAACTTCCTCTAAATATAGCAGGAAAACCAGTGACTGCCATGCTAATTTACAGATCTAGACATTTTTGAGAACTGGTGGTTATTATTGAAATTTCCTGGAATCATATATGGGGGACACAGTCAAATCTAGAGAGGCCACTAATAATAACAATGCCAAAGACCTAATGAAATAACAACAGTGGAGGGAGAACATCACTATAGTGAGATGGATGATCACAGTTGGGGAGTAGCACACAGACCCAGAGACCCTTATTGGGGGTAAAGAGTGGGGTTGCATGGCATCCCCTACAATTATTGCTGAGCTTTGCAAATCTGAATCTAAACTCACAGTTACAACAAAGAAATTGACCCAGTATTTCCCCTGTAAGATAAATTATAAAGTGATTTTTTTAATTTAGTGCAGAACAGCAACAGTGCACAGGTACTTTAAAGTGACCAAAGAAATTTGTCAGGAATTCTGAAACCCAAAGGCCATACAGACCATAACAATTATGTCAACATTACCCAAAGTGCACTGCTAAAAACTCTGGCTGAATTATGGAAATGAGGTAAATTTTTAGCTCTATATTGAAAGTAATAAAGCGTGAACATAATAAAAGATACGCATGAAGTCAGCTTTGCAATATTCTCTATCTTGGTTTCTCTTAATTTGTACCTTCAGGGTTAAAACTTAATTCACACAGGAAAAGCTTGAGGTAAAACACTGCAAAACACTTCATCAGCAGGGGGTTAATTAGCACTGGCAGGCAAGAGAATAATGAACTGTTAAGCTAATATCAAATGTTCGGCTCACTATTATACCATGATAATTTTAAAAAGGGAAAATAAGAATTATGTTTGTAATTCCTTATAATAGAGATTAGTCATAAAGCATAATGTGCTTTTGTTGCAGCTCGCTAATAAAATGGGTTTAAATATTGAAAGATATTTGAAAGGTACTAATTATTTTTATTCTCTCGTTAGTTGGGGAGTTGTAGATTATACTGAGCTATTTCATATATTTTTTTTGAAGATTAACATTAAACTTCATTTATTCTTACTCTATTATTTTGACTAATTCTGTTCATTTATGATATCAATACAACACACAATAAATGTTTTTATGAGCACTCTAGTTCTGTAGCATAAACCACACAAAATAATTTATACAGTATTTTATACAGTATCATTTCTAAGCAATTTGGAAATCATTACATGTAGTTAGCACAGTCAGGGGAAAAAATACCCAGTTGGCCTACAGATTTCAGACATAAAGATGATAACTGAATGCAAATGACAAACAAAAGAGCATATTTTCATATTATGTTATTTTATTACAGTCTAGAATGGAGATGATGGCAGTAATAGCCTATACTAAGTATACTGACAATCAGTGTGTAGTTATTGAATAAAGGGAGAGAAAACAAACATACAGGTGTCCATACAAGGGCTGCCAGCGGCCCTCCCAAAAATACTGCACAATCTGTGGGTGACTGGGCACGATGGTAGATAGTGTTATACAAAGCCCTCCAAAGCTTTACCTTAGCCCCCACTCTTGATCCCACCATGCAAATTATTCACAATAGAGCAGCCATTTTATATTTTTGGTTGACAGTAACACAGGTAAACAGGAGTGATTTGAACCCCTTGACTGCCTCCCACTTTTTTCTGCTCCATATTTGTAATGGATTAAGGCATAGGAGGCCATTGACATTTAGCTAACTCTTAGACACTTAAAGAAAAAGGGGACAATAAAGTGTTTTTGTGAAGATTTGACTGGACAGCCTACTAAAATACGGGACCGTCTGGGTTGAGTACTGGGGGTCAATTTATCAAGCTCCATACGGAGCTTGATGCCCCGTGAAGGCTCGCCGGAAACAGAAGTTATGAAGCAGCGGTCTAAAGACCGCTACTCCATAACCTGTCCGCCTGCTCTGAGGCGGCAGACAGAAATCAACCCGATCGGATACGATTGACACCCCCTGCTAGCGGCCGATTGGCCGCAAATCTGCAGGGGGCGGTATTGCACCGGCAGTTCACAACTGCTGGTGCAATGATAAATACCGACAGCGTATGCTGTCGGCATTTATCGATGAGCAGCGGATATGATACGCTACATCTTATCATGTCCGCTCGCATATGACCCCCTGGACACCCTAGTTCATACAAATCTATATGTAATCACCTGGCTGTCTGCCTACCTGTTTCTTTGTCCATTCATCTGACTGTCAGATTCCACAGCACTATAAACATAGGTATAATATGCAAAGGTAGCATTTATAGGAGTCAAAGGGGTAGAGGACCCTGCCAAGAGTTGAACTGTTATAAATCAGATCTCATGAAGATGATCTACAGTATAGTTGTGCTTGTGGCTTATATGCTAAGGGAAGGTTCAAGGGAATGACAAATGGAGGAGAGGAACTGAGGTAAGAAAAGGTTAGTGTACATTGCATGTATCTGTGAACTGTAGGCCCATCTATCTGTATGTCTGTTTATCTATCTATCTATCTACCTATCTATTTATCTATCTATCTAGCTGTCTGTCTGTCTATCTATCTTTTTATGAACGTGCAAGCTCATACTACTTTATAACTAGACCTTTTTACTGAATGTGCTAAAATTACCCCAAATAAATACTTCTACAATATAAATTTGACATGCTTAATTATATTGCTAATTATGAAACTTTATTCAAATGCATCAATAATGTAAATCAATAACTCACAGTGAATATTAAATGCAGCTACTCATGAATATATCTGCAATGAGAAAGAGCAGCCACAAAAAAAAATAGAGACAAAATTGCCTCACTAAAATCAGATTCAACTGAATTCCTTATTGCGGGTGCTGAGCACATAGCTGATTGGTGTAGAAAATTAGAGGGCACATTGGTGGTTTTATGGCTTCCTTTTAAGTAGTTCTAGTTATGTGTTTAATTAACTGGGAAAAATTGAGACATACTAAATGGGATTAAGGATCTTAAAAGAACTGTGTCTAGAGACCCCCTGAATGTTAAACCAGCCTTGGTTGCTTAATATAAAATGAATACAATAGCCCTATCTACATACAATAACATATTTTAATTGTGCACTCAACAATCTTTTCATATTACAAAATAAAAAAAAAGTGGTTGGTTTTCTACTATCCATAAATATTTTTTCCTATATTTAAATAGTAAAATATTTTATAATCAATAGGAGTCTAATAGAAGTTTGAATGTTTCAATAGTCTACAGGTACTTTGCTAATAAAGACATTTTGACTTACTGATTTTGAATGGGAAAATCATTGACTTAAATGTTCTTGTGTTTTTCTCAAAGGAATACAATAACTGTATACTCAAAAGGAAGGAAAATATGCTGCAAATTGCCTTGTGTCTATCAGTTTTTGTAATCAATATATGCACTTTCAAATATAAAGGTACACATTTCTTAGAACAAAAAGTTTACTAATTCTTTATTTAAAAAAACAACAACAATATAATGGACTAAAGTAATGGGTTAAAGCACCCACCATGCCATTATAATATATCACCATTTTTGGAGCAATTCATTTATTTATTGTGCGGTGTTGTGAAATTGCTTTGCGTCATGGTTTATATTTGATCTTTTCAGTGACTTTATTTTACATATTGTTTTCAATGGATTTTAAAACATACGGGTAGATTACGAGTTTTGTGCTAAATGGTGCGAAACTAACGCCAAAAATGTTGCGTTATTTCACTCTCCATAGCGCTGCCATTACGAGTTACTAAAAAGCCTCCTTGTGCGTGCGATATGGTGGTGTTAAGCTCCATACCGCACAAAATCCAAGGGTTACTTTGACTTGCTCGTGCACGATTTCCCCCATAGACATCAATGGGGAGAGAGTGTTAGAAAAAAAACTAACACCTGAAGTCTGGAATGAAAACGCTAACGCAACCCCATTGATGTCTATGGGAAAAAAAAGTTGCGTTTAAACCTAACACCCTAACATAAACCCCAAGTCTAAACACCCCTAATCCGCCGCTCCCAACATCGCCGACACCTAAATAAAGTTATTAACCCCTAATCTGCCGCTCCTGACATTGCCGACACTAATAAAACTATTAACCCCTATTCCCCCGCTCCTGGACATCGCCGCCACTATAATAAAGTTATTAACCCCTATTCCGCCACTCCCCGACATCGCTGCCACTATGCTAAAGCTATTAACCCCTAATCCACCACTCCCCGACATCGCCGCCACTATAATAAAGTTATTAACTCCTAAACCTCCGGCCTCCCACATCGCCGCCACTAAATAAACCTATTAACCCCTAAACCTCCGGCCTCCCACATCGCCGCCACTATATAAAACTATTAACCCATAAACCGCTGGCCCCCCACATCGCAAAACACTAAATTAAACTATCAACCCTTAAACCTAACACCCCCTAACTTTAAGGGTGTTAGGGGTTAATAGTTTAATTTAGTGTTTTGCGATGTGGGGGGCTGGCGGTTTATGGGGTTAATAGTTTTATTGGCTGATTTAAATTTAAAGAATCAAATCAGCCAATAGGAATGCAAGGTACGCCTTTTTGAAACTGCTACCTTGCATTCAACTTCAGTGTACGGCGGTGACCGTATGAAGAGGACGCTTTGCGCAGGATTTCTTCGGCTTTCTGGATGGCTCCACTCCGTGCTGCTGGGATGAAGAAAGAAGACGCCCCCGGGATGGATGAATATATCGCCACCTGGATGGAGATGGATGATCGCACTTCAGGAACCATAAATAGATATTCTAAAGTTAGTGTTAGGTTATTTTTTTGGGTTTTTTTTGGGTAGGTTTTTTTTTAGATTAGGGCTTTGGGCTTTTTTAAAAAGAGCTGAAAGTCCTTTTAAGGGCAATGAAAAAGAGCTGAATGCCCTTTTAAGATTTTTTTTAGAGTTAGGTTTTTTTATTTTGGGGGGCTTGTTGGGTGGTGGGTTTTACTGTTGCAGGGACTTTGTATTTTTTTACAGGTAAAAGAGCTGTTTAACTTAGGGCAACCTTTTAAGGGCTATTGGTAGTTTATTGTAGACTAGGGAGTGGTTTTATTTTGGGGGGCTTTTTAATTTTTATAGGGCTATTAGATTAGGCGTAATTGTTTTTATTTTTGATAATTTCGTTTATTATTTTTTGTAAGCTTAGTGTTTTTTATTTTTCATAATTTAGTGTTTATTATTTTTTGTTATTTTAGATTTTTATTTTTTTTTTTAAATATTTTTTATTGAGGTTTTGTGCAATAAACATAAAACATAGATCGCCTTTTGATAACAGAAAAGGATACAAATACAATTGAACAACATATTTCAACAATTATAAAATTCAACATAGATAGGCAGATGGAACCTCGATTTTATAATGTATTAGCGTAAGTGGCTGACCTATTAAAGACTCATTTTTAGTGACCTATCGATATAGCAGATAACTGGTGGTCAGATGAATAGCTCTTTATGAGCTGCAAAAAGAAAAGGATTGAGTATACGTTATGGGGGGGAGGAATTTCAGCGGGTAAGTACCGCTCTTAAAATGAGGGGGAGTTGGAGGGGCGGAGCCATATGTGTAAACACTTATATATATCTGTCTATACGGATGTCTTAAAAGATATAGTAGGTCCTCTAAGAATGTTAAAACGATGTCAGTAAAGACTATACATCAATTGCCATCTTGGGGGCTGATGTCTAATTGTTTATGTGTGACAGAGTGAGAGTGTATGCTAGGGCATACAAATGTCTAGTCTATAATTGTAGCGATGCGGTCTCTGATATAGCTCAGTTAATAGGAGAATAACATTAGACAATCAATTTGTCTTTAAATAGTTAATAAACTATGCCTATAAATTCAAACAGATGGTGCAATAAAAATAAGGAACAATAGCATTGCATAGTTTCAGAAAGCGTTATGCATGTAGATTAAGCGCTTATAACAAATGTAGGTAATACTTTAACCATAATACAGTTAACAAAATAAATTCTAGTTAATAAGTTGATATACCTGTCATAACACCATTGGCAAAAAATCTACCTTGGTGATACTTAAGTGCCTGTCTATTACAGGATTGTGGCCCAGTTAGCAAGGTGCTCAAAACCAATGTTATCCATGTAGGAGTGTTGTGTTGGTGTTAGGGCAAACATCTTTAGTAAAAATATAGCTCTGCAATATCCTGTCTAATATTATACAGGCCTATGAAAAAGCATTATGTACCTATCTCCATAATTATAAGCACATGCCCATGTATCTCATACATTACTTCGTGACTTGGGATTGTGAATATATACTTAAGAGATAATACATTATAGATACTTATCAATGGTGTTCACTAGCTAAAATCATTAATAAAACATAAGAACCATTCAAGCAGTGTGACGATATAATATAGATCAGTCGGCTCTTATTAAGAAGCATATGCAAAGTCCTATTAATGATCTGTTGGTTTAGCAGCCTAAGTTTTTAAAGATACATATGAGAGTAGTGAGCTAAATGAATACTGTAAAAATGAAAGAGATAATAGGTTTCTATTCCATGGCTATGCTATTCAATATAATACTATATGGGACGCTGACACGGCAGCTGGCACCATCTTCAATATAGTTAGATAAGGGACACCTGGAGGTATATGCATGAATATCACAGCCAGAAAAAAACAAAAGCATAAAACATTGTCATAATCAAGTCTAATATGTAATCCTAGAGCTACTTTAAGAGGAGAGACTCATATAGGAAATAAGTAAAAATGTATAGCAATTAGTAAACATATAGGCACGTACATATATACAGAGCATTAATTCTGCTATTGCAACTAATACATGAAATATACATAGCAAGCATATGACTTGCAAAGTGCATGTCAACTGTTCCTGTCATTTGCCTCTGACTGTTTAGTAGATGTACACTTACCTCAGCTAATCTATAAACTAACGTGAAATTTGGAAGTGTTAATTCAGGTAGTATCATATTAGTGGATAGAAGGATTATACATTGTGACCACAGACATATCCCTGCATTACACAATAAGCTAGAGCCCAATGCCGCCACAAACATAACACATCAACATTATATCTAACCTTGTGATATTATAAAAGGTTGCCTAATAATATTCTTTATGTGCTATCATATGTGGAGACACACATATATTAATATTAAGACCTCTCATATCTAGGAAAACTCTAAAGAAGTAAATACAATGAAGCTTAAATGTTTATATGTGTGGCAAAAATCAACTGAAGCTAGCCGGGGCATTCCACAATTTTAGCGTATCATAAGTTATTTGTCCATATCCACTTTAAGGTGAGAAGTTAATTGATCCATGTCCGTTACGGTTGCTGACTACTTAGAAGCATGTACTGTCCTGTGAGAGACTGCCTGAGTTGTGAGCTTTAACCAACACCTCTTCTACGGTGTTGATCTAGTCTGGGAGGCAATGAAAAAAAGAATCTTCGCTGCGTATGCTGATCCAGCAGACTTACGAGGAGATCAACAGATGGACCCGGCAGTTGTGCGAGCAGGTCAGCGCTGCTAGGCAAGTGGTTAGTGAGATAGCCTGATCTCAGTGTAGATGAGTTGAGACGCTTGGTGTAAGGATTAGATCTGCTTTGGGCCCTCTGTGCACAGCCTTCATTTGTTCTGACCTCTGCTCAGCCCCCGGTTCAGCCGTCTCACCTGACTTGGCTCCTGCATCCGCAGATGGACCTCCAGAGGCACTAAAGTAGGTATATACTATTTGATACAGACTTCATTTTTTAATCAATCTGGGCCGTTGTATCTGTGGAATCTCACGACATGTTGCGGTCTGTTGCACCTCCTCTGCGAAGACCGGGAATAACTGCAAAGTACTGTCTTGTGGTGTTGCTTCCAGCTGTTGTGTTATCTGCGGGCCAGGTTCTGCTTTGCTTGCTGTAAGCTGATCCACCATATCCTGGGGTATAGCCATATTGCATTGTGGAAAGTTTGTTTCTGGCCGGGCAGACTCCCCTACGGCTTCTCTTATCAGAGCAGTATGTTGAAATGGGGTCGTCGTAGCTCTCAATTCAGCAACTAGATCTTGGTGGTGATAGTCTAAGGAGTACATTAAAGCATGTAAAGCCGCAATAATTTGTTGCTCCATTTGCACGTTATAAAGTAATATGCCAGAGGAAGTTCTTGGTCCACCTAGATGCTGCGTAGGTATTTTTAGTTATGGCGGTGGAAGCTTAGCCGTGATCTCAGCTTGCTAGTAGGCCTCTTCACTGGTATTGCGCCAATAACATGTCCTTTTAATCCCAAACTTCACAGTCTGTGTCCTAGGATGTGATATTTACCCAGTATATAGAAATGTAGGTTCTTAGGTCGCCATAGAATAGCTTTTTTAAGATCAAATTTTAGGAGCTCTAAGATAGCATGTCCTGTAGCTTCGGCAGTTGGCTCCGCCCCCCCAGATTATTATTTTTTTCGTAGTCGTTTTAGCTCGCATGAGAATATGTGAAAGGGTTTGCGCGTGAGTAGGGCGCAAACAAAAACAGTTTACTTTCAACTCATAAAACAGGCACCCAGAGTACTGTCATGTGTCGATGAAGTACCTATGTTAAGTACCTATGTTAAACACAAAGGTCCATGCTTTAGTCCCCGCTGTCAGCTTCGACAGTGGAGACTGCAGCTGGGGGCATTGATTGTGCTCTCTTTACCATATGAAGCCAGATCGCCAATACAGATGGTGACACAGACAGTGTCACTGTCTGTATCTGTTACGGTGGTGCCATGAGTGGTGTGGGAGGGAAGGAGCGAGGTTGGTGGGTGGCCCATTGCCAGATGGGGAGGAAAGAGAGAAAGTGGAGGGTTCCCAACGCTACAGAATATAAAGGAGAGGAAGTGATGCCACAATGACAGGGGAAGAGTGGCCCTAAACATGAGCACTTGGAGGGGGAGGGGAGAAGGGTGAGGGGGACCGATACAGAAAAATGTTTTTCATTAATAAATACAATTTATACCCAACAAGACACCAAATCACTACAATCCACTCTAGGGCAGTTTATCTGGAGAGGTAAGAAACATAGGATAGGGCAAAACTACCTAGCTATGCCCCTGGAAAGGGGAGGACCCCGTCTCCCGAACATTTCATGGTATAACTGGGCCACTTTGACTAAACTTATACTGGATTGGCTTGTTGGTAACAATCGATTCACTGTCCTCGCCCTAGAAGATAATTTGGTTAAACCATTAAGCTTGGCTTTCTTGCCCCATGCAAACTTAATTTCACTACCCTCACACATACAGTCTCATATATTATATAGGGATCCGCTTAGGGCTTGGGCCAAGTTGTGCAGGTTGTGGGGGGTAGACAAATCAGTGAGTAAGCACTTACCAATCCAGGGTAACCTAAATTTCCTTCCTGGATACACTACAAAGGCATTTCAGGAATGGCGCAATCAAAAGCTTACTACGATTAAACAGCTTATCAACCCTTTGACTTTGGAAATTATCCCTTTTCAGGAATTAAGGGAGGTGTTTGGTCTCCCAAACTCCCATGGCTTCGCATATTTTCAGTGCAGACATTATATAACTAAATTAAAAACAGAGGGGCGTCTCCCCAAGGTTGATAATCTATGTGCGCTAGCAAGGCAGGGTTCATATAAAATTACACACACATACAATTTAATCCTAAAATGTTTTGAAGACTCAACTATGTGTGGGCTTATATCAAAATGGGATGGATTTAATGACTTATTAGTTAATGAAGAGCTTATTCACGCAAGTCTGAGAAAAATACAGACAGTCACCATTTCTGCTAAGTTGAGGGAGTCACACTTAAAATTCATACATCAGGCCTACATAACCCCGCACCTACGTTCTAGATGGGTTCCTGGAGCTAGAGATACTTGCCCCAAGTGCAGCTTGGCTTCACCAGACTGGCTGCATTTGCTATGGAATTGCCCCAAGCTAAAGAGCTATTGGTTCAAGATCTCATACTGGCTCACGAAAGCAACAAAGACTCAAATAGTTCTCTCAGCTCAACGTATTATTTTCCTAACCTTTAATGACAACCCACCCTCTTTTGACAGCTTAGTATCCACAATCATAGTTTTGGCGAAACAAGTGATTCTAGAGGGTTGGGCTAGTGATAAAACCCCTTCTCTCCAAAAGCTTCTCAGAAACATACACACGCAAATGCTAATCGAGCAGGCAGATGTGAAGGGTGATCCAGAAAAACGAATAAAACGTTTCATATTTAAATGGGGGACCTATCTTTTATATCTACCAGAGGCAGTCAGGGAAAAGGTCATATACCCATTTAGAAACAGCCTCTTTATCTTAAATGAAAACCTTAAAGGAAATTGGTCTTTCCCTGCCCCCCAGAATTAACCAGTAGGGGGGAAGAGCTGCTTAAAAGGGAAAGATAGGGTGGTAAGGGAGGTGGGAGGGTAATCCTTACACTACTTAGTATTGTAAATATTTTCATTTTAACAAGAGGGCTGATTTATTAAAGTGCGGACAGACATGATATGATGTAGCGTACCATGTCCGCCGCACATAGATAAAAGCCGACAGCATACGCTGTCAGCATTTATCATTGCACATGCAGTTCTTGTGAACTGCTTGTGCAATGCCGCCCCCTGCAGATTTGCGGCCAATCAGCCTGATCGTATAGGATTGAGCGGATTGATGTCCGCAGCCTCAGAGCAGGCGGACAAGTTATGGAGCGAGCCTGAAGGCTCGCGCGGAAACGGGCATCAAGCTCCGTTCGGAGCTTGATAATTCAGCCCCAAGGAGTATTTTTTACCCAAAATAGTATTTTTTGAATAAAGTGTTTTTTGTTTTTAATATGTTTTTAATTCTCAAGTGTTTGAGATTGAACTTTCCACCCCCTAGATGGGCATTGAAACCACACAGATTGGACGATATACATGCAGCAATGACAGATTGGCCTATTTTAAAGAACTAGTTGGGGCTTTATACGCAAAGAACTCTTGACAAAGTCTGGTTGTACACAGAAGAAACACGTTCTCACTGATTTCTGCAGCAGGGATTTCCTTTCGGGTAGACCATTGTTTCAGTGTACGGCATGGCGGGTCGTATGGCAGGAGGGACAAGCTTGGGACCCAGGTACCACTAGAACCGGAGGACTTTTGTAAATTTTTAACTTTTCACATTTATTTTATTTACCTTGTAGGTAGCCATTTGTCTGAGCTTTTACTTGTTATTAAATACTCTACACCTGAATCTGTTAGCACTCCTGTTATGTACTTTTTATTTGCATCCTTACAGTAGAATACTATTACCCTTTCCAGCTAGCTAATTTACCCCTTCAATGCCTTTAGGTTAGCAAAAAGTAATAGCAAAGCCATGCATTTCTGCCGTTGCTGAAGAAAGGGGATCCCAGAGAAGCTTTTACAACCATTTGTGTCATGACTGCACATAATATGTAAATAATTTTAGTGAAAAACCCAAAATTTGTGAAAAAGTAAACGATTTTTTAATATGCACGCATTTGGTGGTAAAACGATGGCATGAAAAATACAAAAATGAGCCTAGTTCAATACCTTTGGTTTTATATATATATATATATATATATATATATATATATATATATATATATATATATATATATAAAGACAGGGCTCTTTTATAGTTTAAATGAACTCAAAGCATGTGTGTGTTTAAACTCATTCTTTTTAAAAATGAAACAGTTTTCCCTCAACAACATACTGTAGATTCTAGTACAGAATTTTATCAAGTTGTGTCAATTATATTAATTAATAAATTGTGTTTGTCAGTTATTGAGCTGATCACAATCCTTTAGAAAACATATCAAATAACTAGCTACAAAAATTCCCTTAGGCTTTAAAAGGATTGTCGGCCTCTATATTTGTTTTTACATAAGAGGAAAGGGGTTAGCTCTCAGTAGTATGCAAGTGTGGATAAAGATACTTTTGGCCATGTTTTATAGTGGCCTGACTTACATGTTTTGATTTATTTCTAATAAATGTTGTACTTTTTATAATAGAGCCTTCTGTGTGGAATCACCAACTGGATTGTGTGGACATTGAAGGGTGCAGAGAAGTATTCCCACTAAGGCCAGTTTTATGTGCGGCCCAGCAGTAAAACAGTTAAGAGAACCACACCTTGCGGTCTACATTGTGCAGTGTTTGCTAATTGTAGGGTGCGGTCACCTTAACTGTTTCAGTACTGGGCCGCTTACAAAGGAGGCCGCTGGTGCAGAGGGTTTATTTTCTTTACATGTGAACTTGTTTGTTTTTGCCTATACTGAATAGGTTCAAATCCAGGCAGCAGTAAGAAAGGGCTAGCAGATTTCCAAAATACATTTTATGGTTCATGTTTAGAAGAAAGTGGACAACTAGTTCAAGCAATGGTAGAGTGGTTCACATTAAAGGGACATAAAACCCAAAATTCTTTTTTCATGATTCAGATAGAACATACAGTTTAAACAACTTTCCAATTTGCTTCTATTATCACATTTTCTTCATTTTCTTGTAATCCTTTTTTGAAAAGCACTATATGGCATTAGTTTAGCAAAAATGTTATACATTAGCAAAAGCACTAAATGGCAGCACAATTTTCTGTTGTGTAGTGTTCCAGACATGTGCACAATACCTATCCGTATATCACTTCAACAAAGCATAACAGAAGAATGAAGCAAATTTGATAATTGAAGTAAATTGGAAACTTTTTAAAATTGTATGCTGTCTGAGGCCCTGATATTAAAAGCATCAACAAACCTTCGGAAAACTGCTTCACTGGCCTCGTCGGCCTCACAGTCTGACAGTCTGTCGAGATATTCAAAGAAAAGGAGCATGTCCAAGCAATGCTGGTGAGCGGTGATGTCTCTCCCATAGATGTCCATGGGAGTGTGACATCACCACCCACATTTCCGACATCGCTGCTCGTCAACATTTTTCTTTGGCCGGGGGGCTCCCTAATTCAAGTGGGCCTTGTGTTCACTGAAACTAAAATTATTTTCTGTGAAGGCACACTTCAAAAATTTCCATATGGGCTTTAGTTTTACTACACCTACACTAACTAGCTCAGGTGATGTAGTCTCGACAGCTGATAGCCAATGAGAAAAACTTGGCCTCTACCCTCTTCACAACCGGCACTTAGCTGCTACGAACATATTGATCTTCTGTCGAAGCTAAGTGCAGGCTCCTCCAACTAGCACGCCCTGATAACTCCCCCTGAACGCCTATAACTGCGTCTCTCCTAGCCTACACTCCCCCAGCTCCACCTTGCTACCTCCCACCAACTGCCTACACCTACATCACAGCTAACCTACACTTCACTTGCACTGCCTAGCTAACTCCCCATGACCGCCTACACCTACTTCACGCCTAACCTACACACCCCTAGAATGCCCAACTAAGTCCCTAATACTGCCTACACTGATGTAATGTCTAAACTACACTCCCCTGGAACACTCAGCTAACTGCCTACTGTTGAAAAATAAATCACTATGATAAACTATCCTGTAAATAATATACCTCCCCATTATAACTATGAAGCAATATCAGTAAAGTTATAATCAATGTTTAAATAATGTGTCACAGAGATGCGATAAAACACCAGTGGCCGACTGTCAGAGGGCCTCTTGAAACTCAGAACTCAAGTTACAAAAAAAAAAAACACAGAATACAAAATAAAAAACCCAGCATTATACCTAATAATAAACTACAAGACCCATAAAATAAAAACTCCCACCCAAAATAAAACAAAACTAAAACCTAACAAACCCTAAAAATCCATAAACCCTAAAAAATTACAGTAGCCTTTTATTGGGCATTGCTCTAAAGTGATCATCTTTTTTGCAAAACAAAAAAAATACAAAATCCCCCATCTACATTACAAGTAACCCACACCCCCAAAATAACAAAATCGAACTAAAAAAAATCTAGGCTAGAAAATAAAAGTAAAAAAAAACTAAACCCTTTTCTTAAAAATAAAAAAATCCACCCCAAAAAAGCCCTAACTAATCCCAAAAGTTGTACTCACCGTTGAGTAATCTGGCTCATCTTGATCCGACGTTGGGCCCTCTTCATCCTGGTTCCTGGGGCAGGGGGCCATCTTTACAATGGCAGAGGAGGACTTTGTCAGCCTCTCCCGCCGCCTCCGCTTCACAATCTTCTTCCCCGCTTGGGCCCTCTTCATCCAGGCGCCCGGGGTCCATCATCACAACAGCAGAGGTAGACTTCGGTGGCCTCTTCCACTGCCTCTGCTTCGCAATCTTCTTCCATACCAGGACCATCTTCAACCAGGCTCCAGGTTGATTTAAATCAGCCAATCGTGATTGACTGATTTAAGATCAGCCAATCGGAATTAAGTGGCAACCCTAAATATTGAGGTTCCGCGCTCCCGGGATTTCAGTGTACGGCAACCGCATGAAGAGGAGGGCTCACAAAAGAGAGCCAAGGAACAGAATATTGTGGAGCGTAGATGGCAGAAGAGGCAGCCGAAGTCCACCTCCGTGAAGATGGGCCCCTGGAGCAAGGAACCAGGATGAAGAGAGCTCAACATTTGTCATGATCCTCCTATTCCACCTTAAATGTGTCAAGCAAATACTATATACCACCTTTACATCTTGTTAACTTCCTACCTGAACCCAATATAAACCTGCTTCCTCCCATGGTCCTTTGCTGGTTTATTGAAGTGTAATAGCTACAGTTCCAGTCCTTACCTTTTCTACAGCATAACAGGATTTAAACTGTGTATTTATTTCCTTTTCTATCAGCATACCTCTATTTCAGCCGGAGCTGACATTACGTATCTGCAGCAGGACTTCACTCCACACCTCCCCCATCCAGGGTCTGCTTGTGAGTATTCCTAACAACCTGGCGTGACACGCCACTCAGCAAACAGGAAACACAGGGACCACAGCGTTCACACTGCTCACCAAGCTCATTGGGACCGGATCTCTGTGCTGCACTCATCGCACTCACAGCAGCTGCAGTTTGCTTAAAGGGGAAATCTCATTCAGCGACTTCTGGACAGGTGCTGTATAAACTTTCATAAACACACTGTGCAACTCTCTTCTGAAGTACACTTAAACATACTACAAGTGTAAGATTTGTATAGTGAAGCTGCTTGCATTTAACTGTGAACTCTCTCTACTAACTGCATCCTGAAATACAATTAACCTCTGCATTACTGTTTGTAAACTGAAGCTGCTTGCATTTAACCCTGGTCTCTTTCTACTAACTACATCCTGATATATAATTAACCTCTGCAGTACTGTTTATCTCTGTATATCCATTGCTACGAATACCTGCCAAAGTCAACTCCCACTAATAGACACTCCAGTTACTGGGAGCTAGCTGTCCGGCAAAATTAACAACACGTGTTATACAGTTCACTAAAAGCATATAGTGTACTGTCATCCTCAACTCTTGTAACACATCCTCAATTTTACATGATATCTTGGTTGTTACAATTACAAGTGAGTTGATTGTTACATAATAAACCAGCCCTATATAGTAGCCATGGAGCCCACTGACGTTACTCCCCAGCTACACAGCCTAAATCAAAGGCTGTATAACCTAACCCGGGCTTTCAGGGATTTGCAGGTGGAAAATCAAAGCCTTAAAGCCTGCTTAAGGGAAGTGCTATCAAATAGAAATTCTGGAAATGACCATCATGCTGAACCCCAGGTTTCATACCCCGAAAAGTTCTCAGGGGACCGCTCCACTTTTCGTCAATTTCGTAATGCATGCTTATTACTTTTCGATTTACGCCCTAGGACCTACCCCACTGACAGGGCCAAAGTACTAACCATCCTATCATACCTTAGGGGAGAGCCAAGGGTCTGGACTGACTCTTTCTATGAGTCACAAGACCCAATACTGAATTCCCTGGACTGCTTCCTTAAAGCCCTCTCCTCTCTTTATGATGATCCCTACCGCCAGATTACAGCTGAGGGCAAACTCAGAGGTTTAAAACAGCTTAAAGCCCCAGTTGAAGAGTATATCACTCGTTTTAGGATATGGGCCAGAGATTCCCTCTGGAATGATGTTTCTCTGAAAAACCAGTATCGCCTTGGTTTATCCGAAGACATTAAGGATGAACTCGCCAGAGTAGGTATTCCAGACCGCCTGGAAGAACTGTACATCCTTACCACTACTATTGACCGTAGACTTAGGGAGAGGAGGCAAGAAAAAAGCCCCTCTAACCCCCCTCAGTGCAGGGTTTTACAGACGCCATCTACTTCACCACCTGAGCAACCTATGTACATTAGTTTTCTACGTGGACCCCTCTCTCCACAAGAGAAATTGAGACGCCGTACATTAAATTTGTGCATGTATTGCGCATCAGCAGACAATGTTGTTAAGGAGTGTCCACTCCTATTCAAACAGAAGATAGGTAAGGTACACCATTTCAACCATTGCCTAAACACAAAAAATATTGCCACTGCCTATCTAACATTACCCTTATCCTTGCAGTGGGAACAACACAGGATAAAGTGTGAAGCCATCATAGATACCGGAGCATGTGCCAACTTTATTGATTTGTGTTTAGTCACTGTTAATAAAATACCTTCTTCTTTCAAAAGCACACCTCTGCCTCTCAAAGTTATTGACGGTTCACATCTACCATCTGGTCCTGTCATGCAACAGACTATTCCCTTACTGGTTACTACTGCCTCTGGTCATTCTGAAACCATTACCTTTGAAATCATATCATCCCCTCTCTATCCTATAGTTCTGGTAATTACCTGGTTACAGTTACACCAACCCTCGGTGCATTGGGACACACTTACTCTATCCTTTCCCTCTTCTTACTGCTCTAAGACCTGTTTTCCAACTGCTCATTTACTCTCTACCTCTGCTCCTTCTATTCCTCCTCAGTATTCAGATTTCTCTGATGTCTTCGATCAGAAAGAGGCCGAGTCATTACCTCCACACAGGTCCTACGATTGCCCCATTGACCTGTTACCTGGAGCCACCATTCCCTACGGCCATATCTATCCCCTATCCAGACCTGAGTTACAACATTTAAAAAACTACATAACTGATAATTTAAAAAAAGGTTTCATCCGTCCCTCCACTTCCCCTGCCGGTGCCGGCATCTTTTTTGTAAAAAACAAGGACGGGTCCTTGCGCCCTATTATAGATTATTGTGAATTAAATAAACGCACGATAAAGAACAGGTACCCGCTACCTCTAATCCCAGAATTGGTTGAGAGGTTGAGTGGCGCTACTATATTTACTAAACTAGACCTTAGGGGCGCATACAACCTTGTTAGAATAAGGTCCGGGGACGAGTGGCTGACAGCATTTAGGACTAGGTATGGTCTTTTTGAATATACTGTTATGTCATTCGGTCTGTGCAACGCCCCGGCGACATTCCAGAATTTTATCAACGATATCTTTAGGGACATCTTAGACACTTTTCTGGTGGTCTATCTTGACGATATTCTAATCTATTCTTCTTCCCTTTCAGAACATGTCATACATGTCAGGCAAGTGTTGTCCAGACTAAGGTCACATAGTCTTTACGTAAAATTAGAGAAATGTCTCTTCCATGTTACAGAGGTCTCATTCCTAGGTTACCGTATCAGTCAAAGTACCATTATGATGGAAGACAATAAAATCAAAGCCATCACATCTTGGCCTACACCAACCACTATCAAAGAAGTACAACGCTTCTTAGGCTTTGCAAACTTTTACAGGTGCTTTATCCATAATTTCGCAGCTATCACTAAGCCATTAACAAATCTCACTAAGACAACAAAACCTTTCCTCTGGACCCCCCAGCCTCAAAAAGCCTTCAATGACCTCAAGTCCCTGTTTGTGTCATCACCTATTCTTCAATTACCAAACAGCAAAGCTCAGTTCATATTAGAAGTTGACGCTTCCGAATATGCCATCGGTTCAGTTCTTTCTAAAAGGTCCTCTCCTGACAAACAGATCCATCCTGTTTGTTATTTCTCCAGACTTTTAACACCCACTGAGTTGAATTACCCCACAGGGGAAAAAGAGTTATTAGCCATCAAGTCATCCTTTGATCAGTGGAGACACTTACTGGAGGGGGCAGAACACCCTATAACTATTCTCACCGATCACAAAAATCTCCAATACCTCCAAACCAATCGCACTCTCTCTGCTCACCAACTTCGTTGGAGCCTCTACTTCTCCCGGTTCAATTTTACCATAAGCTACCGCCCCGGTTCAAAAAACGGTAAAGCTGACGCACTCTCACGCAAGGACCATAAGCCCCACTCTGATCCTTCCTACACAACTATAATCCCTAAAACATCCTTCATTGGTTTCATGTCCAAGAATTTTTCAGAGCTCAAAACCCAACAACAATTGGATCCCACTACAAGTTCCTACACTTTCTCTGTGGATGACAATGGTATCCTATGTAACAACTCTAAGTTTTATATACCTCCCTCTCTCCGTGACAAGGCTTTACAACTCACACATGATTCTACACTGGCTGGACACTTAGGTGTACAAAAGACACTGGATCTCCTACAAAGACATTTTTGGTGGCCCTCCATGAAACACTCAGTAAAAGCCTATATCAAGTCCTGCCCCACCTGTCAGACCTCTAAGCCTTCACACCAATTGCCTATTGGCCTATTACAAAATCTACCCATTCCAGATTGCCCATGGAAAAGCCTCTCTATGGACTTTATCGTTGACCTCCCTAAATCCCAAGGAAAGAATGCCATATTTGTCGTAGTGGATCTATTTTCTCGTATGGCTCATTTCATACCAACTGACTCTCTCCCTACAGCACAACAAACCGCCGAGCTGTTTATCAAAGAGGTTGTGCGCCTTCACGGATTACCTACATCTGTATTGAGTGACAGAGGCTCGCAGTTCACCTCAAAGTTTTGGAAATTTCTCTGTTCCTCTCTTTCCATTCAGCAACATCTCACCACCTCATACCACCCTCAGTCAAATGGTCTCTGTGAGAGGACCAACCAGTGGCTAGAGCAGTACTTAAGATGCTTCTGCTCTAGCACCCACGAATCATGGGTCTCCTTCATACCTCAAGCGGAATTCGCATACAATAATACTACTAACTCTTCTACCGGATTTTCACCTTTCTATATCAACTCAGGACTCCATCCACGTTTCCATCCCTTATCATCCTCTCACACTCCTTGTCCTCAGGTTAATGATCTCATCATTTCTATTAAACTAACATACAATGTGGTCCAAAGCAATATCAAGCATGCACAAGCTTCTCAAAAGCGCTACTATGATTTACGGCATCGTCCACAACCTAATTACAAGGTTGGGGACATGGTTTGGTTGAGCACAAAAAAATCTTAGAATACCCTCACCATGCAGGAAGTTTAACAATCTCTTTGTTGGTCCTTTTCCAATTGTAGCCATTCGCAACCCACTTACTGTTACCTTACAGCTCCCTGCTACTTACCGCATCCACCCGACTTTTCATATATCATTGATCAAACCCTGTGATACCTCTCGTCTTCTGCCTCTTCCTGCTCTGGTGTCCCCGACGCCGGATCCTGAATATGAAGTACATTCGGTTTTGGACTCTCGTCGATGCAATGGACAACTGCAGTACCTTGTCCATTGGGCTGGATTTGATTCCTCTGAAAATTCTTGGGAGCCTGCAGCCAACCTCTCAGCTCCCCAGCTGGTGTCTCTCTTTCATAGGCGCCATCCCGATCGTCCCGCACCCTGATCCTTTCTTGATGGATCTTTGGGGGGGGGGGGGGGGTGTCATGATCCTCCTATTCCACCTTAAGTGTGTCAAGCAAATACTATATACCACCTTTACATCTTGTTAACTTCCTACCTGAACCCAATATAAACCTGCTTCCTCCCATGGTCCTTTGCTGGTTTATTGAAGTGTAATAGCTACAGTTCCAGTCCTTACCTTTTCTACAGCATAACAGGATTTAAACTGTGTATTTATTTCCTTTTCTATCAGCATACCTCTATTTCAGCCGGAGCTGACATTACGTATCTGCAGCAGGACTTCACTCCACACCTCCCCCATCCAGGGTCTGCTTGTGAGTATTCCTAACAACCTGGCGTGACACGCCACTCAGCAAACAGGAAACGCAGGGACCACAGCGTTCACACTGCTCACCAAGCTCATTGGGACCGGATCTCTGTGCTGCACTCATCGCACTCACAGCAGCTGCAGTTTGCTTAAAGGGGAAATCTCATTCAGCGACTTCTGGACAGGTGCTGTATAAACTTTCATAAACACACTGTGCAACTCTCTTCTGAAGTACACTTAAACATACTACAAGTGTAAGATTTGTATAGTGAAGCTGCTTGCATTTAACCGTGAACTCTCTCTACTAACTGCATCCTGAAATACAATTAACCTCTGCATTACTGTTTGTAAACTGAAGCTGCTTGCATTTAACCCTGGTCTCTTTCTACTAACTGCATCCTGATATATAATTAACCTCTGCAGTACTGTTTATCTCTGTATATCCATTGCTACGAATACCTGCCAAAGTCAACTCCCACTAATAGACACTCCAGTTACTGGGAGCTAGCTGTCCGGCAAAATTAACAACAAGTGTTATACAGTTCACTAAAAGCATATAGTGTACTGTCATCCTCAACTCTTGTAACACATCCTCAATTTTACATGATATCTTGGTTGTTACAATTACAAGTGAGTTGATTGTTACAACATTGGATTAAGAGTAGCTGGATTACCCAATGATGAGTACTACTTTTGGGGTTAGTTAGGGTTTTTTTGGGATGGGTTTTTTTATTTTTAAGAAATCGTTTTTTCTATTTTTACTTTTCTTTTGTAGGCTAGGTTTTTTAAAGTTTTAAAGATTTTGTTATTTTGGGGTTGGGGTTACTTGTAATATAGATGGGAAGTTTTGTAATTATTTTCTTTTCAAAAGAGCTGATCACTTTAGGGCAATGCCCTACAAAAGAATATCAGCATTTCTTTTAGTGTTAGACTTTGTTTTAGTTTTTTTGTTTTGGGTGCATTTTTTATTTTATGGGGCGTGTAGTTTAGTGTTAGGTATAATGCTGGATTTTTTATTTTGGGTACTGTAGTTTATCTTGTAACTTAGCTTTTTTTTTAAAATGTTGTAACTACTTTTTGTTTTTTTTGTTTATTTTTTTGTAATTTAGGGGGAGTTTGTTTAGAGGTGGGAGTGAGGTGTTAGGTATAGTAGTTGGGGATGTGGTGGTTTAGGTTTAATTTTATTTTTTTTACTTTGATTTATTTTATTGTAACCTAGGGGCTTTAGTTTAGAGGGTAGTTAGTGAAGTTTGCTTTGGGGTATATTGTGGCATAGTGGTTAATAGTTAGATACTTGTGGTGGGTATGTGGCAGCATAGGGGTTATTAGTTAGATACTTGCGGTGGGTATATGTCAGCATAGAGGTTAATAGTTAGATACTTGTGGTGGGTATATGTTGGAATAGGGGGTTAATAGTTAAATGCTTGCAGTGGGTATTTGGTGGCCTAGAAGTTAACAGCTAGATACTTGCGGTGGGTATGTGGTAGCATAGGGGGTTATAGATACTTGCGGTGGGTGTATGGTGGCATAGTGGTTAACAGATACTTGTGGTTGGTATGTTGTGGCATAGGGGTTAATAGTTAGCGACTTGTAGTGGGTATCTGGTGGTTTAGATCTTTATTAGTGTAGTATTAGTTTGCAACTGTGGGGTACTTGGGTTTAGCGGTATTAGGATTAGTTTTTAGGCACGGCAGTTCTATTCAAGGTATTCCTTTACTATGCATCGCCAATATGGTCGGCGATGCTGGGTGTTGTCTATAGCCAGCATTGCCGACCAATGGCATGTATAGTAAATGCTTCTTGGTGATGCCGCTATGTCGGGAGCTTGGAATATTTTAACAGGCTCACTCGACATAGTGGTGGATCCCTTTGAATATTTTGCAGCCTCGTAGCACTTTCGATTATCAGGGCCTGAATCATGAAAGAAAATTTTTGGGTTTCATGTCCCTTTAAAGACATATAAAGTAGTCTGTTTCATTGTTGTGATAACAAAGGCACTAAGCAGTGGCATATTCTTAATAGAAATCATTGCACTATGTTTAGTCATCATTTTAAAAAGATGATACCTTTTATTTATTTATTTTCAGTTAATTTATGCAGTCTTCTAGAGTAACATGAATGCTAGAAAAACAGGAAGTCAGGTTCTTGCCCATGCTCAGAAGAGGAATAATACAACTTAAATTATCAACATGTCTGCTCCCTTATGTAGCTACAGGCGGTGGCTACACTGAGAATTTCTAAGTGCTCAGTTTGCAAGTAAACAACTAAGTTCTTCTGTTAACACACTCATTTTGTTTTATGTTTACTTTAATTTTACTTTGTTTTTTACTAAAGGAGCACTGTTTTATATCCCTTTAAGATAAATGCATTGTATCTTCAGTTATTTATTTTACCTAGATTTTATAAAAAATCAACACTAGTGTAGTGAGGTATGAGGTAGCAATGAGAACCTTGGGACAAAATATTAATTTGGCTTTTTACAAATGTCTGAAGAACATGAAATAACTAATTGAATTCAACATTTAAAATAAATGATTTAGTGGTCTATTACCTCCTCTTTCTCCCTCACTCTATATCACTGTTGACTGAATCACTTTGTCTTCTAAGACATATCTATCCCTGGAGGTCACTAAATCCAAAGGTTGTTGCACTGCAAAAGTGTAACATAGTGAAAATTATTTATGATTGATAATAGCTTTACATGGGTTAGTTATGTTTCAATGGAGTGTATAAAAAAGAAAAATATTAGATAAAAATAAAATTTTCTAGTTTGGTTTCATAATTAAAATAGTAATGAGAATTATTCTGTAGGAAACAATAATGTGTATATATATATATATATATATATATATATATATATATATATATATATATATATATATTATTTGTTGAGTATACAAATATATTATCAGCCTGATGAAACAGACAGAGGTCTGAGAAACGTGTAGCATTCTGTTATTTTAAATATCAGAGTCAATTGGTTGACTTCTGTTTTTATGTGTATTATTAAATTTTGGGATTTTTTACCATACTTGAGAGTCTGAGCTTATTTTTCCTACTGAGGACATTGAAAAGACCGACACTATCGCTGTGACAGTGAGCTGGGACACTGCAAATTCCCAGTAGGCCCCACTTAGCACAATTGGGTGCTGCTCCATTTGTGCCGATAGGTGATTTATTACAACAGATATTCTGTTCTATTGATTACATTGGGAAGTGACTCACAACTCTCGGCTTTGGTGAGGGCCAGTAAAAGATCCTGGAAGTTTTGTACAGTCAAGCACCATACACAAGGCTGCATCGAAGGAGAAAGTTCCAAAAAGTTCCAAATAGTGACGTGAACCAAACCACAGACCGTGACCACACATTACCTCATATGATTGAGGTTATCTCCCGTAAGGAGACATCCATCTCTTTTGTGTATTTTTTTTCCCTATTCAACACTAAGAAATTGAACTGATTTACAGAGATCATCTAAAGACTGTATCAGCATTATTATGATATTGTATTTTGTTGCGCGGAAGAATATTTGATTAGTTCTCTTTTTCTTACATATATATATATTTACAAAACACGGGTGGGGTCAGCACTCTCAGGCCGGAATGGGTACACATCCTATGACCCTGTGCACCCTCCATTTTTTCACAGTTGCTTTTTTCACATTTGTTTGATTGTGAGCCTGCATTGTGTGGCTGTTTAGGGACCCAGGTTTTTTTGGAAGAAACCTTGACGAAGTACCTGGGCTTTTCCCATTTGGCCAGATGCGGTAACTAACTCTTCCATTGCTGCTTTTTATCTTAGTTGAGAGCTTGTGAGTGAGTGCTGGACTTTTTCTGTGTGTTATATTAATGTATTATTTTTTTGTAATTTTCCCTGCTTAGGCCTTGCACCCAGGCCTGACTGGGGTTAACTGACTGTGACTCTGGTGACAGTGCAGCTTCCTGAGAGTGCTGGTTTGCACCCAGGGCTGTGCATGTTGCAGGGTCATAGGATGTGTACCCAGTCCGGCCTGAGAGTGCTGACCCCACCCGTGTTTTGTATATGTTTGGGGAGATTACATAAGCCTGTGCACCCTCCATTTTTTCACAGTTGCTTTTTTCACAGTTGTTTGATTGTGAGCCTGCATTGTGTGGCTGTTTAGGGACCCAGGTTTTTTTGGAAGAGACCTTGACGAGGTACCTGAGCTTTTCCCATTTGGCCAGATGCGGTAACTAACTCTTCCATTGCTGCTTTTTATCTTAGTTGAGAGCTTGTGAGTGAGTGCTGGACTTTTTCTGTGTGTTATATTAATATATATATATATATATATATATATATATATATATATATATATATATATACACTGTATATGATTGATTGATTTTTTTTGTAAAATATATATCTATACCCATATATAGTATATAAATGCATGTATATAGGTATAAATATTTACAGATATATATATAAGAATATCTATTTAAAAATACTATTGTATTTTAGCAATAGGTGAACTTTTCACCTGTAGCTTTGAAACATTTACATTAATTTTAACGAAAACAAATGTAAATGTTTAACTAAAATTCTGTATTTGTTTCTTTTTAAACTAAACCAATACTGAATAATGCAGCCACCAAATATTTAAGGAAACTAATTTACCTAAATATTCAGAATGATAATTTCATCTTAACTGAAAATGTGTTGGCTGCACATCTCTAGTATATACAGTATATGTTTATATACCTGTAAATATAAGTATTTATATGTGTATATATATATGTAGGTATATACATATATACACATATAAACACAATTGCATATACACATATACACATGTATATACATACATACATGTTAGCGTGCCACTTGTAATCTTGCCCATAACATGTAAAGGGTACAGAGAGTTGGTAGCTTTAATGGAAATAGTAAGAACTGAAAATATAGCTAGCACAGTGTTTTTCAACCAGTGTGCCGTGGCACACTAGTGTGTCGTGAGAGATCATCAGGTGTGCCGCGGCAGACTGACAACAGTGCGGGGGTGTTTGTGAATGAATGTCAATATGTCATGTATAGTTTGTAGGAGGCATGACAGCACAGTAGTGTGTATACAGTGTATATATATATATATATATATATATATATATGTATATATATCCTGTATTAGGCTACAATGTGTGATTTTGTAAAATTTTGGGATGGTGGTGTGCCACAGGATCTTTTAATGTAAAAAAGTGTGCCACGGCAAAAAAAAGGTTGCAAATCACTGAGCTAGGATATACCTTTAGTTTGAATGATCATGCTGTGTGTGAATCATATCATCACAGTAGCAAAGAAAAGGAATATAAGAGTAACCAGAATTACATAGTGAAATAGCACATTTATTAGTTATTGTGTCCTTGTGGAATATATACATAAAGCCCTCTCCCACACATATGAACGCCTACATACACATACAAAATAGTTAGATACAAGTTGTATAATTAACCCCTTTAAACAATTATAAAAAATGTACATCTGTCCTTTGGTATATGTATGAATTTACTACGGGTGTTCTATGTCAGCCACCTATAAACACATTACACAGGAGGAACAGATTTACCAAAAGCTTTATGATATCAGATTATGTTTTGATAAAATCATCCAGCCATTGGTGGATCTTATCAATGTAGGTGGGATACGATAACTAAAAGAACTGTTGATAACAGTATCATGTTCAACTCTAGGGGGCCCATAGGTACATGAGTATAGTATAGGATGTTATATGGAATAAAGATGTCACAATATCAAACACTATAACAATAGATATATATTCAAGCTTAAAGGGACACTGAACCCAAAATTTTTCATTCGTGAACTGGAAGCTCTGGCTTTTAAATTCATACTGACCAATTCCCTCCCCACAGCAAACACTCCCCCTTACTCTCCAAACAGGTGCAATTAATTATTAGAATTATGCTTTCATTGCAAATCTTTGGAGAGAGTATAAACCATTGTAAATAGCTCAAACAATTGTATCAGCAAAGTATATTAAATATTCAAGTTAACCATAATTACCTTGTATATTTAATATACTTTGCTGATACAGTTCAGTAACAGATGCCGGATGAAACAGCTAGCACAGCTGAGAAACGCGTTGCAATCTGTTATTTGCATTGTTTTAAACACACTTTGGGTGATTGTTTGCACCCTGAGTTTTTATTCGTTTTTTAAATAAACAAATATTGAACTTTTTGGAAGCCTGAGCTTTTTTATCCGATCTGGAGCTGTCACCGGGTACCTGCTTTAATTGTTCCCACACTAGGGACCAGTAAGCTGGGACACTGAGAGATCCCAGTCTGCTCTACTTAGCACAAAAGGGTGCTGTCACGCTTCTGAGTATGACTACAATACAAGACATCTACATATTCTTCTGTAATCACAGTATTACACCAGGAGGTGTTCTCTGTTTGTGATATCTTTTCACAGATTTATCATCTTTGATACAATAACTAGCAGGTGTATATTAAGCTGCCCATTGGGCCTTGTGATAGTCATATTAAAGATATATTGAATCTGTGGATTTGTTGTGGTTAATGAGTCATTTAAGTCTTGAGATTAGTGAGCCCTTTAAATTAGCATCAATAAACTAATAAAAACATAAACACATCCATTGTACAGCAAGGTACAGGATATAAAGTTCTGGATGAACAAAGTAAATATCATAAGCAAAATGACAGAGAGTTTGAATAAAGCAGGGAATGTTGCTGTTTAACTGCTGTCTTCAGGTTACATGTGAAGTAAATTAATGATAATAAGGTTTTCTAAAATAATGTGGTTTATTCCAATTTGTTAGATGCTCTAGTGTGAAAACATTTAAAAAAATATTTCTCTTTAAAGGGGCATTCCGGGCCAAAATGTAAATGTACAAAGAAGAATTACATCTTTGAATATAAACATATTTGCCATATACATGTATTGGCAAAAATGCTTCTAGTAAGTAAGTTATCACTATTTTAGTGTTAGCATTTTTCTCTGCACGTGCATGTGAAGCATAGCTAGATATTCTCATTGCACCAGTATTTAAATACTGCAGCTGCTCAGAGCACCAGTGGGGCTTGTATAATGTCAGCAATTGACAAATTAAGTCATTACCAGATAGTGAAAGCACTTTCTCCGAGAAAGTGCTGTGTTTAAAATGCTGGTGTACATTGGATATTTAAATACACTTTTGAAACAGCTATAGCGTTTATTAAAAGCATTTTTGCTAATATGTGTATATTAGAAAAACTATTCTGTTCAAAACTGAAATGCATCCACATGGATTCCAATTTTGGCTGGAATGTTCCTTTAAACAAAACGCAACCTTTTAGACATACAGGCCCGGCACTTGAAAAAGGCAGCCGCCTTAGATCACCTAAGCAGGGGGGTTGGTATTTTTTTTTTTCTTCTTATAAATGATCTGTTGATTATATAGTGACTTGCAGGCTGTAAATGTATTTACTGGCATTTATATGTAGGGTAATCTAAGTCGCCACTATAAAATACAGCATATTAGAAAGGATAAAGTATGAAGCAATGTTAGCACTTCCCTTCAGGTGCTCGCTGCCTGCCCCGGGTCTCCCAAACTGTGTATAGAAGCAGAAAGTGTTGGAAATGACGGCGCTGTGTCACCTCCAGGGAACCAAGCTGCCCACGTCATCTCAGTCAACCTTGTTACTTTCACCTCCAAAATACAATAGCTCACAATAGTGTAGCAGATTTCAGACAATGTGGTAGGCGCACAAACTGGTTATACTCACAAGATTGCAGTTAAAATAAGCCTTTTATTAAAATTATTATAAAGGTGTCTTCAGATGCAGCTTCAGGTTTTATTTAAAATACAGCTCAATGTGTTTTGGCTAAAAGAAGCCTTTATCAAAAGCATAAAGTTAAAACATTTCTGGAACAAATGGTTATTATATTATAGTATGTATATACACACACACACACACACACATATATATACAGTATATATATACATGTGTGTGTGTGTGTTATGTCAGAAATCTTTTGCAAACATATTTACATATCCCTAAGTTCCTTTTTTGTTCTAAACAATGTTGTCTGTCATATCTCTGTGTTTATTTATACCACTATATGTATATATTGTAAATGTATTATTAGTCTGAGCAGGAACAATTGCGAATATAACATGTAATCAGAGTATCATATGTATTTATTTGCAATCAATGGATATTTTAAAGGGATAGGAAAGTAAAAATTTCAGTTGCACTAGTGGTAGCTGGCTGCTAATTAGTGCCTGCACACATTTGTCTCTTGTGATTGGCTAAATAGATGTGTTCAGCTAGCTGACATTAGTGCAATGCTGTTCCTTCAGCAAAGGGTAACAAGACAATGAAGAAAATTTGATAATAGAAGTAATGAAAGAATATTTAGCCAATCACAAGAATATTTTGGGCTTTCCTGTCCCTTTAAGAGCTGGGCCAGGTTTCTCTCTGCACCTGTCTAACCCCTCCTGATTGCAATCCTTTTTTTTTTTTTTTTTTTTTTTAAATACCCCTTCACAGGTGTTATAAAATGGGCTGGCATATAAGATGACATTTCTTACTGAAAAAAGAATTCAAGAGAAGGAAGAAATACATTGAAAATAGCATGACAGTAAAGAGGTGATTTTAATTTCTGCTGTATCTGAATCATGGCAGTTTAAAGGGACAGTACACTGTAAAATTGTTTTTCCATTAATGTATTTTAAATTACTTGTTATACCACCTGCAGAGTATAAAATATTTGAGAAATTGCATTTTCAGGTTTATTTGTGTATATGAAGTAGCTGATTTTGTGCTTTGAAACACCAGCCTATTACAAGGGGTTGAACTTAAGGTAATATCAGATCTCATTATGTTATAACTTTGTGTAAACAGACTTGCTTCCTTATCTTATTATTGTCTGTAACTCCAAAGCTCAATACATAGAGAGAACAATGGAAAATTATAATTGTATTACTTAACTATCCTCCATCCCACTGAGAGTGTAACTTCTTCTGCTGGCTGTGTTTACTTAGGCTTGTCAATAGCATATACTCCAGTATCAAAACGTTCAGTATAGGTGGCTATACCACAGGCTAAATCAGCTATTTCAAATGCTGAAATATGAGTAAAGGAGCTACTTGTAACAAATTTAATACACTCTAGCAGGTAAAAAAAATTATTGGGAATATTATAAAGGGGATTTTATTTTTGGTAAACTGTCCCTTTAAAGTTAGGTGGGCTATCCCTTTGAGCTATCAGTTTAAGATTATATTGAATCAAACATCAATTCAAATTTTAAAATCCTTGTAAAATATTACACTGTGTGTCCTAATGTCAGCATCAATGTTTATCTTTAATACTAATTTCACATATACATACTTTCAAAGTATAATACACAATGTAACAAATGGCACTTACAAGTTCTTATAAGTATCAAGCAATTTGATTAGTTAGTGATAGTTTATAATGTGTATTTGAATCAGATTGGGTGATGTCATAAATCATGTGATTATGCATATTCCAATCAAAATTGGTGGAAAAATGTACTAGTGTGTGGGTTATTTAGGAGTTTGCGTCATAATTGGTGCGAAAAGTGTTGAGTCAAATATGGCGCGAAGTGGAGAGTGGGACTTGTATTACATGGCTTAAACATGGTGCACATAGATTTTTCCAACAAATAAAAAGGAAGTTAGCTATATTATGTTGTGCATTTATTTCAATTTTATCTCTATATCTATTAGTGCAACAAGTTTGGGGCGAAACTGCACCAAATATGTAGAAATAATATTGTCCCCTCGCTTTGTAATGAGAGACAAAGTTGTAACATAATCCATAAGTAGTAATGTATTTTTCATTTGTATCCCTATATCTACTAGTGCACCAAATGTGGATCAATAATATTGTTTGATTTAGAAAGGGTATACAATTTTAATAAAGTTTCTAATTTACTTTTATTATGTAATATACTTCATTCTCTTGCAGCATCGAACATAAGCTTTCTGTGTTTTCCAACTCCCATTGAGTTCTATGGCGTCCGCGACCTGAAGGGTGGCGGATTAGAAACCAGGAATGCTGAGTCGGAAGTAGTAGAATTTTTGATAACTTTGTGAGAAATTCAAATGGTGTCAAATAGGAGGGCGAATGAACACGATTACACTCAAATTCCACGGTTTTTCAACTTGCATCGATCTGCGTTGGATTGAGATTGCGTTATCATCGCTTTGATAACTACGACGGATCAATCTCGCAACAACTACAACACGGGATTCCAGCGTATTTTCAGTTGATGCTTTGATAAATATCCCCCTCTGTCTCAGTCACAAGAGTAGATAACTTTCTGACAAGTGACAACTATAATTACCCTGCATATAACTGCCACTAAATACATTTACAGCCTGCAAACCACTATATAATCTTTTTTTCCTAATAAATAATCAGTTGAACAGACTTTACCAAGCCCCTGAATTAGTCTATTGTTTTGGTCTCCTCCATAGTTATCTTTTTCACTGTTTTGGATGTATAGAAAAAAAACACATCACAAGTAGAACACAAACTGGGAGTTTTCCAGCACTGGAATCTGCAATGTCATTAGCTTCAGAACCCTATAACCAGCCCCCATATTACGTCTTATATTATGTCTTTGTGTTAGTGTTTGTGTGTTTGTGATAGTGGGTGTCTGTTAGTGTCTCTCTGTTTCTGTGTTGGTGTCTGTATGTCTCTGTGCTTGTGTTAGTGTGTGTCTATGTTAGTGTGTTAGGTTTAGGTGCAATTTTAAATATATCTGTGTGTGTGTATGTGTGTATATATATATATATATATATATATATATATATATATATATATATATATATATATATATAATTTGTTATGCAGCACTACCACAATTTAATTTGTTATGTGGCATAACCATTTTTTTATTTTCTATGCGGTGCTACCACTACTGTTTGATGTGTTACCTGACGTTACCATTGTCTGATTTGCTATGGATCGTTACTACTGTTTAATTTGTAATGCAGAGCTACCACTGTCTGATTTTCTATACATCGCTACTACAGTTTGAATTGTTATGCTGTGCTACCACTATTTGATTTGTTATTCAGTGCATCCACTGTTTGAATTGTTATGCAGAGCTACCACTGTTTGATTTGCTTTGCTACGCTACCACTGTTTGATTTGCATTTAACCACCAATTAGCAAGAGCTACTCAGGTGCTGAACCAAAAATGGGCCGGCTGCTAAGCTTACATTCCTACTTTTCAAATACAGATAGCAAGAGCTGGAAACAAAATTGATAATAGGAGTAAATGAGAAATGTTCTTAAAATTGCATGCTCTTTCTGAATCATGAAATAAAAAATTGGGTTTCATATCCCTTTTTAACTAGCAATGGGGATGATATGTAATAATGGGGGGCAGGGACAGCAAAATGTATCCTCGCCTGTGTGGCCAAAAATCCTAGCACCGGCCCTGTAGACATGCAATGAAATGCATAACCAGGCTGCAATGTTATATTTAAAGGGACACTCAAGTCAAAATTACATTTCATTATTCAGATAGAGCATGCAATTTTAAACAACTTTCCAATTTACTTCCATTAACAAAATGTTCACAGTCTTTTTATATTTAAACTTTTTGAGTCACCAGCTCCTACTGAGTATGTGCAAGAATTTACAGAATAAACGTATATGCATTTGTGATTGGCTGAGTGGAAATAGACATAACTTTTAAAATTGTCAGAAAAGATCTACTACTCATTTGAAGTTCAGACTAAGGGGCTGATTTATCATTGTCTGTCCAACGGCTGTAGCGTATCATGTCCGACAGACATCGCTGAATGCCGACAGCATACGCTGTCGGCATTTAACAGTGCACAAGCAGTTCTGGTGAACTGCTTGTGTAATTCCGCCTCCTACAGGTTCACGGCCAATCGGCCGCTAGCAAGGGTGTCAATCAACCCGAACATATAGGTTCGGTCAGATTAATGTCCACAGCCTCAGAGGCAGCGGACCAGTTAAGGAACAGCAGTCTGAAGACCGCTGATTCATAGCTGCTGTTTCCAGCGAGCCTGAAGGCTTGCGTGGAAACAGGGGCATCAGGGACTATTTGGCCCTTGATAAATCGGCCCCTAAGTGCTTTTGCATTTTCTTGGTATCTTGCATTTGTTGATTATGCAAATCCACTGTGTTTACTGGTCCTTTAATATACTTTGAAACCTCTCAGATTTCCTGTTTCTAAGCCCCTGCAGGCCGCCTCTTATCTCAGTGCATTTTTGTTTTTGGCTTTTTACAATCTTGCACTACAGCTAGACAGTGCTAGTTCATGTAAACCATATCTATAACATTTTGCTCACTCCTGTGGAGAATGATAATGGTTATATATTGACCAGTACTAATTGGCTAAAATGCAAGATTGTAAAAAGCTAAAAAAGCCCTGTGAAGGAGGCAATCTGCATGTAATCATAGAGGTACAAAGTATATTAATATAACAGTGTTGCTTATGCAAAACTGGAGAATTGGTAATCAAGAGATTATCTATCTTTTTAAACAATAGCAATTTTCAAGTACTCTATGCCTTTAAACACAAAGGGCCAGATTACGAGTGCACAGTTATGTGTGAGCGAGAAGGGGTTTATCGCGGGTGTTTACGCACGTCGGGTTTACAGCTGGTATTACAAGTTGAAAATAAACACGATCGCTTGAGCTCTGGGTAAATGTTTCACTTAACAAAAAAGTGTCACAAAACACATCAAAAATACATTATAAAGTACAGAAAGTTACACTCATTATAACACTAATAAAAATTATTCAAAAGACTATTGCACAAAAAGTTATAAGGGCTGAAAGATGTGAGATCTCAGGTGTTAGAAAAAAGAAGGTTGCAAAGGGCTTTAACATTGATATGCATACATATTTATGTCTAAAGATGTATATGTATGTATTTATATATACATGTTTACATGTGTGTATTTATGTATTTATATTTGTATATATCTATTTACAGACACATATACACCTACAAACACATAAATACATATGTACACATATATTGATATATATATATATATATATATATATATATATATATATATATATATATATATGTGTGTGTGTGCATTCGAGCCCTTTGCAGTTAAAGGGATAGTAAACCACAACATTTTCTTTTATGATTCAGATAGAACATTTGCAATTTACCACTATTATCAAATTTGCTTCATTCTCTTGTTATCCATTGCTGAAGGAACAGCATTGCACTACGGACAGGAAGCTGAACACATCTAGTTATCCAATCACAAGAGACAAATGTGTGCAGGCACCAATTAGCAGGAGCTCCCACTAGTGTAGGATATGTGCGTATTCATTTTTTAACAAGGGATACTAAGAGAATGAAGCACATTTGAAAATAGAAGTGAATTTAAAAGTGTATTAAAATTACATGCTCTATGTGAATCATGCAAGTTTAATTTTGACTTTCCTATCCCTTTAAGTAGATGAAAATATGTTAAAGCTTATTTATGTAATATTCATATTAATAAAAGGTTATAATGTGTATTTACTGTAAATATTTCACATTCCAATGTTCTTCACATGTATGCGTTTTTAAATAGATATTCCTATATATATCTGTATATATCTATACCTCTATATAATGATGTGTATATATATATATAATGCAAAAATGGAGGTTCCAGCACAGTTACCAAATAGATGGAAAATAAGTTTTCTTTTCTTTTATTTGCTTTTTGGGGTGCACAATGTGAAGGGGATCATGCACACCCCTAATGTAAGGCAAAAAGATGTAAGACTAAGGATCAGATGGATCCGAAACGTTGCTGTTTTGTCTTCAAAGTTACTATGAAATAAAGGATATATTTTTTGATTAATAAGTGGGTGCTGACGTCCTTCTCTTTTTGCCTTATATACAATATATATATATATATATATATATATATATATATATATATATATATATATATATATATATATATATATGCATAAATATATATTTATGCAAAGTGCCATCAGATATATGTAGAAATATGTATTGATGAATAAATAGAATATATTCTTATATGTGAAGAACATTGGAATGTGAAATATTCATATTTTCATGTCAGGTTAGAGCACATGAGAATATGCTTTTGAGTTTGAGCACATGTAGGGTGTAAAGGTTTTAACCACTTTTTTTGCTTCATTTACTTCTATAGGGGAATACGTGAACACACATGCGATATTCTAAGTTAGGCTTTTTGCAGTTGTTGGGTTAGCGCGCAAGCAAAAACAGTTTACTTTCAACTTATAGTACAAGCGCAACCTGAAGAGCGCAAAAGGCTTACTTCTAACGCAGTTAACGTTTGAATGGGAACGTTAAATAGTGATCCACTCATAATCTGGCCAAAATAAATTCTAGATAATGTATTCAAAGTAGACAGGGACATTCGTTTGTAGAATGTGGAAGTGGGCGGCCCCTTGTTGACTTTGGCTATTTTATGAGATGTATTTATGCTTATGAAAGATCACCACACTAAGATATGTGCAAATCCAGATGGTGATCTTTCACAAGCATAAATCCGGCTGTGAAACGAGCCAAAGTTAAACTGCATTCGGCAGTTGACGAACCGGCTAAATGCCCTTGTCTAATCCAAAGCAAACTTTAGTCTGATAAATATATTCAGATTTATTTTTTAAACTTTATTAGATGTTTAAATATTAAATAACCTATATAGAAAGATAGAAAAAAGTGCTAGAAATGCTATCCTGCTACATCAGTTAAACCCCTCAAGTGAAACTCAAAATATACAATTAAAGAAAAAACAAAGAGGAGCGCTAAAAGCACGGATATAATTAAATCTAAAAAAAACATAAAAATAAAAGACTCACATAAAGTAGCTATAATTGTCAAGGGTTTCGCCCTGAACTGGGCTTTATCAAGACTTATCAGGGCGAAACGCGTAGCCACATATTTTTTTACTAGGAATCCTCCTGTTAAGACATCTTCGTTAACAGACATTCCAGGTCTGCACCATATGACAAGAAACAGCTCTGTTCCAGATCAAGGATACTACTTGCCTAAACCTAAGAGGTATACAAGATAAAGATCCTCCACACCTCGCTAACAGAGACTGATCTCTTACTCAAGCTGTATCGCTACAGTCAATTCACAAACTGGATTGAAAACCGGTTAAAATCATCATACATGATGTCATTGGAGTCACGTGATACCCATGCTGAAAGAGACGTTACAGGTTGTCCTCCTGAATGCGGACGGAGCCGATGAGAGGAACCGAAAAAACGACCTGCAGTACAAGCACCAATAATAACTCTATCTAGAGTAACAGGCACTTTGCTAATATTGAGCTTGTTTGGATTCACAGTTACTTCACCTTTGGCGGTTCTTATTGTGAATTTTCGGGACTTTGTGTTCATGCGCTATATAGTGCTCACTTCCTTTATTTTGATGGTTATTTGGCCCAATATGAAATACTGATAATACATGTCATACTACATTCTATCTATTGTGTCTGGGGATTGTATTAACCTGGGTCTTTATTATTGATTCTGGATGTTACCATATTTTTACATTTCTTTCAATATTGTCTAATGGAGACGTCCCTATTTCTAATTGTATCTTAAATTGTATTTTATATTGTTATAACATGCTTCACAATTATAGCTACTTTATGTGATTCTTTTATTTGTATGGTTTTTTTAGATTGAATTATATCCGTGCTTTTAGCGCTCCTCTTTGTTTTTTTCTTTAAATATTAAATAAAAAATGTAAAGTTTTGGTGACCATAAAGTTATAAATGGGTCGCTAGAGCATGCAACAAATGACTGTTTACAATATAGCAGTGTTAGTTCTGGAGTCTCCACTTGACAGGAATTGGAAAGCCCATACTTTTCAGTCTACTTGAAAATAAATAATAAAAGTATATGCAAAGTTTATTTTACTACATATAATTAAACATTATGGGCTAGATTACAAGTTGAGCACAAAATATCGCTTCCGTGAAAGCAATATTTGCGCTCAACGTAGTAATACCTTGCATTCTTATTGCACGGAAGCATTGCGCTCACGAGATTGCGTTTCCAATGGGAGCCTCGTACTCGCGCAACTATGGGCAGCAAATATAAATATATATGAATATATACACATATTAACACATAAATATATATGTATATAAGCATGTACATATATATTTACAGGGAACACACAGTTTCCACAGACCGCAATGTAAGGAACTATTCAGTGATGGATTTTTTCACCCCACACCCACCACTGTTAACCCCTTAAAACTGCCTCCTGCCGTTATTAATAGTTAAATTAAAAAAAAGATGCTACATTTTTTATTTTTTTTAAAAAGGCACACTACACTAAATTTTGAAGGCGATTGAGGGACATTTTTAAAAATCTGACCTCTGGTTAATTTTCGGTGCTAGTGTGATCTTGCGGTAGCAATAACCAGCCACTTGTAATGGTTGGTTAATTATCACGCATCCATAAACGGACGAATTTGTCCGTTTACAGGTAAATGATAAATTAGCACTCCACTTGTAATCTAGCCCTAAAAATTAAAATTTTAAAAGTGTTTAATGTCCCTTTACAGGGACATATTACTCAAATGTGTGTGTATGTTTGTGTTTGTTTGTGTGTGTGTGTTTGTGTGTGTGTGTGTGTGTGTTTTCGTGTGTGTGTGTTTGTGTGTGTGTGTGTTTGTGTGTGTGTGTTTGTGTGTGTGTGTTCATGTGTTTGTGTGAAAAAGGTTAAGTAAAAGCTGTATAAACTTAAGAGAAAACTAACAGGAAGTGCCTGACTGTGTTCATCTGGTCCTTTGACCCATTGGTCAATAGGGACAGCCCCCACATAAAAAAGTGGCTCATTCAGCACAGAAATATAATTTTCTTGTCAAACAACAAAGCACTGCAATACATTTTGTAACATTCTCTTTTAGCTTGAACAGAAACACACACAAAAATATAATACTTATTTCCTTCAACCCACCCAATAATTCCATAGTATCTGTATTACCTACATTTTGTCATTTAAATGTTTTAGCTTTTATTTTTTTATTAAGCTAGGTTATGGTTGTGTTTGTTAAAATGTGAATTCAGTATGTTGGAACTCATAAACTATAAAATCCTACTAAGTACGGGGTTCAAGTGATTAAGACTGTTGTATAAGAAAATTGAAAACAACAGTAAAGTGTTTTCTGGTGGATTGTAATACTATTGGCCAAGACTCTTAATGCAAAGTTATCATACTTTGCATTAAGAGTCTTGGCCAACAGTATTACAATCCACCAGAAAACACTTTACTGTTGTTTTCCATTTTCTTATACAACAGTCTTAATCACTTGAACCCAGTACTTAGTAGGATTTTATAGTTTATGAGTTCCAACTTTAAGTACTGTATGTCACAAATAATAACAGTTAGAAGTCATGAGAATGTGAAAACAATCTGTTAAAACTCAAGACCCAATAGCCAATACAATCAAAAAAACATTTATTCAAATTGTAACAGCTTAAAATTTGCTTAAAAATAATTTTAAAAAAATATAAAAAACAAAACACATACACCTAGATTACGAGTTTTGCGTTATGGCTGTGCGCAAATAGCGCATGCCTAATATTCACTGCGCACTCTTCGTAACATAGGTATTTCAAGTCTGAAAACAAAGTTGTTACACATTGCGTTAACACGAATACCGCGTTTATTTCACTTGCGTAATCACGTATGCGTAATGGATTCCCACATAGAGATCAATGCAAACTGAAAAACAAACTGATTTTTCATCTAACACTCGATATTGCGAGAACTACACATTGCTCTTTCACATTACTCATACAACTTAATGGACACAAAGAATAATCATGTCAAATGTACAAACAACATATAAGATAGAAAAGGGGACAGGCGCAGCCACGACTGACAGCATCAGTTTATTTAAAGTACACACAGGACAAAAGAGTATTGCACTTACAAGATAGCAGTTAAAAACACGCCTTAAAGGGACAGTATACACTGATTTTCATATAACTGCATGTAATAGATACTACTATAAAGAATAAGCTGCACAGATGCTGATATAAAAATCCAGTATAAAACTGTCTAAAAACTTACTTAGAAGCTCTCAGTTTAGCTCTGATGAAAAGGTAGTTGGAAAGCCCACTGCAAGTGGGAAATAAGACACTCCCCCCTCTTATGCATATGAAAAGACCCTTTACACAAACAGGAGCAAGCTGGAGTAGGTAGCTGACGGTATTCTCATAAAACTTTGGGGCTTGGTTAGGAGTCTGAAAATCAGAGCAATGTTATTTAAAAATAAGCAAAACTATACATTTAAAAAAAAAACTGCATGGGCTATATAAATAGATCATTTACAAAACATTTATGCAAAGAAAAAATGAGTGTATAATGTCCCTTTAATACTCCAAACTCTCTGGCAGTCAGCTGTTTATGTGCAGTCCCTTCAGGCTGTTGGCTATCACCTTCCAACCAGGTGCCGCAATTCAAGATCTTGACTCACTATAGCCTAGATTACGAGTTGTGCATTAGGCTGAAAAAGCAGCGTTAACAGGTCCTAACGCTGCTTTTTCCCTACCGTTGCTATTACGAGTCTTGCAGGTTTAGGGCACCGCACACTTCTTTGGCCTTACCGCAAAACGACTTACGTAAATTTCATAAAGTCTTTTTTCTATGGACTTCCATAGCGCTGATATCATATTAAGAGTCTGTCCTGGGAGGCCAAAAAGTGAGCGGTACACCCTCTACCCTAACGCATTTAAAAGTCAGTAGTTAAGAGTTTTATGGTACAACGCCGTAACATAAAACTCATAACTAAAGTGATAAAAAGTACACTAACACCCATAAACTACTATTAACCCCTAAACCGAGGCCCTCCCGCATCGCAAACACTAAAATAACATTTTTAACCCTTAATCTGGCGCTCCGGACATCGCCACAGCTATAATAAACATATTAACCCCTAAACCACCGCACTCCCGCCTCGCAAACACTAGTTAAATAATATTAACCCCTAATCTGCCGTCCCTAACATTGGCGCCACCAACCTACACTTATTAACCCCTAATCTCTGCCACCCGCAATGTCGCTACCACTATACTAAATGTATTAACCCCTAAACCTAAGTCTAACCCTAACCCTAACACCCCCTAACTTAAATATAATTACCATAAATCTAAATAAAAATTACTATCATTACCTAAATAATTCCTATTTAAAACGAAATACTTACCTATAAAATAAACCCTAAGCTAGCTACAATATAACTAATAGTTACATTGTAGCTATCTTAGGGTTTATTTTTATTTTACAGGCAAGTTTGTATTTATTTTAACTTGGTATAATAGTTATTAAATAGTTATTAACTATTTAATAACTACCTAGCTAAAATAAATCCAAAAGTACCTGTAAAATAAAACCTAACCTAAGTTACAATAACACCTAACACTACGCTATAATTAAATAAACTAACTAAATGAACAACAATTAAATAAATTAAATTAAATTAGCTAAAGTACAAAAACAAACAAACACTAAATTGCTGAAAATAATAAACAAATTACAAGATATTTAAACTAATTACACCTAATCTAATAGCCCTATCAAAATAAAAAAGCCCCCCCAAAATAAAAAAAAACCCTAGCCTAAACTAAACTATCTTAAAAGGGCCTTTTGGGGGGCATTGCCCCAAAGTAATCAGCTCTTTTACCTGTAAAAAAAATACAACCAACCCCCCAACAGTAAAACCCACCACCCACACAACCAACCCCCCAAAAAAATACTAACTAAAAAAACCTATGCTCCCCATTGCCCTGATCTAAAAAATAAAACCCACCCAATACACCCTTAAAAAAACCTAACACTAACCCCCTGAAGATCGATTTACTGTTCTGAAAACCAGACATCCATCCTTCAAGAAACGGCAGAAATCTTCATCCAACTGGGCCAAAGTCCTCAACGAAGCCGGGAGAAGTCTTCATTCAAGCTGGGCAAAGTGGTCCTCCAGACGGGCAGAAGTCTTCATCCAGACTGCATCTTTTATCTTCATCCATCCGACGCAGAGCAGGTCCATCTTCAAGACATCCGACGCGGAGCATCCTCTTCAAACGAAGTCTTCTTACTGAATGACGGTTCCTTTAAGTGACGTCATCCAAGATGGCGTCCCTTAGATTCCGATCGACTGATAGACAGCCAATCGGAATTAAGGTAGAAAAAATTCTATTGGCTGATGCAATCAGCCAATAGGATTGAAGTTCAATCCTATTGGCTGATCCAATCAGCCAATAGGATTGATCTTGCATTCTATTGGCTGTTCCAATAAGCCAATAGAATGTGAGCTCTCAATAGGCTAAATTAACCATGCTCCTAAAAAGAAAAAACACACGTAAGTGTTTGAAGGCTTAAAGGGACATTAAACCCACATTTTTCCTTTCATTATTCAGATAGAGAATGCCATTTTAAACAACTTTCTAATTTATTTCTATTATCTAATTTGCTTCATTCTGTTGATATTATTTCCTGAAAAGCATATCTAGATAGGCTGAGTAGATTCTGATTGGTGACTGCACATAGATGCCTCATGTGATTGGCTCACCCGTGTGCATTGCTATTTCTTTAACTAACGATATCTAAAGAATAAAGCAAATTAGATAATAGAAGTAAATTGGAATGTTGCTTAAAATTGTATTCTCTGTCTAAATTATGAAAGTAAATTTTTGGGTTTAATGTCCCTTTAAATAATAAATAACAGGCTATCAGGGCACAAGTATAATAATGGTAGGCAAAAAGGCCCAAATACATAAAGTTATTAACCTCTATTCCGCCGCTCCTGGACCCTGCCGCAACTAACTAAATGTAGTAACCCCTATCCCTCCGCTCCCGGAGCCGACCGCAACTAAATAAACCCTAAACCGCCAGCCCCCCACATCGCCATAAACTAAATAAAGCTGTTAACCCCTAAACCTAACAACCCGCTAACTTTATATTAAAATTACATCATCCCTATCTTATAATAAATTTAAACTTACCTTTAGAATTAAATTAAACTATATTAAACTATTAATTAATCTACCCTAACTATAATACTAAAATTACATTAAACTATATTAAACTATTAATTAACCTAAGTTAACTGTTATACTAAAATTACATTAAACTACAAATTAAATTAACTATATTATATAGTTAAAAACCTAACCCTACTCAAATTATTTAAATCTACTATTAAAAATTACAAAGTTACAAAAAACTAACAACTAAGTTACACAAAATAACAAACACTTTCGCCTAGATTTAGAGTTCTGCGTTAGCCGTCAAAAGCAGCGTTAAGGGGTCCTAACGCTGCTTTTTGCCGCCCCCTGGTATTTAGAGTCAGCCAGGAAAGGGTCTACCGCTCACTTCCCTGCCGCGATTCCAGGCTACCGCAGATCCCCTTACGCCAATTGCGTATCCTATCTTTTCAATGGTATCTGCCTAATGCTGGTATTTAGAGTCTTGGGAGAAGTGAGCGGTAGACCCTCTACCAACAAGACTCCTAACGCCAAAAAAAGTCAGTAGTTAAGAGCTTTATGTGCTAACGCGTGAATATAAAGCTCTTAACTACTGTGCTCTAAAGTACACTAACACCCATAAACTACCTATGTACCCCTTAACCGAGCCCCCCCCCCACACATCGCCGCCACTCTAATAAAAAAATTTAACCCCTAATCTGCCGACCGGACACTGCCGCCACCTACATTATCCTTATGAACCCCTAATCTGCTGCCCCTAACATCGCCGACCCCTATATTATATTTAATAACCCTTAATCTGCCCCCCCAACGTCGCCGCTACCTAACTACACTTATTAAACCCTAATCTGCCGACCGGACCTTGCCGCCACTATAATAAATGTATTAACCCCTAAACCGACACACTCCTGCCTCACAAACACTAGAATAAATAATATTAACCCCTAATCTGCCCTCCCTAACAACTCCGCCACCTACCTACAATTTTTAACCCCTAATCTCCCGCCCACACCGTTGCTATAATAAAGTTATTAACCCCTAAACCTAACTCTAACCCTAACCCTAACACCCCCCTAACATAAATATAATTTATATTAAACAAAATAATATTCCTAAAATTAACTAAATTATTCCTATTTAAAACTAAATACTTACCTATCAAATAAACCCTAATATAGCTACAATATAACTAATAATTACATTGTAGCTATTTTAAGATTTATATTTATTTTACAGGCAACTTTGTATTTATTTCAACTAGGTACAATAGCTATTAAATAGTTATTAACTATTTAATAACTACCTAGTTAAAATAAATACAAAATTACCTGTAAAATAAATCCTAACCTAAGTTACAAATACACCTAACACTACACTATCATTAAATTAATTAAATAAATTAACTACAATTACCTAAAATAAAATACAATAAAATAAACTATTCTATAATACAAAAAAACAATAAATTACAAAAAATAAAAAAGAATTACAAGCAGTTTAAACTAATTACACCTAATCTAAGCCCCCTAATAAAATAAAAAAGCCCCCCAAAATAAAAAATTCCCTACCCTATTCTAAAATACAAAAGTAATCAGCTCTTTTACCAGCCCTTAAAAGGGCTTTTTGCGGGACCTTGCCCCAAAGTAATCAGCTCTTTTGCATGAAAATAAAAATACAATACCCCCCCCAACATTACAACCCACCACCCACATACTCCTACTCTAACCCACCCAAACCCCCTTAAAAAACCTATCGCTAAACCCCTGAAGATCTCCCTACCTTGAGTCGTCTTCACTCAGCCGAGCCAAATTCTTCATCCAAGGTGCGCAGAGGAGGTCCATCATCCGGTAGAAGTCTTCATCCAAGCGGGGCAAGAAGAGGTCCTCCATCCGGTAGAAGTGTTCATCCATCCGGAGCGGAGCCATCTTCAAAGGAGCTGATGCGGAGCCATCCTCTTCTACCGACGGACTGAGTGAAGACGACTCAAGGTAGGGAGATCTTCAGGGGGTTAGCGATAGGTTTTTTTAAGGGGGGTTTGGGTGGGTTAGAGTAGGGGTATGTGTGTGGTGGGTTGTAATGTTGGGGGGGTATTGTATTTTTATTTTCATGCAAAAGAGCTGATTACTTTGGGGCAAGGCCCAGTAAAAAGCCCTTTTAAGGGCTGGTAAAAGAGCTGATTACTTTTGTATTTTAGAATAGGGTAGGGATTTGTTTTATTTTGGGGGCTTTTTTATTTTATTAGGGGGCTTAGATTAGGTGTAATTAGTTTAAACTGCTTGTAATTCTTTTTTATTTTTTGTAATTTAGTGTTTGTTTATTTTTGTATTATAGAATAGTTTATTTTATTGTATTTTATTTTAGGTAATTGTAGTTAATTTATTTAATTAATTTATTTATAGTGTAGTGTTAGGTGTAATGGAAACTTAGGTTAGGATTTATTTTACAGGTAATTTTGTATTTATTTTAACTAGGTAGCTATTAAATAGTTAATAACTATTTAATAGCTATTGTACCTAGTTGAAATAAATACAAAGTTGCCTGTAAAATAAATATAAATCCTAAAATAGCTACAATGTAATTATTAGTTATATTGTAGCTATATTAGGGTTTATTTGATAGGTAAGTATTTAGTTTTAAATAGGAATAATTTAGTTAATTTTAGGAATATTATTTTGTTTAATATAAATTATATTTATGTTAGGGGGGTGTTAGGGTTAGAGTTAGGTTTAGGGGTTAATACATTTATTATAGTTGCGGCGACGGTGCGGGCGGGAGATTAGGGTTTAATAAGTGTAGGTAAGGTAGCGACGACGTTGGGGGGGCAGATTAGGGGTTAATAAATATAATATAGGGGTCGGTGGTGTTAGGGGCAGTAGATTAGGGATTCATAGCTATAATGTAGGTTGCGGCGGTGTCCGGAGCGGCAGATTAGGGGTTAATAATAAAATGCAGGGGTCAGCGATAGCGGGGGTGGCAGATTAGCGGTTAATAAGTGTAAGGTTAGGGGTGTTTAGACTTGGGGTTCATGTTAGGGTGTTAGGTGCAGACTTAGAAAGTGTTTCCCCATAGGAAACAATGGGGCTGCGTTGGGAGCTTAACGCTGCTTTTTTGCAGATGTTAGGTGTTTTTTTAGCCCAAACTGCCCCATTGTTTCCTATGGGGGAATCGTGCACGAGCATGTTTTGACAGCTTACCGCTACCGTAAGCAACGCTGGTATTGAGGGTTAAAGTGGCGGTAAATTTGCTTAACGCTCCCTTTTTGGAGCCTTTCGCAGCCCTTCAGAGAACTCTAAATACCAGCGTTGTTTCAAAGGAGCGGTAAGAAAAAAAGGCGCGTTAGCTATGCAAGTCTTTACCGACAAAACTCGAAATCTAGCCGTAAGTTACAAAAAAAAAAACCACTAAGTTACACAAAATAACAAACACTAAGTTAAAAAATAAATAAGTTACACAAAAAAAAAATTATCAAATATTTAAACTAATTACACCTAATCTAATAGCCCTATGAAAATAAAAAAGCCCCCCCAAAATAAAAAAAAACCCTAGCCTACAATAAACTACCAATGGCCCTTAAAAGGGCCTTTTGCGGGGCATTACCCCAAAGAAATCAGCTCTTTTACCTGTAAAAAAAAAAATACAAACACCCCCCCAACAGAAAAACCCACCACCCACACAACCAACCCCCCCAAATAAAATTCTATCTAAAAAACCTAAGCTCCCCATTGCTCTGAAATGGGCATTTGCATGGGCATTGCCCTTAAAAGGTCATTTAGCTCTTTTTCCACCCAAAGTTCCTAATCTAAAATTAAAACCCACCCAATAAACCCTTAAAAAAAACTAACACTAACCCCCGAAGATCCACTTACAGTTTTTGAAGACCCGACATACATCCTCAACGAAGCGGCAAAAGTCCTCAGCGAAGCCGGCAGAAGTCTTCATCCAAGCGGGTCGAAGTCTTCATCCAGATGGCATCTTCTATCTTCATCCATCTGGTGCGGAGAGGATCCATCTTTTAGACATCCGGCGCGGAGCATCCTCTTCAATCGACGTCTTCTTCTGAATGAAGTTTCCCTTTAAATGATGTCATCAAAGATGGCGTCCCTTAGATTCCGATTGGCTGATAGAATTCTATCAGCCAATAGGATTGAGCTTTCGTCCTATTGGCTGATCCAATCAGCCAATAGGATTGAGCTTGCATTCTATTGGCTGATTGGAATAGCCAATAGAATGCGAGCTCAATCCTATTGGCTGATTGGATCAGCCAATAGGCTGAAAGCTCAATCCTATTGGCTGATTGCAACAGCCAATAGGATTTTTTCAACCTTAATTCCTATCAGCCAATCGGAATCTAAGGGACGCCATTTTGGATGAAATTTAAAGGGAAACTTCATTTGGAAGAAGCCTTCAATTGAAGAGGATGCTCCGGGCCGGATGTCTTGAAAATGGAGCCGCTCCGCGCCTTGTTGAATGAACACTTCTGCCGGCTTCACTGAGGACTTCTGCCACTTCGTTGAGGATGGATGTCGGGTCTTCAAAAACTGTAAGTGGATCTTCTGGGGTGAGTGTTAGGTTTTTTTAAGGGTTTATTGGGTGGGTTTTAATTTTAGATTAGGGACTTTGTGCGGAAAAAGAGCTAAATGCCCTTTTAACGGCAATGCCCATCCAAATGCCCTTTTCAGGGCAATGGGGAGCTAGGGGTTGGTTGTGTGGGTGGTGGGTTTTACTGTTGGGGGGTATTTGTATTTTTTTTTTACAGGTAAAAGAGCTGATTTCTTTAGGGCAATGTCCTGCAAAAGGCCCTTTTAAGGGCTATTGGTAGTTTAGATTAGGTGTAATTAGTTTAAATATTTGATCATTTCTTTTTTCTTTTTTTGTAACTTAGTGTTTGTTATTTTATGTAACTTAGTTGCCAGTTTTCATAACTTTGTAATTTTTAATAGTAGATTTAAATTATTGGAGTAGGTTTAAGTTTTTAACTATATAATATAGTTAAATTAATTTGTAGTTTAATGTAATTTTAGTCAGGGTAGATTAATTAATAGTTTTATGTAGTTTAATTTAAATCTAAAGGTAAGTTTATATTTATTATAATATAGGGATGATATAATTTTAATGTACAGTAAGTGGGTTGTTTGGTTTAGGGGTTAATAGGTTAATTTAGTTTAAGGTGATGTGGGGGCTGGCGGGTACGATCGGGTTGATTGACACCCCCTGCTGGCGGCCGATTGGCCGTGGGTCATCAGGGGGTGGCGTTGCACCAGCAGCTCTTGTGAGCTGCTGGTGCAATGCTGAATATGGAGAGCGTATTGCTCTCCGCATTCAGCGAGGTCTTGCGGACCTGATCCGCACTGTCGGATCAGGTCCGCAAGATCTTTAATAAATAAGCCCCTATAGATGTACCTAATATATTTTTCTCCCTATCAATACTTCTATGGACAGTAACTTCCTCTAAATATAGCAGGAAAACCAGTGACTGCCATGCTAATTTACAGATCTAGACATTTTTGAGAAATGGTGGTTATTATTGGAATTGGATTGGCCGCGAGTCTGCAGGGGGCGGCGTTGCACCAGCAGTTCACAAGAGCTGCTGGTGCAATGCTGAATACGGAGAGGTCCGACAGACTTATGATAAATAGGCCTCTATATCTGCACATTTTGCACATTACACAAACACAACTGTTTGCAAACATTACAGTGGCAATTGTCTAACTTCTTAACCATGCTTTGCACAAGTACTCACCAATGAGCCACCCATGGGAAAACTGTCTGTCCTCAAGCTGTTGCCAGAGTGAGGACTGCCTGAGGATACGGGCATCGTGACTGGCGCCCCTGAAATTCGCAAACACATTCATAATTCGCATCCGTGCGTCGCAAATGAACTGCACGTTCAAACTATGAAAGTGTTTGTGATTTCGGAAGGGACCCTCTGCTGCTGGAGCCCACAGAGCAATTTGGGTGCAATCTATTGCTCCCAAAACATTAGGCATTTCAGCTATTCCATAGAATTTCATCTTGAGGCGTCTCCAATCGTCCTCATTTTGAGGGAATCCTATGAAAAGCCTACAAATTATTTTCATGCCGTTCAGAAACCTTTCAAAAACCACAGAGAAGGTACCTCGCGACAAGCCAGATATGTACCCCTCTATGGATTGAAAGCTTCCGGACGCCAGGACATGTATACAGCAAAGCATCTTGGACATGCCAGGAATTTGCGTGGCTCCAGATAAGGCTTTAGTACATCATAAAGGCTCAATAGCTGCTGTCTATTGAGCTTATATTTGTCAAAACCAGTCTGCATCACTCATATTATCCAAGGTGAGCCTCACCCTGTGAACAGGAAGAACCCTAATCCTCAGGCGTTCCACATGCTCCTCTTCGAGGCGCCGGGCATGCCTGAGTCTGTTGTACATAACTTGTCCAACAGCACCAACACAATCTATCTAGGGGTTGTCCATATTTGCAGAGCTAAGCAGCACAAGCCAAATAGCAGAGCAAACACAAAATGAGTAACAAGGTATTCAAACACACAAAAGTGATTTGATACAATGTCGGTCATCAGGGACGTATTGTCCATGGTGTTTGGGTGATTTATAGTGCAAAATGTCCAATGGTAGCGTGTTCGCAATGATTGCTGATTGTATACACTTGATTGTATCTAAACAGCGCGAATGCTTTCAATGTGGGCATTTTTTTTTGTGTACCATTGAAATCGCAATAATAATGAAGATCTTCCAAACCTCTCGTCTATATATGTAATATTGAGTGAGAAACTGATTAAAGAGGCATTAAAGTCCTAATATTGTACTCTGTATGGTTGAAGCTTACAATGATATCATCATATTAGCTTCATGTCAGTCTACTTTCCAAATCTACGTTCTCTTGTTCTAGTTTGCTACATTCTTATTGTATGACGATTAAAAAGATAAATATGTGCTTTGTTGTTGTGTGATGTGTGTTATGTACCTATATGTACAGTATGTATTTTGATTCTCTCCCACATATGTTTATTTATATAAAGCAGTATAGTATTGTTGTTTCTTCCAAAAAAGCGACAACTAGAATATTTTTTATTGATATATTCGAATTATAGGAAATTCCTAATGGTATATTATGTTTAAATCCTGATCTTAAAGGGACACTAAAGCCATGATTTATCTTTCATTATTCAGACAGAGAATACAATTTTAAATAACATTCCAATGTACTTTTATGATCTAAATAGGTTCATTGTTTATATATCCTTTGTTGAAGAAACAGCAATGCACATGGGTGAGGCAATCACAGAAGGCATCTATGTGCAGTTACCAATTATCTACTGTGCCGATCTAGATATGCTGTTTATCAAAGGATATGAAGAGAATAAATCAAACGATATAATAGACGTAAATGAGAAAACTGTTTAAAATTGCCTACTTGAAAGAAAAAAACTTCCAACACTCCAATTGAGCGCAAAGTGAGTGACATCATGTCATTCTGGGAAAAAGTACTTGAAATCATAATTTCATAATTAAAACATGTTTTGTGTACGTAATCTGCTGTATATTGTTTGTATGTAGCGATTTATGTATGTATGTTACGATATTTGTACGTAGATGTAGCTAAATGACTGTATCTTCATGTATGTCTATGTGAGTCAATGTAAAATGGCTTTTTTTTCTAACACCCAAGATCTTGTATCTTTGATCCGTTATATATATTTTTTTTTAATGTTATTAAAAATTAATTTATTGTAGAGTGGGGGGCGGAGCTAGCCATCTAACTGGAGAGAGGTGTTTGGAGAGTGCTCTCTGCCAGATTTTTGAATAATATATAAAAAGTGCAAGAAAAAGTGACTACGGCACACTTTATAGACTCTGTAGTCTGTCCTTTAAAGGTTAGGAAGATTGTGGATATATTGGAGACCCTTAGAGCAGACCGAGCCACGCAACTTTACTGGAAGCCAGGCTCATCTGTCGGGGCCTGTGGTGATACCCAGCTACATCTCAAAGCGGACCCTGCTGCGGTTTAGATATATCCCCCTGTCTTTACTGACCCTGAACAGGGGCCCACGGTAACACTACCTGAGCTAAACTGCTGACCGGAGGGTCGGGGCTCCGCTCCGGTACAGCAGCTTACTACCTGACAGCACCTGGATTGAGGGTGTGGGAGACCGGATACCTACTAGGAGACACAACCTTTGACCGGACTCACCCCATAGCGGTTCCCTCATTTGCGGTCACAACCCGGCCCTGACCGGGAGCTGGCGAAGGTCCACGAGTGGCGGGAAGAGAGTGAGTTGCGCCATAACCTTTTCGGCGCGAACACCCGCCATCTTGCGGCTGGGTCTCCTGCCTCTGCTGACACCCCTGCACTGTCTACACGCTTGGAGTGGGTAAGATCAACAGGCTCATGTGTAGTCTGGAGCCTGTACATTTTGACTATTAGTGCTAACACTGCTCCTACAACACCCGACCTTAACACGCAGGATATAACCTGCATTATCACCCAGGACAAAATACCACCATATACTAGTGGAGCTATTACCAGCCGCCCTGCTGCATAGCCTTTTGATAGAGAGGCCCATTTGGATTTGGTCACTGACTCTTACAGCTCCTATTTCTACCGGTAACAGGGGACTCCCAGCCAATTAAAGACTGAGGCCTTATGAGGGTGGTAAGAATCTGCTGGCTGGCAACCAAATTTTACTAAAGGACCCTGTTTGATGCTTCTGGCCATTTTATACCTAAGAGTGTTCATTCTCAACCAAAAACAGTCAGACCTGCTCTTGCCACCCCACTTAGATCACTATCTGCAGAGGGCCAGGAACACTTTTCTTCTCATTGCTATACCAGCAATTCTGTGGCCATCTTGCCCTTGTACACTATCACAACTCACCCCGATATAATTTGAGGTGATACATAAGGTTTTTGAGCTTAAAGCAAAAAGCTGGACTACCAGTGACATTCTATCTCACGCAGAGGGTTTGCATACATCCTCTTAATACCTACCAGTTATTCTATCCAAAGCTGTTGCGTCAGGGCTTTTGTCTTTCAGCGTTTGGCACAAAGTGTAGTGTGATGCTTGTATGTTATCTGTGGCCTCTCTAATAACAACTATTTTTCTTTTAGCAGCGCTGCCAGTCATTGTAAGGTTTTGAACAAATACTGCTTAGAAAGTACTGTGTGTGAACTGAATTAAAACTGGTATATACAGTGTACACTTAAGGGGGCTTCTATAACCAGATCATTACTGTCTGAAAATATACTGCAAAGTTGTTTTACTTTACATAATTGTTCTTAATTAATGCTGTTCTCATGAACTGAGGCCACTGCTATAGAATTGTGTCTTATTGTGCTGCTGCGTCAGCTTCTGTTTCTCTTCAGCCCAGCTCAGAGTGGAGTGTCTTATTTTGTATTATTTTGTGTGGTGACCTTGCTTAACTTACTCTTTTCCTTTCACAGGACGCTTGATATTTAACTTTTTTGGCTCCAGTTGCTCCTGCCCGTTTGCCGCACTTATGTAACTCTTTGACTAATAGTGAGAGCAAATTTCGCTTCTCACCTTGTGCGCTGACTGGCAGAAGTAACTGTTTCAGGTACTCTGGGCTTAGTCGCCCATCTGTGTATTGTTTTCACTTTCTACCACTGACCCCCTCCTCTCGGACTCATCCTTTCTGGCCTGCTTACGTGGGCTGGTCACTACCACTCTCCTTTTCCCCTTCCTCCGGGTCGTATCCCTCCTTCCCCGAGTCCGGGGGGCATACCCCCCCTTCAGAATTTTAGAGGCATCTCTCTATAAGTATAAGGGTAATATTAATAAGACGCCCGCCTGGCCTCTCTCTCCACCTAAGTTGGCATCTTTTGATACATACAAAGTCTTGTGGGGCAGTATGTGGCCCATAAACGCCGCTATGGGGAGATAGAGGTTACAGGTGGATGGCTGGCCCTACTCCGTTATGTAACACTATTGTGCATGTGTATTATCCTCTTTTTATTTTTATTAGCCTGTTGGGTCCAATAGCCCTCTCATTTATCCCCAATTCGGGCTCACTGGTTCAGCCAGAGGCTCTCTCTTCTCCTATGAAAATGCCACACAACGCCAGGAGACACTCGAAGCCGCCAGGTTCTGTGAAAAAAACAGTCCTGGATCATTTCACGCAACACCCCAAAGACCAGAATGAGGACTCCAATGAAGGTCTGAGTGAGTCTGAGTCTCTGGGAGATGGTTCCCAACCTGACCTCACGCCTCAAGTGAAATCACAACACCTAATAACGGAAGCAACACTTAAAAAAATGCTTGCAAACCAAACTATCTCCATAACCAAGGAAATCCAACGCAATCATGCTGAACTCCGTAAAGACATCTCTGAGATAGGTGACAGAGTAGACTCCCTGGAAAGAAAACAGGACGATCTTGCCACTGACCATACAAATTTATTGTCCTACTCAGAATCTCTTGCGGATCAAATCAGCCAGCTGGAGTTCAAACTGGCTGATGTGGAGGATAGGGCACGCAGAAACAACATAAGGTTTAGAGGAATACCTGAGGATATCCAACCAGCAGAGATTCAAAACTTCCTGAAAGATCTTTTTAAAGAACTGCTGGGACCAACAGAGGGGCTGACAGACACCATGGAAAGGGCCCATAGAGCCCTACGTCCTAGAACAGTCTCTCAGGAGAAACCGAGAGATGTCATAGTCTGTTTCCACAGTTTTATCTTTAAGGACAGACTCATGCAGGCGGCCTTTCGGAAGCCGCAAACTTCAGAAAGATTTAAAGACATACAACTGCTGCCCGATCTATCCGCACACACTCTCCAACACCGGAGATATTTCCAGCCAGTCACACAGATTCTTCGCAGGGAGAACATTAAGTACAGATGGGGTTACCCTACTAAACTAATAATCACAAAAGACAACAAATCAATCACCGTGACCTCTCTTTCTCAAGGGACTTCTCTCCTTGGCCAATGGGGACTCATGGCAATAGACTCACGGGGACCTCCGGCTGTACAATCTAAGCTGAGAGTCACAGCCCCCGAATGGTCGGTTAAGGAACAAAGGCCTAAGAGGATGAGAACACAGCAGTCTACTGATGAAACCCAACTAGAGTCTCCACCCACCTGAAAATGAGCCAACTTCTGTTATATTTTGCAGGTCTGATAGGATATAATATGCTTCCCCCACTCTCATTGCCTTGTACTGATGTGTTAACAAGTAACGGAGTAGGAGCCATGGTGTCTGAAAAATGTGACTTCTCACTCATATATGCCCACTTGCTATTGTTTCATGTTAGACTTATGTGTTTTCACTGTCCATTGCCTCCTGATGTTTCATGTTAGATCCTTACGCCCACCTAGTCTTACATAATACAGACATGACACGATATAATGTTCTCACCTCTGCTCATTCTATTTTTTGCTGACACGCTGACGTGTCACTGAGTGAGGTCTGCATTAACTGCAAATACGAGTTCTACATCGTTCGTCACATTCTGTCGTTTCATGTCAGCCCTCTGAGCTCACTCTGCTATATATTTTTACAGGCACGATTCGACAAAATGCCCTTCACTCCAAACTTCTCACTCTTTGTTGTTATTTTGTTGTGTCCTTGAGTGGGGTCCGCATTATCCAAATTATGCAATCTTTAATCATATGAAACCAGATTCTATTGCTTTGTGTTGGCATGTATGTGTAGATTGCTTATTGTATCCAATGTTTCCTATCAGGTTCCTGTATTCATTTTAGTTAATTATGCTTTTGTCACGCCCTCTTTGGGGCCCACAGGTTTACATTTTATTGCACCTTGTTTTATTCCCCATTGTCTAGTTACCTAGCTAGCGGAGTGGGGCTGGACCTTCCAGCTCTTCTCACACATTTGCTCTTAGCTCCCCCCCCCATAGGTTAACCCACACCAGGGTTCCGCCTAGGTGGACTATTTCCACCTGTGTTGTCAGTACATTTCCACCTCACATTCTGAATAACCTTCCCCCCCCCCCCCATTCCCCCTACATACCTCTTTCCAAGCCTTTAACCTAAACCTTCCGGATATCCCCACTGCCCACCCACTCCCCTGGGCTAGAAGTGAACCATGTCCCGATTACGAGTATGCACACATAATTCCAGGGGCTTAAACTCTCCCTTCAAAAGGAGCCTACTCACTCGCATGCTTAATCACCACAACCCCGATATTGTGTTTCTACAAGAAACGCACTGGCTGTTAGATGCTCCCCATAGATTTCATTCTCGCTCATACACGACCATAGAATGCTCTTCATTTACAAAAAAAGCTCGAGGGACTGCGGTCCTGATTCACAGGAGGGTAGCTTATGAGGAAATTGAGGTAATAAGGGACCCCCAGGCTAGATACACTATAGTAATCTGCAAGCTTGATCACGTCACGCACACCCTAGTTTCAATATACCTTCCCAATACCCAACAGCCTGCTTGCCTCAGAAAAATCCTGAGATTAATTGACCACCACAAACAGGGCAGAGTTATAATAGCGGGAGACTACAACATGATCTGGGACACTAAACTAGACTGCAAGACGTTATTCCCAACCAAGATCACCCCCCAACTAACTCTCCTCTCCACACGCTTTAAATCCATCATGTCTGAATTTGGTTATTTTGACATCTGGAGATCATTACACACTACAGACAGGGACTTCACCCACTTCTCCCAGGTACACAAAACCTATTCTAGGTTAGACCATATTTTCTGTTCAGCAACGACCCTGGACTCAGTACTCCAATCTAGTATCCCCCTCTGCTCATGGTCAGATCATGACCCGGTGCTTGTAGATCTTCACACTAGTGACCCCTGTCTTCATAAAAGTAGGTGGTCTCTTCCACATAACATCCTAGCAGACACCCCCTTCAGGGAAGAACTACGCAGAGATCTTATAGAACTTATTCGACTTAATGACAATGGTCAGACATCTGATGATACCCTCTGGGGCGCCATCAAGGCGGTCTCCAGAGGTTATATTATCCGTAAGCAAGCTCGCCTTAGGAAACTTGCTGGACTCTCCTTAGCCCAAGCCCACTGCAAGCTTCGGCTACTTGAATCCTCCAATAGAGCTAACGTCTCTGAAGTACTGTCCTCCCAGATCTCAGCCGTACGTGCACATATTAACCACTTAGAGTTGAGGCGCACCCAAGAGAACCTTACAAAACTTAAGCAATTATTTTATTACAAGGGCAATAGGGCCGACACTCTGTTAGCACACAAATTGCGTCAGCGGAATAGCTCTTCCCGCATACAACAAATCATTCACAACAAGACTCATAAACTACCCTCACAGATAGGGGAATGTTTCTCAGACTATTATTCTAAACTCTACAACCTTGAGGGCAATGAAATTAAAGCCCCTGCCTCCACACAACAGATTAAAACATTTCTAGAGTCCCTAAAGTTACCGTCCTTAACCACAGAACAACAAGAGTCACTGTCCAACCCATTTACCCAGCTGGAAATCAAGCAGGTCATCCAGCGTCTTAAACCTCTTAAGGCCCCCGGCCCAGACGGGTTCCCCGCACAGTTCTACAAAACTTATAGTCAAGAACTAATCCCGCTTCTCCTTAGATTTTTTAACACTGCCAGGCAAGAGGGAAGTTTCAATCGAGAATTCTTGGAGGCTGAAATTATCATGATTCCCAAGCCAAATAGGGACCCCTCCTTCTGCCCCAATTATAGGCCCATCTCGCTTATAAATGTTGATATAAAAATTTATTCCAAACTTCTCGCTAATCGAATATGCAAACTTCTGCCCACCCTAGTCAACCCAGATCAGGTGGGATTTGTACTTAATCGTGAGGGCCCGGATAACACTAGGCGCCTTATCAATATCACCTGCGAATCGACAAGAATGAACAAGCCCTTCTCGGTTATCTCTCTGGATGCCGAGAAGGCTTTTGATAGGGTTAGATGGAGTTACCTGTGGGAGACTCTTGTAGCCTTTAAATTCCCATCTGACATTCGCCTCGCGATCCAAGCTTTATACTCTAACCCCACGGCAACGGTCAGGGGGGTAGGGTTCCACTCGTCCTCATTCCCCATTTTTAATGGCACGAGGCAAGGCTGCCCACTCTCTCCGCTCCTGTTTGCATTGGCAATCGAGCCGCTAGCGGAAACAATACGTACTGATAGGGACATAGTAGGAATCACGCTCTCTGGCTCCAAACACAACATCGCCCTGTTTGCGGATGATGTGACTGTGTTCTCTGCAGATCCGCTCCGCACAATACCTAGACTTCTGAAGATTCTTGAGGTCTTTGGCTCCCTTTCCTTTTACAAGCTAAACACCCCCAAAACGGAAATTTACTTATGGGGCTTCCCCCAAACATATGTTTCAGCCCTCCAAAGTCAGTTTGACTTTAAATGGTCTAGCAAAGGAATTACCCACCTTGGAGTCCGAATCTCTAACGATTTGAAACAGATGGTTAAGGATAACTATTTACCCCTCTTGGCGGACTTGAGAGCGCTAAAACATGTTTGGGATCATAAGAACATCTCTTGGATGGGCCGCATAGCGTCCCTTAAGATGTCGTTCCTCCCTCGGCTCACCTATATTTTCAGATGCCTCCCAATCAGAATTCCCACTCACCTTTTGTTGCAGTTTCAAAGTGAGTGCACAAAATTTATTTGGCAAAATAAAACACCTAGAATAGCCCACGGAACTTTGCAGTTCCCTGTCCAGCTTGGGGGTCTGGCTTCCCCATCCATAGTAAAGTACTACGAGGGTGCTATGCTCACGCACATCTCCCAGTGGGGAGTGCTTCACTCACAAGACAGGTGGAGAGACATTGAGCAAGCCTCATTACCGTTCGATATCTACCTAAAAGACCTCATCTGGACTCCGGTCCATAGCCGCAGAACCCTACAGATACATAACTCTGTAGTTTTGGAATGCCTGGCAGTATGGGATAAGATCCGGCATCGTAAACTAATCGCGCCGCACCCCTCCCCGATTACTTCCATTCCAGGCCTCTTTACAGGTCTAACAGAAACACACCCCAATACGTGGGCTAGGCTGGGTGTAAAACTTGTTTCAGACTTTTGGTCAGAGACTAACGAGGATGGATATCTTTCGCTGTCTAAGGACAGACTAGGCGAAGACATCCCACCCTACCTCTTATTTGAGTTTACTAGGATCAAGAGTTTCCTCTCTAGCTGGGGTTTCTTTCCCTCTGCTCCGCGTCAGCTTACCCCATGGGAGACTGTTTGGAAAGGAGGACGTAGACTCCACAAACCTCTTTCAAGACACTATAGCTTGCTGGACGGTACTGTGCCCCCAGACTTGGCCCCACATTTACGTAAGTGGGACACTATTCTTCACTCTCGAATCCCGACAGATGCCTGGCAGAGGTCCCTCACCTTAACTAAAAAATCATTACATTGTGTGACAATGTTCGAAACCTATTATAAAGTTATCTCCCAATGGTATTTGGTCCCCGCTCGGCTATCTAAGATGTTTTCGACATCTTCTCCGCAATGCTGGAGAGAATGTGGCTCCCACGGAAATATGCTTCACATATGGTGGGAATGCCCTAAGTTGACCCCCCTGTGGAATATCTGCTTCCGTACTCTGTCTGCTCTAGGGATTCAGCTGCCAAAAACCCCTGCCACTGCACTTCTGCACCTAAACTTACAGGCCCTCCCTAAACACCAGCAGATTCTCTGCGTTTATCTCCTGTCATCGGTTAAAACTAATATTGCCAGGCACTGGAAAAAAATATTCCCCCCCCCCGCTGGCCTGATACTCTCAAAACAATGGCTTACTTACACGCCATGGAAAAGGACATATTTTACAGTTTGGACAAAAGTGACCTTTTTGAAATGGTTTGGGCGGACTGGACAGATATACATGACACCTCATGGCTTCCCCAGGTTAGAGATTAAGATTCCTCGCACCAGGCGCCTCTGGCGACCCCCTGTAGTATTCCCCCCCCCCCCCCCCCCCTCTCTCCCATCCTTTCAGATGAACCCTTCCCCCACCCCACCCCCCCACCCTCTTATCCTTCTTTTACAGCTGTTTGGAAAATGTACTGGCTCCATCTTTGAGACTTGAATACCTCAGTTGTAATTTTTCCTTAACACTTTTCTACATGTTTTGCACTGAAATTTGCAGGGGTCCTGCGAGTCCCCATTTATTGTTATATATTGTTAAAAAACTAATAAAAACTATTTGAAAAAAAAAAATTTTTATTGTAGAGTGTTTGTATGAGTGTAAGTGTACTTTGTATAATATTTTTAAAGTAATTAGTGAAGGTTTTTGGTTGTGATATATCAATAACTATTGGTGTTAGCATTGGTGTTCAATATGCATATAAAAAGATTACAGCGCAAAGCCAAAGTGCAATTTTGAATAGAGATTTTTTTTTTCCATTTCTCTTTCAATATGCTTAGTAACAGCAAATACATACAGCAGTGCTACAATTCTTTCTATTTTTAAACAAAACCATACATCTATACAGTACCATGCCAAATTATTAGACCCACTGGTCAAATCATAATTTTGATATTAATTTCACATTTATTATTAATAATGTTAATTTATTTTTTAGTTTTGCAACCATTTCTTATTCCATGTTATATTGGCAACATCTGTAATACATATTTTTGTGTAATTTTATGCAATATTATTAAAATATTTGGTAAATTAACAAATGTATATTTGTTACAGTTGGGTAAAGAAAGTTACTTGCCGTTAAAGAAAGTTGGTCAATTTTTCAACCTTCTGAAGGCAAAAAACATGTTGCAGTACAAGATTGCTGAAATTGTAGATGTAAGGTAGTTCTATAAAGAATATTAAGAAAAAGAGGGATTTGTGTGATGGTTTCCGAGCAGGGTTTCTGGCTAATAGGCCTTCTTCAGCTAATCATCACTAAACAGTTTTTTTTTATACCTTTATTGCCTGCTTCCATAATGTGTTTAGACAAGTCATTTTGAGTGCAGATATTTCAAATTCTTCTGTTAGTTCTTGGTGTAATAACACAATGTCGATCGCAAGTACCCTTTGGTTTTGGGTTTAAAATCATTCCAAAATCCATGGATTTTGCCATTTATATTTTAAACATACTTTTATATATTAAAATACTTTTTGACATGTGCTAATCACTTAAAAAATTAAATATGAAATTAAATATTAGACAAGTGCACAGACAAAAAATGTTTTAGACAAATTATTCATCGAGGGGAAAAGATTTGTTCATGTAGTCATTGGCTTTAGCCACATTTTGACAATATTATTAGTTCATTAACAGAAATTCATTAACCCCTTATTTCCTCTGGAGAAGGGCAGGAACAGCACAACAAAAAAAAAAATCTCTGTTGTATTTTTTTCCAAAGGGGTCAGAAATGTCAAGAACAAAAGTTAAGCTTACATGCTTATTGACTGACACAGGAAGAAATGAACTGCATAAATGCAATTCAATTGTCATTAGAATTGTCGTTTTTACAATATATTTCCATTAGCAAAATAGTTTCTAGTAAAAGTTAACTGTTTCAGCAACATACACACATATGCTGTGAGTGACTCATACACCAGCATTCAAATGCTTTGACTTCTTAGAATGCTGTCAGAGTTATGTATTGTATCAGCAAACACTATGGTTCAGTTTACAAGTAGATCTCAAAAATCATGGGGTTGATCCGATAAAAATCGTCGCCCGCAAAAGCTGGCGACGCCAATATTTGCGTGGGTTTGGTATCCTATACACGGCGTAACCTAGAAGTTACGCGCGTATATTTCTGCCGTCGCCCGTACTTTTTTGGGCCATAGGCAGGTATACCAAACCCGCGCAGTTTGGTATCCAATATACAGCGTAAGGACTTACGTGGCGAAAATGGAGAAATCTTACTCCATTTTCACCTCGCCACAAAAAGCAGCCGTAAGAAGCCTTACGCTGAGTATTGGAGCCCCGTAACTCTCTAAACTAGCTGCTAAATAAAACCTAACACCTAACGCATGCGCAATGTCTATCTAGCTGTCAACCGCGATCTGCTAAATAAAACCTAACACCTAACGCATGCGCAATGTCTATCTAGCTGTCAACCGCGATCTGCTAAATAAAACCTTACACCTAACGCATGCGCAATGTCTATCTAGCTGTCAACCGCGATCTGCTAAATAAAACCTAACACCTAACGCATGCGCAATGTCTATCTAGCTGTCAACCGCGATCTGCTAAATAAAACCTAACACCTAACGCATGCGCAATGTCTATCTAGCTGTCAACCGCGATCCCCCGCCGCAATCCCTAATAAAATATTTAACCCCTAAACCGCCGCCATCTACATAAACTAACCCCCTACTGTGAGCCCCTAAAACCGCCGCTATCTACCTTATCTATCCCCTAATCTGACCCCTTACACCGCCACCACCTATATAAAAATTATTAACCCCTAATCAAATCCCCCTATACCACCGCCAGCTATATTAATATTATTAACCCCTAATCTAATCCCCCTAAAATAATTATCTCTATTACCAGCCCTTAAAAGGGCCTTTTGCGGGGCTTTGCCCCAAAGTAAACAGCTCTTTTGCCCTATAACCTGCCCTCCCTACACTGCCGCCACCTATATTAATGGTATTAACCCCTAATGTAAGCCCCTTACACCGCCGCCATCTATATTAAAATTATTAACCCCTAATTTAATCTACCTACCCCGCCGCCAGCTATATTATCTATATTAACCCTAAGTATATTATAGTTAATATAGTTATTACATTATATATATTAACTATATTAACCCTAATTATATTAGGGTTAATATAGTTACTATAGTATTTATATTAACTATATTAACTCTATCTAACCCTAACACCCCTAACTAAATTCTTATTAAATAAATCTAATTCATATTATAAACTAAAATATTCCTATTAAAATCTAAATACTTACCTATAAAATAAACCCTAAGATAGCTACAATATAATTAATAATTACATTGTAGCTATGTTAGGGTTTATATTTATTTTACAGGTAAATTGTTAATTATTTTAACTAGGTATAATAGCTATTAAATAGTTATGAACTATTTAACAGCTACCTAGTTAAAATAATTACCCAATTACCTGTAAAATAAATCCTAACCTAAGTAAATACACCTACACTATCAATAAATTAAATAAACTACAAATATCTATCTAAAAATACAATTAAATAAACTAAACTAAATTACAAAAACAAACAAACACTAAATTACTAAAAATAAAAAAAAGATTACAAGATTTTTAAACTAATTACACCTATTCTAAGCCCCCTAATAAAATAATAAAGCCCCCCAAAATAAAAAAAATTCCCTACCCTATTCTAAATTAAAAAAAGTTCAAAGCTCTTTTACCTTACCAGCCCTTAAAAGGGCCTTTTGTGGGGTCGTGCCCCAAAGAAAACTGCTCTTTTGCCTGAAAAAAACACAATACCACCCCCCAACATTACAACCCACCACCCACATATCCCTAATCTAACCCAAACCCCCCTTAAATAAACCTAACACTACCCCCCTGAAGATCTCCCTACCTTATCTTCACCACGCCGGTCAGAACTCCTCATCCGATCTGGGCGATGGCAATCCAAGCGGTAAAGAAGAAATCTTCATCCCGGCGATGTTTTTATCCAAGCGCCTGCATCTTCCATCAAGCGGCATCTTCAATCTTCTCTCCACCAATGCGGAGCATCCATCCCGGCCGACGACTGAACGACGAATGAGGTACTTTTAAATGACGTCATCCAAGATGGCGTCCGTCAAATTCCGATTGGCTGATAGGATTCTATCAGCCAATCGGAATTAAGGTAGAAAAATCTGATTGGCTGATTGAATCAGCCAATCAGATTCAAGTTCAATCCGATTGGCTGAACCAATCAGCCAATCAGATTGAGCTCGCGTTCTATTGGCTGTTCCGATCAGCCAATAGAACACGAGCTCAATCTGATTGGCTGATTCAATCAGCCAATCAGATTTTTCTACCTTAATTCCGATTGGCTGATAGAATCCTATCAGCCAATCGGAATTCGACGGACGCCATCTTGGATGACGTCATTTAAAGGTACCTCATTCGTCGTTCAGTTGTCGGCCGGGATGGATGCTCCGCGTTGGTGAAGAGAAGATTGAAGATGCCGCTTGATGGAAGATGCTGGCGGATGGAAGAAGACTTTGCTGCCGCTTGGATAAAAACATCGCCGGGATGAAGATTTCTTCTTTACCGCTTGGATAGACATCGCCCGGATCGGATGAGGAGTTCTGCCCGGCGTGGTAAAGATAAGGTAGGGAGATCTTCAGGGGGGTAGTGTTAGGTTTATTTATGGGGGTTTGGGTTAGATTAGGGGTATGTGGGTGGTGGGTTGAAATGTTGGGGGGTGGTATTGTGTTTTTTTTTCAGACAAAAGAGCAGTTTTCTTTGGGGCATGACCCCACAAAAGGCCCTTTTAAGGGCTGGTAAGGTAAAAGAGCTTTGAACTTTTTTTAATTTAGAATAGGGTAGGGATTTTTTTTATTTTGGGGGCTTTATTATTTTATTAGGGGGCTTAGAATAGGTGTAATTAGCTTAAAAATCTTGTAATCTTTTTTTTATTTTTTGTAATTTAGTGTTTGTTTTTTTTTGTAATTTAGTTTAGTTTATTTAATTGTATTTTTAGATAGATATTTGTAGTTTATTTAATTTATTGATAGTGTAGGTGTATTTGTAACTTAGGTTATGATTTATTTTACAGGTAATTGGATAATTATTTTAACTAGGTAGCTATTAAATAGTTCATAACTATTTAATAGCTATTATACCTAGTTAAAATAATGAACAATTTACCTGTAAAATAAATATAAACCCTAACATAGCTACAATGTAATTATTAATTATATTGTAGCTATCTTAAGGTTTATTTTATAGGTAAGTATTTAGATTTAAATAGGAATATTTTAATTAATAATATTAATATTAGATTTATTTTAATAAGAGTTTAGTTAGGATGTTAGAGTTAGATAGGGTTATTATACTTAATATATATATATATATATATATATATATATATATATATATATATATATATATATATATATATATATATAATATAATAACGATATTAACTATATTAACCCTAATATAATTAGGGTTAATATAGTTAATATATATAATATAATAACTATATTAACTATATTAACCCTAATATAATTAGGGTTAATATAGTTAATATAGCTGGCGGCGGTGTAGGGGGATTAGATTAGGGGTTAATACATTTATTATAGGTGGCCGCGGTGTAGGGGGATGTAGATTGTAGGCAAAAGAGCAGTGTACTTTGTGACAAAGCCCCGCCAAAAGCCCTTTTAAGGGCTTGCAAAAGAGCTGTTACTTTGGGGCATGCCCCGCAAAAAGCCCTTTTAAGGGCTGGCAAAAGAGCTGTTACTTTGGGGCAATGCCACGCAAAAAGCCCTTTTCAGGGCTATTTGTAGGGTTAGACTTAGGTTTAGTGGTAGGGATAGTTTAGTATTTTAGGGGTTAAATAATTTAATATAGATGGCGGCGGTGTAGGGGGATTAGATTAGGGGTTAATAATTTTAAAATAGATAGCGGCGGGGTAGGGGCTCACTTTAGGGGGTAGGTAAGGTAGATGCCGGCGGTGTTAGGGGCTCACTTTAGGGGGTTATAGATTTAATATAGCTGGTGGCGGTTTAGGGGTTAATAACTTTATTAGGTAGCGGCGGTTTAGGGGTTAATACATATTTTATTGTTAGGATAGTGAGGGGGGATAGCGGGCTATGTTAGGGAGGTGTGTTAGACGTGTCGGGCTATGTTAGGGAGGCGTGTTAGACAGTGCGGGTGATTTAGACTTTAGTCAGGTTTTGTAACCCCTAATAAAATAATAAAGCCCCCAAAATAAAAAAAATCCCTACCCTATTCTAAATTAAAAAAAGTTCAAAGCTCTTTTACCTTACCAGCCCTTAAAAGGGCCTTTTGTGGGGTCATGCCCCAAAGAAAACTGCTCTTTTGCCTGAAAAAAACACAATACCACCCCCCAACATTACAACCCACCACCCACATATCCCTAATCTAACCCAAACCCCCCTTAAATAAACCTAACACTACCCCCCTGAAGATCTCCCTACCTTATCTTCACCACGCCGGTCAGAACTCCTCATCCGATCTGGGCGATGGCAATCCAAGCGGTAAAGAAGAAATCTTCATCCCGGCGATGTTTTTATCCAAGCGCCTGCATCTTCCATCAAGCGGCATCTTCAATCTTCTCTCCACCAATGCGGAGCATCCATCCCGGCCGACGACTGAACGACGAATGAGGTACCTTTAAATGACATCATCCAAGATGGCGTCCGTCAAATTCCGATTGGCTGATAGGATTCTATCAGCCAATCGGAATTAAGGTAGAAAAATCTGATTGGCTGATTGAATCAGCCAATCAGATTCAAGTTCAATCCGATTGGCTGAACCAATCAGCCAATCAGATTGAGCTCGCGTTCTATTGGCTGTTCCGATCAGCCAATAGAACACGAGCTCAATCTGATTGGCTGATTCAATCAGCCAATCAGATTTTTCTACCTTAATTCCGATTGGCTGATAGAATCCTATCAGCCAATCGGAATTCGACGGACGCCATCTTGGATGACGTCATTTAAAGGTACCTCATTCGTCGTTCAGTTGTCGGCCGGGATGGATGCTCCGCGTTGGTGGAGAGAAGATTGAAGATGCCGCTTGATGGAAGATGCTGGTGGATGGAAGAAGACTTTGCTGCCGCTTGGATAAAAACATCGCCGGGATGAAGATTTCTTCTTTACCGCTTGGATAGACATCGCCCGGATCGGATGAGGAGTTCTGCCCGGCGTGGTAAATATAAGGTAGGGAGATCTTCAGGGGGGTAGTGTTAGGTTTATTTATGGGGGTTTGGGTTAGATTAGGGGTATGTGGGTGGTGGGTTGAAATGTTGGGGGGTGGTATTGTGTTTTTTTTTCAGACAAAAGAGCAGTTTTCTTTGGGGCATGACCCCACAAAAGGCCCTTTTAAGGGCTGGTAAGGTAAAAGAGCTTTGAACTTTTTTTAATTTAGAATAGGGTAGGGATTTTTTTTATTTTGGGGGCTTTATTATTTTATTAGGGGGCTTAGAATAGGTGTAATTAGCTTAAAAATCTTGTAATCTTTTTTTTATTTTTTGTAATTTAGTGTTTGTTTTTTTTTGTAATTTAGTTTAGTTTATTTAATTGTATTTTTAGATAGATATTTGTAGTTTATTTAATTTATTGATAGTGTAGGTGTATTTGTAACTTAGGTTATGATTTATTTTACAGGTAATTGGATAATTATTTTAACTAGGTAGCTATTAAATAGTTCATAACTATTTAATAGCTATTATACCTAGTTAAAATAATGAACAATTTACCTGTAAAATAAATATAAACCCTAACATAGCTACAATGTAATTATTAATTATATTGTAGCTATCTTAAGGTTTATTTTATAGGTAAGTATTTAGATTTAAATAGGAATATTTTAATTAATAATATTAATATTAGATTTATTTTAATAAGAGTTTAGTTAGGATGTTAGAGTTAGATAGGGTTATTATACTTAATATATATATATATATATATATATATATATATATATATATATATATATATAATATAATAACGATATTAACTATATTAACCCTAATATAATTAGGGTTAATATAGTTAATATATATAATATAATAACTATATTAACTATATTAACCCTAATATAATTAGGGTTAATATAGTTAATATAGCTGGCGGCGGTGTAGGGGGATTAGATTAGGGGTTAATACATTTATTATAGGTGGCCGCGGTGTAGGGGGATGTAGATTGTAGGCAAAAGAGCAGTGTACTTTGTGACAAAGCCCCGCCAAAAGCCCTTTTAAGGGCTTGCAAAAGAGCTGTTACTTTGGGGCATGCCCCGCAAAAAGCCCTTTTAAGGGCTGGCAAAAGAGCTGTTACTTTGGGGCAATGCCACGCAAAAAGCCCTTTTCAGGGCTATTTGTAGGGTTAGACTTAGGTTTAGTGGTAGGGATAGTTTAGTATTTTAGGGGTTAAATAATTTAATATAGATGGCGGCGGGGTAGGGGGATTAGATTAGGGGTTAATACATTTATTATAGGTGGCCGCGGTGTAGGGGGATGTAGATTGTAGGCAAAAGAGCAGTGTACTTTGTGACAAAGCCCCGCCAAAAGCCCTTTTAAGGGCTTGCAAAAGAGCTGTTACTTTGGGGCAATGCCACGCAAAAAGCCCTTTTCAGGGCTATTTGTAGGGTTAGACTTAGGTTTAGTGGTAGGGATAGTTTAGTATTTTAGGGGTTAAATAATTTAATATAGATGGCGGCGGGGTAGGGGGATTAGATTAGGGGTTAATAATTTTAAAATAGATAGCGGCGGGGTAGGGGCTCACTTTAGGGGGTAGGTAAGGTAGATGCCGGCGGTGTTAGGGGCTCACTTTAGGGGGTTATAGATTTAATATAGCTGGTGGCGGTTTAGGGGTTAATAACTTTATTAGGTAGCGGCGGTTTAGGGGTTAATACATATTTTATTGTTAGGATAGTGAGGGGGGATAGCGGGCTATGTTAGGGAGGTGTGTTAGACGTGTCGGGCTATGTTAGGGAGGCGTGTTAGACAGTGCGGGTGATTTAGACTTTAGTCAGGTTTTGTAGGCGCCGGCAGTTTCTAACGTGCCGTAAGTCACTGGCGACGCCAGAAATTTGTACTTCCGCAGATTTCTGGACATCGCTGGTTTATCCGACTTACGGCACATTAGCATCTGACGGCGCCATATATGAGATAGCTCGAGTTGCAAGCTGAAACTGCGGGCGACGCGGGTTCCCTGGCTTGCGCCGCAAACTACACCGTTTATCGGATTGCGCCCATTATTGCTATTGTGGGTTAACATTGTTTGGGCAAAATCAATAGTGCTTTATAAGAAACAGTTTCTATAGTGTCAAATAATCTGTTTCAATCAATGGAGCATTTTGTATTTCATGGCAGAATCTTGGGACTAGTTAAATCACTATATATTAACCTAATTTCCTCATTTATTGTTAACTATATAGTAGTCGAACCCATCACATTGTCCAAAGGGACAAGACAGGGATGCCCATTGTCCCCCTTACTTTTTAATTTTTCATTGGATCCCCTTGCTATAATACTAAGAAAATCTTTAGAAGGAATAAAAATAGGACAAAAATTTAAATTTCACTCTATGACGACTATGTATTCTTTTTCATTGGGAAATCAGATTTCAACAAGGGATTTTGGCCCTTTTACAAAAATGAATCCTATTTCATGTTAAATTCAAATCAGCCAATAGACAAAGCTTTTATTCTATTGGCTGACTTGAATTTGAACAGGAAAATCAGCCAATAGGAATAAAAGGTTTGTTTGTTTTTTGGTAATGGCAGGTTTGTTTTAATAGTAATTATAGTTTTTTATGATAATATTTTATTGGGTTTTGTAACATTTTACAATATCATGAGAACAACAAAATAAATTTATAGCAGTACTGCAAGTATACAGGTATGTTACAATACAGCATTTCTCACATAAAACAAAACAGTTGAAACTGTTGAAATTAGAAACCCAGCAATAAAAACAATAATACCAACAAGGCACATACTCAGTATCTCACAAAAGTAAGTATACCCCTCACATTTTTGTAAATATTTTATTATATATTTTCATGTGACAACACTGAAGAAATGACACTTTGCTACAATGTAAAGTAGTGAGTGGACAGCCTGTATAACAGTGTAAATTTGCTGTCCCCTCAAAATAACTCAACACACAGCCATTAATGTCTAAACCATTGGCAACAAAAATGAGTACACCCCTAAGTGGAAATGTCCAAATTGGGCCCAAAGTGTCAATTTTTTTGTGGTCACCATTATTTTCCAGCACTGCCTTAACCCTCTTGGGCATGGAGTTCACCAGAGCTTCACAGGTTGCCACTGGAGTCCTCTTCCACTCCTCCATGATGACATCACAGAGCTGGTGGAGGTTAGAGACCTTGTGCTCCCCCACCTTCTGTTTGAGGATGCCCCACAGATGCTCAATGGGGTTTATGTCTGGAAACATGCTTAACCAGTCCATCACCTTTACCCTCAGCTTCTTTAGCAAGGCAGTGGTCGTCTTGGAGGTGTGTTTGGGGTCGTTATCATGTTGGAATACTGCCCTGCAGGCCAGTCTCTGAAGGGAGGGGATCATGCTCTGCTTCAGTATGTCACAGTACATGTTGGCATTCATAGTTCCCTCAATGAACTGTAGCTACACAGTGCCAGCAGCACTCATGCAGGCCCAGACCATGACACTCCCACCACCATGCTTGACTGTAGTTAAGACACACTTGTCTTTGTACTCCTCACCTGGTTGCCACCACACATGGTTGACACCATTTGAACCAAATAACTTTATCTTGGTCTCATCAGACCACAGGACATGGTTCCAGTAATCCATGTCCTTAGTCTGCTTGTCTTCAGCAAACTGTTTAGGGGCTTTCTTGTGCATCATTATTAGAAGAGGCTTCCTTATGGGACGACAGCCATGCAGACCAATTTGATGCAGTGTGTGGCGTATGGTCTGAGCACTGACAGGCTGACCCCCCACCCCTTTAACCTCTGCAGCAATGCTGGCAGCACTAATACGTCTATTTCCCAAAGACAACCTCTGGATATGATGCTGACTATGTGTACTTAACTTCTTTGGTGTCAGGGTGCCAGGAATCAGACTGAGACGAGAAGTGCAAAAATAATCACACCTTTATTAATTAGCAAAAAAATAATAAAAAGTCCACAAGTTAAATAAGCCAGGAATCTAAACCAGAGCTGGTAGTCAGACGAGCCGAGTCAGGAGCCAAAGCGAATAGTCAGACGAGCCGAGTCAGGAGCGAAAGCGAGTAGTCAGACAAACCGGAATCAGGAACAAGGAGAACAGCAGAGTCAGGAACAAGCCAGGGATCAGGAACCAGGAGGGACGTCAGACAGCCAGGTAATACAGAGGAGCTCTCACAAACAGGTCTGAGACAATGCAAGGGCAAAGCATACTAAACAGAGGACCTTTAAATAATAAGTAATGACATCACAATTCTGAGACTGCATCCTGTCTCACACGGATGATGTACACCAGTCTGGCCATAAAAGGAAGTGCAGGAAATTAGCAGCATCACACAGTATGCACCAGAGTCAGCAAGAGAGGTGAGAAAATGGCTGCCAGCAGCACATGGCAAACAAAGCAGGGAAAAAACCCTGACAGTACCCTCCCCTCAATGACCCCTCCCCCGTGGGAGGACAAAAGGCAGGAGCATGAACATGAGAGGAGGGAACCCATGAACGCTCCTCCGGACCATAGCCCCTCCAGTGAACTAAATACTGTACACGGCCCCTGGACATACGAGAGTCAATAATGCTGCTGACCTCATACTCCTCATGGTTGTCAACAAAGATAGGATGGGAATAAGGCAACACTGTGGTAAACCGATTACAAACCAATGGTTTCAAGAGGGAGACATGAAAAACATTGGAGATGCGCATTGCAGGAGGAAGGTCAAGAGCGTAGGCCACAGGATTGACCCATCGGAGTATTCGAAAAGGTCCAACATAACGGGGATTCAGTTTATTGGAAGGCGCACAAAGGTTCAAGTTGCGGGAGGACAGCCAAACTCTCTCACCAACCTGGTAGGAAGCCCGGGCAGATGCCTACAATCAGCCTGGAACTTCTGGCACTGCATAGAATGATGAAAGCAATCCTGAATCTGCACCCATGTGGAACGGAGTTGCTGGAGATGCTCCTCCAAAGCCGGAATACCCTGATACATGAATCAATCGGGCAACAAGGATGGTTGAAACCCATAATTCCCCATGAACGGGATTAACTTGGAGGAAGCGTTAATAACACTATTACAAGCAAACTCTGCCCAAGGTAACAGTTCAGACCAATTATTGTGGTGATCTGAGACATAGCAACGGAGAACTGTTCCAGAGCTTGATTAGACCATTCTGCAGCCCCATTGGATTGAGGGTGATATGCCAAGGAGAAGGAAAGCTGGATCCCCATTTGAGAAAACTGGCTACCCCGGTCCGACACTATCTCCTTGGGTAATCCATGTAAATGGATGACCTTCCAGGCAAAAATTGAAGCAAGCTCCTGAGCGGTAGGCAACTTCTTCAAGGGAATGCAATGTGACATTTTAGGAAAACGGTCAACCACCATAAGGATAACAGTATTGCCATTGGAAAAAGGGAGCTCGACAATGAAGTCCATGGAAAGATGTGTCCAAGGACGCTCACAATTAGCAATAGGTTAAAGAAGACCCACAGGAAGACGTCGAGGAGTCTTATTCTGTGCACAAACTGAGCAGGGGCAAACATACGCAGCAACATCAGAACGAAGACCTGGCCACCAGAATTGTCGCATGACAGACCAAATCATTTGGTTCTTGCCTGGGTGACCTGCGGCTTTAGGATAGTGGTAAGTATGCAAAAGTTTAGTTTGAAGATTCTCAGGAACAAAACACTTACCACTAGGTTTCTCAGGAGGTGCATTGGTTTGTGCAGCCAGGATCTCCTTCCCCAAGGGAGAAGTCAAATTAGTACATATGGTAGCCAAAATATGGTCAGGAGGTATCACTGGAGTAAGTACAGGCTCCTCCTTGGACAGAGGTGAAAATTGTTGAGAGAGTGCACCAGCCCTAACATTTTTACTACCAGGCAGGTAGGAGACCACATAATTAAACTGAGACAAAAATAGCACCCATCTAGCCTGTCGGGCAACAAACGTTTTGCCTCAGATAGATAAGTTAAATTCTTGTGGTAAGTAAGAATGAGCACTGGCACGCTAGTACCCTCGAGAAGATGCCTCCATTCCTTGAGTGTCAATTTTATGGCCAGTAATTCCCTGTCGCCAATTTCATAATTGCACTCCGCTGAAGACAATTTCTTAGAGAAGAAACCACACGGATGCAAGGAACCGTCAGGCATAGGACGTTGAGACAAGAGGGCACCTACTCTAGTCTCAGATGCATTGACCTCAAGAACGAAAGGCAGGACAGGGTTAGGATGAGCCAGAACTGGAGCGGCAGCAAAGGCAGTCTAAAGACTATCAGAGGCCTTAATGGCAGTAGGTGACCAATGGAGTGGATCGTTCTCTTTACGGGTCATGTCTGTGATAGGTTTGACCAAGGAAGAAAAGTTTTTAATAAACTTTCTATAGTAATTGGCGAACCCCAAAAAATGTTGAATAGACCGAAGACCAACTGGGCGAGGCCACTGCAGAACTGCAGATAACTTGTCAGGATCCATGGAGAACCCTGCAACGGAGATAACATAACCTAGGAAGGTTACTTGAGTTTGATGGAACTCACATTTCTCGAGTTTACAAAACAGGCCGTTCTAACGTAGTCTCTGAAGAACCTGTGTAACATCAGAATGATGAGCCTCAAGTGTGGGTGAGTGTATGAGGATGTCGTCTAAGTACACCACAACACACTGTTGCAACATATCTCGTAGGACATCATTAATAAATTCCTGAAAAACAACAGGAGCATTACATAGGCCAAAGGGCATTACAAGATACTCATAATACCCGCTCCTGGTGTTAAATGCTGTTTTCCATTCGTGGCCCTCCTTAATCCTAACGAGATTGTACGCTCCTCTCAAATCAAGTTTAGTAAAGACCGTAGCTCCCTTGAGGCGGTCAAAGAGTTCCGTAATGAGCGGAATAGGGTAAGCATTCTTAATGGTAAGACAGTTAAGACCCCTATAATTGATGCATGGTCTTAACTCGCCACCCTTTTTCTTCACAAAGAAGAAGCCAGCCCTTGCAGGAGAGCAGGATTTGTGGATGATCCCCCCCCCGCGACAGAGCATCGGCAACATACTCCTCCATAGCACAATTCTCCGCAACAGACAGAGTACCTGGACCCGAGGAGGAATGACTCTGGGTTGCAGGTCTATGGCACAATCGTAAGACCGGTGAGGAGGCAACGTACCGGCATGCACCTTGTCAAAAACTTCTAGGAACTCTCTGTACTCCTCTGGCAATTGAGATACCAAAGAAGTGCACAAGACTTTAACTGGTTTCTGAAGACAAGTGGAAATTCATTGCGAAGACCACGACAAAATTTCAGACCTGTGCCAGTCGAGACTGGGATTGTGCTTTTGGAGCCAGGGATAACCCAAAACAACCGGAAAATGCGGAGAGTTTATCACCTGGACCTGGAGGGTTTCAAAATGGAGAGCCCCAACAGCCATGGATAACTGAGCAGTTTCGTGAGTAACGAGTGCGGGCTGAAGGGGCCTGCCATCAATGGCCTCAATAGCAAGCGGAACGGGACAGGAATGGAGTGCTTTGATACAAAAGCACTGTCAATGAAATAGCTCGCAGCACTGGAGTCAACAAGAGCCTGCGTGACTATGGAGGAGTCCACCCAGGAAAGGACAACCATGACCAAAGGTTTCTCATTTAGCAGTTCCGGGGACGAGGATAAACCACCCAAGGTGTGCCCCCAACAGGACCTTAGGTGTGAGCGTTTCCCAGCCGTGTAGGACATGACTTCAAAAGGTGGCCCTGTAACCCACAATAGAGGCAGAGCCCCTCCCTCCTCCTAAAGGCCCTCTCTGCCACAGAGACGCGTGAATCCTAACTGCATCGGCTCAGCAGTACCTGGTGACTCAGGACCAGGAGGTATGGGTGGGAATGAACACGTAGGAGACAACGGAACAGGAGGCTTCCGCAAGTGTTCCTTGAAAGAGGGCCTCTCACTTAGTCTTATGCCAATTAGGATAAAAAAAGACACTAATGCCTCGAGATCTTCTGGTAAATCTCTGGCATCAACTTCGTCTTTAATCGCATCAGAGAGCCCGTGAAAGAAGGCGGCAACAAGGGTTTCATTTTTCCAACCTACCTCTGCGGCAAGCATACGGAACTCAATGGCATACTAATCTTGTACCTTGCTGAATGGACATGAGTCGTTTAGCAGCAGAGGAGGAGCGAGCCAGAACATCAAATACCCTTTGAAAGGAGGCCACAAATTCAGGGTAATTTGAAATCACAGGTTTATTAGTCTCCCACAAGGGATTAACCCAGGCAAGAGCTGTGTCACAGAGTAGTGAGATGAGAAATCCCACCATAGCTCTGTCAGAGGGAAACGTCTGAGGGTAACATCTCAAAGTAAATGCCCACCTGGTTCAAAAACCCTCTGCACTGATTAGGATCACCTCCATATCGCTGAGGTAGAGGTGCAGAACCGGACATGCTCCTTGTAGGACTAGGTGCAGCAGCGGAAACAAGAGCAGCCATAACTTGCGGGACACTTTGGTCCAAATGTACAGTGTGAGTCAGCAGGGTTTGCAGGGCTAGTGCAAATTGATCCAAGCAGTGATCCTGTTCATTCTTCCTGGAAATTATGGCAGGTAAAGGTGGATTATTAGCACAATCAGGATTCATGGCCCTTGCGTAATGTCAGGGTGCCAGGAATCAGACTGAGACGAGAAGTGCAAAAATAATCACACCTTTATTAATAGCAAAAAATTAATAAGTCCACACAAGTCAAATAACAAGCTAGGAATCAAAACCAGAGCTTGTAGTCAGACGAGCCGAGTCAGGAGCCAAAGCGCGTAGTCAGACGAGCCGGAACGCAAGGGCAAAGCATACTGAACAGAGGACCTTTAAATAATAAGTGATGACATCACAATTCTGAGACAGTCTGGACATAAAAGGAAGTGCAGGAAATGAGCAGCATAACACAGTATGCACCAGAGTCAGCAAGAGAGGTGAGTAAAATGGCTGCCAGCAGCACATAGCAAACAAAGCAGGGAAAAAACCCTGACATTTGGTCGACCATGGTGAGGCCTGTTCTGAGTGGAACCCGTCCTGTGAAACTGCTGTATGGTCTTGCCTACCATGCTGCATCTCAGTTTCAGCGTCTTGGCAATCTTCTTATAGTATAGCCCATCTTTGTGTAAACAACAATTCTTTTTTTCAGATCCTCAGAGAATTCTTTGCTATGAGGTGCCATGTTGAACTTACAGTGACCAGTATGAGAGAGTATGAGAGCGATAACACCAAATTCAACACACTTGCTCCCCATTCACACCTGAGTCCTTGTAACACTAACGAGTCACATGACACCGGGGAGAAAAAATGGCTAATTGGGCCCAATTTGGACATTTCCACTTAGGGGTGTACTCACTTTTGTTGCCAACGGTTTAGACATTAATGACTGTGTGTTAAGTTATTTTGAGGGGACAGCAAATTTACACTATTATACAGGCTGTACACTCACTACTTTATATTGTAGCAAAGTGTCATTTCTTCAGTGTTGTCACATGAAAAGATATAATAAAATATTTACTAACATGAGAGGGGTATACTCACTTTTGTGAGATACTGTAGGTCACGTACTCCTCTCTTCATAGATTTTCCTTTTTTTTCCCCCTTCTACTTCTTTTCATTCTCCCCCTCCCTGTCCCTCCCCTGCTTCTCTCCCCCACTATGGATTCCCTATCTGAGGGGTACCCTTTTGTTTAGCCTCAATATACAGTACATAATCAATGTCTGCCAAAGGTCTAAGAATTGATCCTTAGTGGATAGTAAGTTAGCTGCTGAACTACTCATTTGGTATATATATGATCTATTTTTCTTTCAGTTATACTGTAGCTAGGAGGTTTTGTTCTCCAATATCTGACTAGATAAAGTATAGTTGCTGTGCATATTACAGCTATTAATTTATCTGTCTTGATGGGATACCTTGTATTGGAAAGTGTAGGAGTGCGTGCTCAGGTAGTATGGTCACTTCTCACTCGAGGATAGTGTGTATTAGTTTAGTTGTCCCTCCCAAAATATTTTGTATTTTAGAGCAGTGCCACCATGTGTGCAAATATGTTCCTTCCTCTTCACAATTTCTGAAACATAAGCTATTGGAAGTGCCCTTAGTTTTATGGATTCATATCAGATGTAGATACCACCTGAATGCCGTTTTTAAGTAGTTCTCTTGAAGGGAGGCGTTGCATGTAAATTTTGTATCTTGTTGTAGGGTGGTAACCCATGTTTTTTTGTCTGAATGCGGTAAGTTAAAGAATGGATATAGTGAACCTATTAAACTTTTATTTTATTTTAATTTTTTAAAAGGTAAGATTAGATTTTTTTTTACTTTCACAGGTAAGTTTTTTGTTTTTTTCAAAGGTAGTTTTTTTATATACATAGGGTTAGTCTATTTTGGGTTAATTTAGGGATTGTTAGGCTAGGGGATTTAGATGTTAGTGGGTTATTTTGCATTGGGGGACTGAAGGTTTAGGGGTTAATAGTGTAGTCTGTTACTTTTTTGTTGGGGGACTGACGGGTTTAGGGGTTAAAAGTGTAGTGGGTTACTTTGCATTGGGGGGCTTGTGATTTAAGGATTAATAGTGCAGTGTGTTATGTTACTTTGCATTTGGGGGCTGGTGGTTTAGGGTTTAATAGTGAAGTGGGTTACTTTGCTTTGGGTGGCTGGCGTTTTAGGGGTTAATATTGTAGTGGGGACTTTGTGGTGGGCTATGTGGTGGTTTAGGGATTATTAGAGTAGGGGCTTATGGCCATTTGGGTTAGTGCATAAATAGGGTGTTGGGTTTTTTTCTCCATTGACTTCTATGGGGGAATAGGTTATCGCACGCTCGAAAGTGTAAGTTCGGCTTCTTGCACTCGTCAGGTTAGCACTGGAACGATAACTTTTGACTTTCAACTCGTAATACTAGCACAGTTACCACTCTATCGAAATTTCTAATTAGCGCTCCACTTGTAATCTAACCCTAATGTTTAATCTACCTATACCAATGATACAGAAAGATTTAGTTAAATTAGAAAGGAAAATTGGAAGTATGGGTTAAAATGAGACCTAAATTTAGCCTTGGTAAATTAATTCTTCCAAAATATTTTGGTGACTTTGCTCTCTCTGATCTGGACATTTATAATATAATATCTCAATTCAGATGGCTAATGGATTGGATAACAGACTCGGGTTATATCTCCATACTAGATGTGAAAAATCAATGCTTTATCCACAATCTCTCAATGCTTTACCACGCCTAAATATGAAGAATATGCCAATAGGCATTAAAAATGAATCCATACTTAAAGAACCACTTAGAATGGGGAATAAGCTAAGTAAAAGGGTAAAAAATATGATCTAACAATCTCAGAATACCTCCCAATCAGAGGCAATCTGAATTCCTACCCGGATATACAACTGAAACTGATGAAAAATGGGAAAGGAAAGGAATCACACAAATAGGTCAACTAATAGATTTAGCAAACTATATAGTTAAAATATTTTAAAATCTGCAGAGTGGATTTGGCTTGGATGTTAATGATTTATTTTGATATCTACAAATCAAAAGCTATTGTTAAAAAAAGATTCAGAATTCTAAGCAACAAAATAATTGGAGACCCTATAAAAAAGCTTTAAATCTCTTTAAATCAGGATTTTTTAAAGCCTCACTGACATACAAAATGGTCATAGAAGAATTAGTCTCTTAATGGAATGATATTTTAAAAAGTAATCTAGTTTGAGATGACAATAAGTAAAGTATTATTAGATAAAAAAAAGACTTCCTCCTCATCATCTCATAAAGGACAAGTACAATTGTTACACCAAATAGATCTAACCCCTTATAGAATGTAAAAAATTGGAAGCTCTGAGAATAAATGCTGCAGGTAGGGTTGCCACCTCAGCCATGTTTTCCTGGACAATTATGAGTTATACATGTTGCAGGGTGTGCAGGAAGGAACATATATTATGTTTCTGGACAGCACTATTCATATTCCTCCCTGCACACCCTGCAGCATGTGTAACTGGCAACCCTAGCTGCAGGTGCAATTTCAAACAAACTAAATTACATCATTGCCTAGTGGAATGCCCATGAATTAAGAAATTGTGGGATAAATTAGATCACTGGCTGTCCAATATGTTAAATGAAAATATTAAAGGTACATTAAACACAAATTGTAAACTACATGATTATGAACCTTCATATATGAGAATAATTTTACAATGGAAATTGCAGCTTTATTTTGCCAAATAAGTATATTGTTTTATGTTTATGTTTATTTTTTCACTGATTTTCCAGACCCACAGAACAAAAGAACCCCTGCTAACCAATCACAAACTAATATTCAGATATAGCACAAACTTTGCACATGTGCAGACTCGTGTAGCCTGTCCACTTGAATTCCCTTAAGGAGATCTAGCAGTGATTCAACTTACAGGTAGTTACTATTTCAAAGAATGATTTTCCTATCATCATTGTTGGTGCAAAATTGATTATCTACCTTTTAAAAGCATGTGACACCATAAAAGCTTGGGGAGGGAGGGAAAGTAAACAAAAGCCAAACAAGACAATTTTTAGATGTATTTTACAACAAAAGGCAGCAAAATAAATAATAAATGTAGATTGCAATAATGTTTCACTTGCAATAATGAAACATTTTATGAATTGTTGAAACGTCGAGTTTAATGATCCTTTAAATTATCTAAGCTAGAAATTATAATTCTCGTAGATGGAGAGCTTTATAAAGGCAAAAACTAGATTTATTAATTTATCAATAACCGTTAGCAAAAATTTAATTTTTGACAAAGATAAATATATATTCAAAGACAACACATATTTCTGATCAAATGGGATCATTTTATTAAACAACATTCATTAGAAATACAAAAACAAATATTGTCACAGTTTCAAAACTCTTTAGTCTTGCTGGAAGAACGGTTTTATGCAAGATGGAGAGAGGTGATAGTCAGGGAAGGAGAGGATTAGTGATGTAGTGCAGTTCTATTACTCATATACAGCGAGATTACGAGTTTTGCGTTAGAGGCTATGCGGTGCTAACGAGCAGTTTCAGCTCACCACTCACCTACAGACAACGCTGGTATTACACAGTCTTGAAAAAGGCCCCACTACAGGACCGAAACGCGTAGACAATTGGAGAGATTTGTGAGGCTCATATACCACCAGGATCCAGGCTTATTGGGTGAGTTGAATACCTGTAGACTCATTTCCCTTAAAGCCCATTGTTTAGTGCACTTTATATTTTTTTCCACAGGTTTTCAGAGACCATTGGATTTAAAGATCATCGTATTTCACATTTGACTTTTATATGGACTATTCCCTTATTGGACATTGGACTTTGTTCTTTTAATTTTATTAATTTTATTTGTTTTTTGTTTTTGATTGTGAATATTGTGTCGTTTTTTGACTGTGAAGATTGTGTTTGTTTTTTTAACTATACCTCCTATATTACCTTTTATAGTATTTAAAACCAGTTTTAGGATCCTAACAGTTCCTACATAACCAGACCAGTTCTTAGAATACATAGCTAAGGACAGCTCTGGTACTTCATTCTACACAGTTTTCTGTCTCCTTGACCCAAATGTTTTTCACTTAATTGGTGAACCGATTTACTGATCATACCGGTATTAGATCATTTATTTTTGGTACACATTATTTTTTGGTACACATTTATTGGTACACATTGTATATTTTTGGTACACATTTTTTGGTACACATTGTGTTCACGAGCGATTATATATACACATTTTTCTTATTTTTTACAATTGATTTCGTTGTATTTGGTATACATTCACTTAAGAAATTCCATTTTTTGTATTAATTACTCACTATTTTATATTAGTATTTCACTGAGTTATTTTATCCGGTGTCATCTATAATTCTATCTCATCTTTTTTGTTACCAGTTAGGAGACCCCACTTATTACTTGATTATAATACACATAACAAATATTGGGGCTCACATTGGTCCCTAAGATATTTGTGTATTCATTATTATTGAGCACCAGCCTTATTATGAGTTTACTGTTTTAGATAAAGCCTTGTTATTAGTTTACTGTTTTAGATGTAACTGCTTTAGATATAACTTTTTTCCTAAAATCATAGCTGGATTACTGTTAGTATCTTACCATATTTGGAGGTACACTGATCATAAGTATTGATCTAATCTGTGAGGATTTTAAAATATTTGTTTTTGTTTTTTGTTTTCTGTTATTAAAGTAATATTCTTTTATGAATGTTTTATGTTTTCTTATATCTATTGGGTCACAATCCAATATTGGTGACATATTTTAGGCAACTTAGTTTATGTAACTTATACAAGGAACCTGGGATTTACTTTAGCCTTTTAGGCGCTCCTATAATTGCTTTGTATTGTCTTATCTCTCAGGACCTAATTAGGAGGTCCTTTATAGTGCAGCAAGTAAACAGATCTAGGCGCTGTTCTAATTTCCATTACACTTGTTATGAGCCTCCTCTGGAGTGCAATGTATTCCTCACCCAGGGGAGAATACAATGCATCCACAGGCTCTTGAGCAGCAGGGCTGCTAGTTGCTTGTGGGGCAGGGTCACCTGCATCTGCTGGTGCTTGTGGGGCGGGTATAGCTGCATCTGCTGGTGCTTGTGGGGCAGGTTCAGCTGCAACAGATGGTGCTTGATGTGCAGCTGTAGTTTCTGCTATATTTCTATGTGCAGATGGTGGAGCTCGTCCAAGTGATGAGGATGGTGGAGCTCATCCAAGTGATGAGGATGGTGGAGCTCATCCAAGTGATGAGGATGGTGGAGCTTGTCCAAGTGATGAGGATGGTGGAGCTCGTCCAAGTGATGAGGTTGGTGGAGCTTATCCAAGTGGTGAGGATGGTGGAGCTCGTCCAAGTGATGAGGATGGTGGAGCTCATCCAAGTAATAAGAATGGTGGAGTTCTCATGGTTGGTTGTTAGTCCCACTGATGACCAGTGTGTGACCCCTCAACCTGTCCAATTGGCACTTCTTGTGACATAGTCTGTGGGTAAAAGCCATGACTGCCATGAGATTGTGTTGTGGTGGGGGTAAATACATGGACCCTTTGTGGCTGTCTTAGCTCCCCCTCAAAGCCAAAGGAAGAATATTCCTCTGGCCAGGAATCTTGCCATGGGTCATATGGCAATGGTGGTGGCATCACTTCCGGGTCCTCAATTGAAGCCATCCAACCAAGCTCATGCCTGGGAGCATACTGATTGTGTGGTTGCCTGAAGACTGGTGGTGGTGGTGGTGGCATGGCTGTTTGTATCCGCATGACAGGAGGTTCTGTGGAGGAGTCAAAGGATGAGAGGGATTAATACAGTCAGATATATGTCCATGTGGGCATACAATATACATTGATACATGCTAGGGCCTATACTGATTCTCATGTCAAACTCTATAGCATGCATGTGCACATTGTGATTTTTTCTATGAGGGATTTGAATATGAGCAGTATACAGGTATGTGTTTCATACAATAGTTATGTGTACATGTCAATGATGAAATAATGTGTTCTTTAAGTGACACTATGGTCACACAATTTACTTTAGCCTGATCTAGGCACCTGCTTTATTGAGCTAAAAGTATTGTGATGGCTATAGTGTCCATTTAATGAAAACTCTACATGTGGCTTGTGGCCTGTGTTACTCTGAGACATGTTAGTATTGCACTATTCAACCTCATATCATGAATTGCATTGAGTTATGTAGCAGTAATGTCAAGTATAATTGTAGATGTTTTTGTTAGTATGCCAAATACCATGCTCTTCATTGTGTACAGGAATGTGTTATATTAAAGGATGTTATATCTCAAATACATATAATACTGGTGTGTGGGATGCTACTCACCAGCATGATGTGCTGTGGTTGCAGCTCCTGAGTCATGAGCCCCTGAAAGTCCACGGACTGCTGTGATACTCAGGGACCTGCGTATCATCTCCTGCCAGGTGTTATACTCTATATCCAGGGATGTACCACCGCCTGTTTCCTTCTGGTGCATAGCTTTCTGCCCCATATTTTCTTTGACCCACCTCTTGCAGTCATTCCAGCATTTTTTCAGGCCCTCAACAGTCCTCCTCTGCGGGGCCACACTGTTGACGGCATCCACTACCGCCAACTATGCCGTTTTTCTCTTTTTGGCAATGCCTTTGCCCTTCTCCTGTCCGAAGAGGTCACTGTAATTGTCCATGATGGCCTGGACAAGGGCAACATTTTCATCAAATGAGACCTTGGGACATCTCAGTCTCTCTTCCTCCATGGACACTTGGCTTCCGTCTAGTGATGTCCCTGGTGTGGTTTCCTCCCTATCCTCTCTCTCCCCCCCCCTTCAGTCCCCATGTGCACCCTCTGTCCCTCTCCTAGATGTGCCTGCTCTCTCTCGCGCGCATCTCCCCTCCCATCATCCCTTCTGGCTCTCCCCACTCCACATAATCCCTGACGGGGGCCCACTGCTCCTCCTGTCCTCTCCTATACTCTCCCTGCCACTCATCTCCCCTCCTCCCCTCCTCCCTACCTCTCCCTGCCATCCACACACTCCCACTCACTCCCAGTTCAATCACACACAATCACAACCAAACACTCAGCCTATCACACTGTAAAAATAAAATAAAATGTGTGAGGTGTTAAAAAAAAAATATAATAATAATATGTGTAAGTGTACAAGCTTAATCAAACAACAATGCGACCTAACTAACTCCTCTGCGCCTCACTGAAGACAATGTCGGCTGCGCATGGGTTTATATATGAATTATGAATAGCGTAATTACGTGTCGCATTTTTATTTGAAATCGGTTCATTTTTACGAGTGTTAGCCTAATTTGTATAAAACTACTCTTTATTGACACTTTCCGTGGACAAAATACTGGCGTAAGTTACTTGCGATGACTAAAATGTGTATTTGCGCACATTTCAGAAGATCACTAGTTTGTCCTACTTACGCCAGTTTAGCATCTAACGGCGCAGTATATGTAATCCCCCGATGTGTGAGGTGAAATTACGGGCGGCGCAGGTTTCCACGCTTGCTCCGAAGCCTGCGCAGTATATGTAATCGCGCCCCTAGTGGATGTGCATTCAAATTTAAGTCAGATATTGCTTAAGCACTAATTCAATGGTGCACTAAGATGAGTGTGCACTAAAGGGACACTGAACCCAAATTATTTATTTCGTGATTCAGATTGAGCATGCAATTTTAAGCAACTTTCTAATGTACTCCTATTATCAATTTTCTTCGTTCTCTTGCTATCTTTATTTGAAAAAGAATGCATCTAAGCTTCTTTTTGTTGGTTCAGTACTCTGGACAGCACTTTTTATTTGTGGATGAATTTATCCACCAATCAGCAAGAACAACCCAGGTTGTTCACCAAAAATGGGCCGGCATCTAAACTTGCATTCTTGCATTTCAAATAAAGATACCAAGAGAATGAATAAAATTTGATAATAGGAGTAAATTAGAAAGTTGTTTAAAATGTCATGCTCTATCTGAATCACAAAAGAAAAAAATTGGGTTCAGTGTCCCTTAAGTCTAAGGTGCACAAGTAATAGAGTTCTTCATTTAATTCTATGCAATACTATTAATAAAAATGGTATACTTCAGGTCTTAAAGAGCGCTACATTTTACAGACCTATTTTTGATTGAATTTGAGCACAATACTTTACACACCACTTGTAATAAGAGCACAACAAATGCACAAACACTCCCTGTGCTACCCGGTATATAAACTATAGGGTGCACTAAAAAAAAGTTTTAGCCATATTGAGATGTTTTGGTATCCACATGTAATACCAGATAGTGCATTATTACTTGAACAAGGTTGTGCAAAAGATAAGGCAGTCTGCACTATCGTTTGATTGTGTTACAAGCCACTGCTGACTTTCTGAGCAGTTATGGTGTTTGAATGCTGGTGCATGTGTGCACTCACAGCATATGTGTGTATGAAACTTAAACAGTGATAGCTTTTATTAGCAGCCTTTTTGCTAATGAAAATATATTGCAAAAACTATTGTATTTAAAATTGAAAGGCACCTATGCACATTGTAATTATGCACATTTTGACCATTATGCTCAAAGTACAGTTTTAACTGATTAAATTATAAAATGATTGCAATTAAGATTTTATTGCTAATTATAAAAATATATAAAATAACTGGGAATTATATGAAGTTGTCAATTGCACATGCCATGAATTTATATTATTAATTTAGTTGGAAAAATGCTTTCAAACACATTACACTGCAATTATCAATATTGAATCAATTAGCTGAATCTTTAACACATCCTTTGCTTCCATTATTGTCTGGGAAATTCCTTTCTAAAATGGATATGAATGGCCTTCTTGTTATAGCCTTTCAGGTGTTTAAACAGCTTTTAATGTTTTATTGTATATTTAACTCTGGTGGTAATTGAAAAGGCAGTGCTTCTATATGTAAGTATATATTATAAATTACATTAAATACAGTAGATCTGCATAATCAACAAATGCTTGAAAAAAAGAGAAATGCAATAGCACATTTATCAGCACTTTATCATGTGACATTCATCAACCAATCACATATTCATATACACTGTGAACTTTTGCACATGTTCAGTTGTAGCTGGTGCCTCAGAAAGTATGAATATAAAAAGACAATTTGATAATTGAAGTAAATTGTAAAGCCTCTTAAAGGGACATTCCAGTCAAAATTTAAATGCACATAGATTAATTACATCTTTGAATAGAAAATATTTGCAATATACATGTATTAGCAAAGGTTATCACTGTTTTAGTGTTAACTTTTTTCTCTGCATGTGCATGTGAAGCATAGCTAGATATTGTCACTGCACCCACATTTTAAATAATGTAGCTACTCAGATCATTACTGGGGCTTGTATCGTGTCAGCAATTAACAAATTGAGTCATTACCAGATGGTACAAGCACCATGTATATTACAAAATTGCTTCTGTTCAATACCGAAATGCACCGGTTTTCAATTTTGGCTGGAATATCCCTTTAAAACTGCATGCTTTATCTGAATTATGAAATTGTAATTTTGATTTTAGTTCCCTTAACTAGTTTTCAATTTCTTACTTAGAAGACATTTATGAGGTCAATACATTATATGATTAATTTAAAAATAAAATCAAGATTTAACCAAACAAATGTGCTAATAAACTTGGTAGAAAACAACAGAAAACGAACAGTTGAGTCATAGCTTTGGAACCAATCAAATACATCTTTATCCAGATTCCTTTTTAATGTGAGAGATCTGCTTAGAAGTTGTGGTGATGTTATTTAAAAGGCTGTTCCTATTGTTATTTACTGTGTCCTATAGTGTGAGTTTTAGTTTCTTGGTAAATCTGGAGATTATTGATAAAAGTCTGGAAATCTGAAGAAGGGTTGTTCAAGGTGACATAATATCTGCAATGCTGGGTTAATATTTTGTGAAAGCATTAGTTTTCTTGCAGGGTAAATTTAGAAGGAACTGGTATTTGGGGGAGAGGATGCAAACTATGGCTTTCATATGCTTGGCATAGTCAAAGTATGATTCTTCAAATTAAAGTTATTTTGATGTATATTCAGATGTGTAGCACACTTTAGAACCTCAACTCCCCATTTATGATCCTAATCTCAGTCTCAGATCATATAAACTGATTAAGGGGACATAGAAATCACAATTAAAGTGCCATGATTTTGACTGAGCATACCATGAGTTATTAGTGTGTAAATGTCTTGAGCACTTAAAGGGACAGTTCACCCCAAAAATTATCCCATTTAAATTGTTCTCAATGATCCATTTTACCTGATGGAGTGCATAAAAATTGTTTATAAGGGGGGGGCGGAGCTAGCCAGCCAGGAAGATGGCCGCGGCTTACTAGAGCTCCTGTGCCCAATCTGGCTGAGAGGCGATTAAAATCAAGCCCAGCGACAACAAAGGAGTCACAAGTGCGTAAGACCATAGCACAATAAGCACAGCTTCTGAATTCGGCTGAATTTTGAGTCATCGATACCCCGGAGCGATGTGAACAGCGCCTGAGGCGCACTCCACCCACGCCAGTATAATCGTTCCAGAGCACAACCATGCTGCACACTGGGCCCTGCAACCACATGCCTCAACGGGTCAGCGGTAAGACAGTCTGAAAAAATGCTAACTGTGAGATAACACGCAAGGGTCTGTAAAAAGCAATTATCACGCAGCCCATTTTATCGCTCATGCTGCACTGAGAAGGGGCGCGGTAGGCCGCGCTTCATAAAGAGTACCTCTCCTAGCGCTTCTGAGGTGAAGAACGGGGAAAGCAGTAGCACTTAAACATTTCTGGGATATAAACCCCTCTAATCCCCCCCTTCCCTCGATGGCTGGACAATTTTATTATTAGTAGAGACAAAAGGGAGGATACACAAAGCACGCACATTCATGAGCCCATGTGACGGAGCATAAGTCTCAAGAATTAGCCTACAACAGAAAAATGATAGGGGTCTTGTGGCCTCACGCTTTTGAGCCTATGCTACAATCAAACTGCAAAGACAAGGCCTTCAGTTTCCTACAGCACAAAACAGGAATAAAGGGAAAGTCATCAGCATAGTGGCCTTTTTCTATATATACTTTTCCCTATTCTGCACCTTCTGCATCTGACCTGCCTTTAATTATTCCGGAGACTCACTAATAAGCATACACCTGCAGTTCCTAAAGATTTAATTTAAAAGCAATTAGGCATGATCTGAGCAGAGCAACTGAGCACACAAGATTCAATCATGTCACCCAAAAAGCTTAGCAAAAAGGGTTTAGGCCCCAAGCCACGTGGCCACACAACTCCATCTGTTAACAGCTACTTTAAATCAGTAGAAAATCAAGCTGCTGCTACCAGTATTACAGAGGACCCTGAATCACTCGCTGCATCTTCTTCGTCAGATTCCGACACGGAGACTATAACTGACACTATCACAATACCAAAAGCTCTGTTTGAAGTAAAGCAGTGCATTAAAGAGGAAATCAGTGATCTTAAAAGGGAATTGGGAGAGATCGGACACAGGGTAGAAGCAGTGGAGAGTACACAGGATGCTCATGCCTCAGCAATAACAGACCTTCACAACATTATTCTTAAACAGCACAGGGAGATCCATGACTTGGAAGAAAAAATGGACGACGCAGAGAATAGAGGCAGAAGGCACAACATTAGAATAAGGGGCATTCCCGAAGCTATCCCGACTACCGACCTAGACCAATATCTACAAGACCTCTTTAATTTCTTAAAGCAAACAGAGCCTCCTGCAAAAATAGACATTGATAGAGCTCATAGGGCTCTGAGACCAAGACCCTTGGACTAGCAGCCTCCAAGAGATGTGATTGTCCGCATTACAAATTTCAAGGAAAAGGAAGATATTATGAAGCAGGCTCGGGAGAAACAACCCATAAAATATGAGAATGCAGAACTACAATTCTACGCAGATCTCTCCCAAAGGACCCTTGCCAAAAGAAAGGAATTTAAACCGTTCACCTTATCACTTCGAAAGATGAACATCCCTTACAGATGGGGATTCCCCTTCCACCTTATAATCCTAAGGCAAGGAAAAAGATACTCATGTTCTTCATTGGAAGACATCCCAAAGATATGCACAGAATTAGACATTCCAACCCCAGAAGGGGTGAAAACACAGGCTACTCAGGAACAATCAAGCTCAGAGACCAACGGTGGTCCTTTGCCACAGAGGAAAGAGTGGCAACACGTTCAGCCTAAGAAGACTCGTCGACCCAGCACACACAGTCAACCACAATTGAAAGAAAAGGGTTGATTGAGACTGTTTGAATAGTATCCTTTTTTGTTGTCTTGCAATGCAATCTTTATATAAAAATTATTTTTCTAGATGCTGCAGGGGTAGGTCCCCCCCTAGTATACTTAAGCATGTCGTGAGACATAGGTAACACCCAACATACGGGTAGGGGCCATATAAAGTCCGTACTGTTAGAATATAAATTTCAGACACATGTTTGTCGAGTTAATAAATTAAAATTTGACTAAGTTTACTTAGACTTAATAATGTTTAACAATTACATGTTTAATCTCACAAAACTAGAAGTTGAGCCATGTTAGGCTTATTGTTAGTTTATGCAGTTCTCTCAGCCAGTCGGGAGAACTAGTCTCCCTTAGTGTTGATGATGCAACAAGCGCTCCTCATGCTCAGGTAGCGCTTGGAATGTTAAATTGTTAATTGTAATTTTCTTTTTCTTCTTTGCTATTTTTGTTTATGTTTTTGTTTATATTTTTCTACACAGAGTGCAGTACCCGGGTATTCATCTTGGTGAGTGTGGCAGGAAATCTCATTTCATTCACATAATTTCTGTCAAAAAGCACAGGTATGAGTAGGAATAACACACAGGATGTAATCATCCTCACCCAAAATGTTAAGGGCTTCAATAGTCCAAATAAGCGCAGAATGGCCTTACTAGACCTACACAAGAAAGGGGGGCACATCCTAATGCTACAAGAGACACATTTTAAGTCTGGTCATGTTCCTAAGTTTTTTTCTTCCAACTACCCCTTGCACTTCCACAGTTCCAACCCATCCAAAAAAATCAATGGTGTCAGCATTTTGATACATAGGTCCATTGCTTTCACTAAAACCCACATAGAACATGATAAAGATGGTAGATTCTTATGCGTTACAGGTCTTCTTTTTGGAAAACCTGTAACATTAGTGAATGTTTATGCCCCAAATAGATCCCAAAGCTTGTTCATTAATACTACTACCAATACCATCCTGTCACATATTAAAGGATCTTTAATCCTAGCGGGAGATCTCAATGTACCCCTAAATCCTAAAATGGATTGTACCAATCCAGACACAAGAATTAAAATACCCAAAATGCAAACTATCTGGCAGAATCTCAAATTACTAGGGGTACATGATACATGGAGGTACATGAACCCACAGAGAAGGGATTTTACCTTTTTCTCAAACCCAAATAGGTGTTACTCCAGGTTAGATTACATTTTAATTGACCACCTAGCACTCTCCTACATGAAAACAGCTGACATCTCGCACACCACTTGGTCTGACCATTCCTTGGTCTCATGCAGATTAACATGGCCCTCAGCCCCTCTCAGAACATTCCAATGGAGACTGGATGAGTCGCTACTAAAGGGTAAAACACAAATAACTAATTTAGCTAAACACATTAAATCCTATTTCTCCCTGAACGACACACCTGAGGTTAATATCACCACCCTTTGGGAGGCTCACAAAAGTACAATTTGAGGGGAGCTTATCAAGACCAAAGCATACGTGACGAAGAAGAGTAGGGAGAAATTCTCTTCTCTAGCGAAAGACATAGCTGACTTAGACTTTCAACACAAACAATATCCAGACAACCCATCTATTTTGGAAAACCTTAACGCCAAACGAGACCAATTAAATAACTTACTCCAGTTGACCACTCAGAGGCAACTACTGTCCTTCCAACAAACATTTTATAGTGAGGGAAATAAACCAGGTAAATGGTTAGCGAGAACCTTGAAGAAAAGACAACAACGCACATATGTACACTCAATTAAAAGCAAATCAGGTAGACAGGTAGAGGATACCCATAAGATTGCGGAGGAATTCAAGGCTTATTACCATAAACTTTATAATTTATACCCAAATAGGAACACTCAGGCCCACTCCTATCACTGTAAGCAATATCTAGATCAAATACAAATCCCGCAGTTAAATGCAGAACAGTCTAAAGCACTAGATCAACCCTTCAACCTCAGAGAAGTGCTAGATGCAATAAAAACCCTAAAGCCTAACAAAGCACCGGGCCCAGATGGCTTTTCTGGGCTTTATTATAAAACTTTTTCCAAACTCCTCGCCCCATATTTGACCTCTTTATTTAATCATGTATCAGATAGCACATGTTTCCCGGACACCATGCTCCAGGCTGTGGTGACAGTACTAGAAAAACCAGGTAAAACACCAGATCATCTGGCCAACTTCAGACCAATTTCGTTACTTAACACAGATCTAAAGCTATACGCAAAAATTCTAGCCACCCGAATAAACAAATTACTACCCCTAATAATTCACCAAGACCAGGCAGGCTTTGTGCCGTTTAGGGAAGCAAAAGACAACACAGTGAAAGTCCTAAATCTATTAGATTACGTGCAATTGACAGACATCCCGACTCTATTTGTATCCACCGACGCCGAGAAGGCATTTGACAGACTTGACTGGACCTACTTACAGATGACTCTTAGACAGTACAACTTCCCCAATCACTTTATACAAAAAATAATGGCTCTTTATACCACCCCTTCGGCACAGATCAGGGTAAATGGGACCTTGTCCGAACACTTTGAAATTAGAAATGGATCCAGACAGGGCTGCCCCCTCTCACCTTTACTATTCATTCTCTCCCTAGAACCCCTAGCAATCAAACTCAGATCAAACAGCAACATTAAGGGAATACAGATAGGACCAAGGAACCATAAGCTGGCCATTTACGTGGACGACTTGTTACTAACACTGACTGATCCGTTAGAATCTATTTCTCACGCCCTATTGGAACTTGACTCTTTCGGTAAGGTGTCTAATTTCTCAGTCAACACGTCAAAATCTGAATTCCTGCCAGTGAGGGTACCACATCTAGTTCTAGAAGCTATTAAGACACAATGCCCCCTTAAAATGCAGACCAAATGCCTTAAATACCTGGGTATCTATCTTACTCCAGACAGACAATTCACACGTAAATATAACTATGAGAAATTGATTACTGAATTTCAATCACTAACTTCCTCCTGGCTTTTAAAAAATGTCTCTTGGCTGGGTAGGATCCAGGCAGCGAAAATGGTGTTATTGCCCAAAGCATTATACATATTACAAACTGTCCCCATTCAAAACATTTCCAGAGAGATTAATATATTACAAAAAATAATGAATTACTATATCTGGAGGCGCAGACCTCCACGTATTAGTAAAAGCACGATTTACAAACTCACGACACAAGGAGGTCTGGGTGTTCCCCACCTTAGCTCCTACAAGTTAGCTATCTCACTCCAAAGAGTAGTGGATTGGTGCAGATACGAGTTTGATCAATCCAAGGGTTGGTTACAGATAGAAACATCTCTAGCGGGCACTGATACCATTGGCAGTTTGTGCTGGAACCCCTCAGCTGTAAAAAGTCCAACAATCTCCCAATTATGTATTACTAATGAAAGTTGGAAAGATTGGCTTTCTGTCCTTAAAACACATCCGAAAATCTCCACTAAATACTCCCCGCTCACGAATCTACTATCAAACCCCGAATTTCCCCCAGGATTACAAATAGAAAGAAACACAAACACAAACTCCCCCCTGATTGCACAGATCCAAATTCACACTTTATTAGACAAACATCAACTAATGAAAAAGCAGCAAATTGACCTGTTATCTCTCCCCTTTTTCACCTCCTGGTTCAACTATCACCAGGCTAGACACTTCATCCTCTCACATAAATACAAAGCGGACTTTACACGTCCACTTACACAATTTGAACAAGCCTGCTCAAATGGATCAGAAAACTTGAGATCAATCTCCTCACTGTATAAATTAGTATTAGAAAATAGATTCGACAAACTGCCTTCATATACAATTGGGTGGGATAGAGAACTGGCAGTACACACAACCCCCAAAGAATGGCTTTCTAGATTCAAAAGACTGTCACAGTCAGCACATTCTTCTAGAGCAAAAGAAACAAATATCAAAACCTGCATGCGCTGGTATATGACTCCATCAAGACTGAAACGAATATATAAAAATAGTCCAGGTAAATGCTGGAGGGGGTGTGAACAAGAGGGTAACATGAAACATATCTGGTGGGAATGTGATCCAATTAGACAGTTTTGGCTTGAGATCTTTAAAGATGTCAATAAGGTCCTATCTACTCAATTATCCCCTGATCCGGAGCTGATATTGCTTCAAGGATCTCCCCAGGTAGCATGCAAGCTACGCAAACAGTTATTCCAAATCATGATAAACACAGCAAAACAAATGATACCCAGATATTGGAAATCAGCCACAATCCCAAGTATCAGTGAATGGAGAAAGCTTGTCAGCACAGACCTAATTTTAGAAAGATTCTACTATCTTAGATTGGATAATCTAGATTTTTTCGATAATATGCTTTTCCTTTGGGAGTCCTTCATACTAGCCTTGCCCAAATAGGGGATGCAGTTGTGCCTACCCTCAAATTCTTCTATATAAATTAATAACATACTCCTCAAGACTCCTGCCACATGTCAAGCCGAACACTTTCTGATGTCCTGCCGCACTAATTACCCGGGTACACTTTCAATTACATTTACACTCAACCTTTTATATTCAACATTTTAATTTTTGTTTCAGTCCATTGAATTTATTTATTTCTATTTGTTTTATTTTTATTTTATGTTTTTATTTTTATTTTTATTATTGTTTCAAATGTTAGAGTCTATTATAACTCTGAAATAAGGCCCGATTGAAATCAGACCTGGCATTGTTCATTACCATCGAACTTTAAACTTTTACATATGTTGATGCTTGCCAGGATCATCTTTTTTGCTCATATGAAAAGACTAAATATCACCTGGACTAGACATTTGTAGACTAAGGAAGCCCATGACTTCCTCTACGTTTAAAAGATGCCATCTAATGTTTTTGTATGAATCACACCAATTATTCTTTTTGTTCAATTGTATTATCATTTTCTTTTATTGTTATGTAAAACTCAAATAAAAACCAAATATATAAAAAAAAAAATTGTTTATAAGTAGCTCCTTTTCCCTTATTTTGGCCTTTGAAATAGCTTGTCGTATCCCAACCTATACTGAAAGTTTTGATACTGAAGTCTCAGCTATTGAATAGCCTAAGTAAACACAGCCAGCAGAAGAAATGACACTCCCAGTGGGCTGCAGAATAGTTAAGTAATACAATGATAATTTTCCATTGTTCTCTCTATGTATTGAGCTTTGTTCCAGACAAATATAAGATAAGAAAGCAAGGGTACACAAAGTGATAACATAATGAGATATGATATTACCTGAAGCTCAACCCATTGTAATAGACTGTGGTTTAAAAGCACAAAACCAGCTACTTCATATAAAAAAAATAAACCTGAAAATTCAATTTCTCATACATTTTATACCCTGCAGCTGGTATAACAAGTCATTGAAAATACATTAATATGAAAACAATTATACAGTGTACTATCCCTTTAAGGCAGTGTTTCCCAACCACAGTCCTCAACTACCCCCAACAAGCCTGGTTTTCATTATAGCTAAACCAGTGCACAGGTGAAGTAATCAGCTGATCAGTAACCATGGTTACTAACCTGCTCTCAGCTGATTATTTCACCTGTGCACTGGTTCAGCTATAATGAAAACCAGGACTGTTGGTGGTACTTGAGGGCCGCGGTTGGGAAACACTGCTTTAAGATATAACATTGTTACAAACATTGCTGCAAACACTGCTACAATATAGTGCACAAGACACATACACAATCAATATAGGCAAATCCTCCACTGCTTTGGTGTAGCATTTTGTGCAACACAATACAAATATTGATTCTCTCAAATGGTGTGCAATAGAAAAATGTGTGCACCAAAGCGAGGTGGAGATAGGTGCAAACATTTATGCAAATGTGAGATGTTTTTGGTCTTTAAGCTAAATACGAGAGTGCAACAAAAGCTCAATACAGATTAAGACCTTATCAACTACTGGGAGTAACTTGCAGCTCATTCGTCCATCACAGTAGACCACTGGTTAACCATTAAACTTTGGGAGACATTTAAATATGGGTTGTTCAGAACATTGAGTGAAATAGTCGTAATAACATCAGTATATATTTTTATGGGTCACTGTTTATTAATTTTGACAATAGGACACGTTATGTCTCCTAATATAAATTTGTATAATCAAATCCATTTGTTTCATAATGTCAATGCTTGGCCCTTATAACTGATCCATACCGTATTACAAGTATGTATATATTTTTAACAGAATGTAGGGAATGTTTTATTATATGTTTTAACCAATTGTAAAATATTCAGGGCTAGATAACAAGTGGGGCGCTTTATTATTGTGTACCCACAAACGGGAAAATTTGCAATCGCAAGTGGCTGGTTATTGCTACCGCAAGCTCTTAAAACATTAACCAGTTTTGCAGCACTGTATTGTAGTTGTTCTCTTCAAATATCACTTTGCTCTGGCTGCACTGTGTTAAGCAAAACTTACACAGTGCTGTCAGAAGCACAGCGCTGTTTAAAGAGAAAAGTCTGATGTGGAGCAGAGCTGCAAAGCAAAAGCTCTTAAAGTTCCTGCATGTGTCCTGTTCTTCCTACAAACATGCTGCATTTTCTGCGATGACATTTTAGATCACAGTATGTTCTACCTTGAGGTTGTAAATATATATGTATATGCTTATATTTTTCATCAAGGAGTTGCAGTAGTCAATCTTTGTAAAAGAGAAAACACAACAAAGGGCCAGTACACACATATATATATATATATATATATATATATATATATAGGAAACCTGCAACGTTCATATCCTATGTCTATCTACCTGCGTTTTATTTGATCTAGTTAAATCAAATCCTATCCAACCCAGCACTGATCAAGTCTGCTGGAGAAGAGGGAAAAGGAAAAAATGGACCAGTCATCACTGCCAATGGTTAATGAGGTCATATTCAGAATTCAATCCTTTAGGTACCCTTGTTTGCAATTTGAAAATCCAATACATTTCCCTCTTCCCCAGCAGACAATCCCTGTCTCCCCCTTTAGGGGGACAGTATACTCGTTCGATGGCCTGCCATCTTAGAGTTTGGAGACTTTTTTGATGTTTATTTGCAAAATGCTGTACAAGCGGTGTAGTCGCCTGTCCTGCCTGTATTGTGGACAAATGATTATGCATTCTCACTTTTATCTCATTTGTCGTTAGTCCCACGTACTGCAAATGACATGCTGTACAAGTGAGGAGATAAATAACGTATGTTGAAGTACACTTGAGACAGCTTTCTATTGGAAATGTTTCACCTGTATATTCTGACCTGAAAATGTTAGATGGTAAAACATATTCACATACCTTGCATTTACTAAGACATTTGAAGATGTCTTTGTGTATAAGCCAAGAGATTTTTGGTTCGTTTAGAACCGGAAGCACTGAGGGAGATAAGATATTCCCCAATATTGTAGTTCATCTGTATGAACAATGTAAACCTTTAGAAATACACTGTTCCAATTTATCGTCAGCTGCCAAAAATTTAAAGTGTTGTTTAACAATGTTACATATTTCAGGGTACTCTTCACTATATTCAGTTACAAATGTAACCCCTTTATGATCATTGAGTGCGTTTTTATCTGTGTGGATTAGTTTATTTCTATCCATTAAATCTACTTGATGTTTTGCCTTAGAGATTATTTTCTCCTGATAACCTCTATTTCTTAATCTTGTAGATAGATCAAGAGACTGCTGTTTATATACTTTATCTGATGTGCAATTGCGTTTGACCCTAATGAACTGACCCTTAGCCACCGCAAATGGCACCTGACTAGGGTGACAACTTTTACCATGCAAGAGGGCATTGCCAGCTATGGGTTTTCGATATATTTCAGTTTGAATATTGCCCTCTCTTGTACCAATCAAAGTAATATCTAGAAAGTGTATGGTGTTATCACTCAGGTAACACCATATATATACATATATATGTATGTGTTAATATGTGTTTAAACACATATAAATACATAAAGATATATGTATATAATCCTATAATATATATTTACACTTTGTTGCAGATTGCCGTGCGACTTACCCCCTTCGCTGCGCTAATTATTATGCTTTGTCTGACAGCATGAGAATGAGCACTCTGGTATTACAAAGTGAAGCGCAAACATCGCTTTCACGTAAGCAATATTTTGCATTCCACTAGTAATCTGGCCCTCATATTTTTCTAAGCTAACGAGATGGAAGAGCAAGATAGACTATGATTATGGCAGAATACCAAAACGCGTAAGCTACATCTTGTTTCACCTCACTTCTATTCTGTTGTGAGCGCTTTTGTTTTAAGGATACAAAGAATAAAGATTTCGGATTTTACATGACAAGCATTCTAGTTTGTGGTTACTTTTACAACAAAGTATACCAGAAGAAAGAGCTACGTGTGTTTTTCTTTTTATGCTGTATGCTTATCTGAATAATGAAAGTTTAATTTTGATGTCCATGTCCCTAACTGGAGCATCTGGGCTTTAAGCACAGTTACTGATGCATATATACAGTACCTCTAAAGGTCCACTTTTCAGAGCACTCTGCTTTTTCTCTCAATCATAAGGCATTGCAGGAAGCAAGTTGTCTCCCTTCCTCTTTAAATGCTAGACTTGCAATGTAAGATGGCACTTTTCTAAAGACCTATTTTATCTGTTTATTTAAAATATTTGCACTTATTAATTAGGTAAATTTCCACAGTTCTAGATACATTTATTGAAAGTCAGTAATTTTCCAATTTCAAATGGTTAATACATGGCTCTTATTTGAAGAAGGCAATAAAACAGTGAATTGTGCATCAGGCAATTGTAAGGAAATAGGAAGCTGTACTGAGTTGCTAACAGTTATACACAGAAATGGTATAAATAATTCATGTGCATGATCGCTAAACCCGTCCCTCTAACACTTGCTAATGAGGAGGGCAGTAAATAAGGGAAATTGAGGCCTGCAGTAAATAAGGGAAATTGAGGCCTATCTATGGTTCCTCGTTATATTCTACTACATTATTTGATTAAAAACAAATACATGTTAATACTTTATTGTTTTTTGGGGAGTTTTACATTTTGTGACCAAACCCAAATTCATGTTTTAAACTGTTAAAATGTTTTGCTTTCTGTGCCCATATAAATATCCATTTTAAATAACTATTCTTTGGATTCTCAGGCCTATGTTTTGCAATGCTGATTTTTTTTTCCTATTATATCTGAGAAACTCCACATTTTTCTCCCTCGTGCCCTCACACCTGAAACACAACAAACAAAATAGGTCAGAGTATAATTACTAACCAGGTATATCAGGTTTCTTTTTACTTTTTTGATTATTTTTTTTACTCTTTTATCTGACTCACTTCACTTGCTAGTAAGATATCCCCATTATATACTTTTATTATAATTATTACAAAAGCATTTTTACTCTTATTATCCACATTAAAGCACAGATTACGCTAGAACAAGTATTTTATGCTTTAAAATTGTTGCAATTATGATGTGGGAAACGGTTTCTTTTTGTCTGAGTAAACTGAACTTAAAATTATCATATGTGGAAACCATAAATATTCCTCCTGATAAAAGATTACTATATAATTTAACTACATACCTTGATATAAACCTTATTTTCTTGCCTTATATGTTTCACTCATAAATCATAATCAAAATGGCCATTCACTAAATAAATAAATAAATGCCTAACAACCACTGGCAATACTATAATTCTAAAAAATATATAATATGACTGCCTACCGTTTGAATGCATTTTTCACTTAATAGGTCAATATAGTGTTAAAATTACATGCTCTTAGCTGGAGTGGAGGTGGTGGATGAGGACACCAAAGTCTTCCTGCCCCACCGGGAAGATCAGTCCCCGGCGCCAGGAACCAGATTAAGAGCAGCCGGATTACTCAACGGTGAGAACCACTTTTGGGGTTAAATAGGGTTATTTGGGGGTGTTTTTTATTTTCTAGTTTAGGTTTTTTTTTTAGTTAGATTTGTTATTTTCGGGGGTGGGGGGTGTAATATTTCTATTCCCTAAAAAGCTGGTCACTTTAGGGCAATATTTTTAGTGTTAGGGTTTTGGTTTTGGGTGTTTTTTTTTTATTTTATTGGCCATGTAGTTTATTGTTAGGTATAATGCTGTTTTTTTTATTTTGGATACTGTATTTTTTTTTTTGTAATTTTTTTTTATAGTAACTTAGATTATTTTTTGTAAGTTAGTGAGGTTAGTTTAGAAGAGGGTTAGTTTAGAGGGGATTTAGGCGTAGTTCTAGTTTGCATTGGGAGGTTGGGGTTTAGGCCTTAATCTTCTAACCACCTCCCTACCTGTATGGGGTTTATTAGGGGATTATTGATAGTTAGTATTTATTAGGCCTTAATCTCCTAACCACCTCCATACCTTTATGGGGGTTGATTAGGTGATTATTGTTAGTAAGTATTTATTAGGCTTTAATCTCCTAACCACCCCCATACCTGTATAGGGATTGATTAGGTGATTATTGATGGTTACCATTTATTAGGCCTTAATCTCCTAACCAACCCCATTCAGGTATGGTGGTTGATTAGGTGATTATTGATGGTGACCATTTATTAGGCCTTAATCTCCTAACCACTCCTCCATATCTATATGGAGATTGATTAGGTGATTATTGATGGTTACCATCTATTAGGCCTGAATCACCTTACCACCCCCATACCTGTTTGAGGATTGATTAGGTGATTAGGTTAGGGCAGTTTAGGGGTTAATAGTGCATTAATATATCATTTTTAAAATATTATGCATTGTTTTTTATGATATATATTATTTTAACTATTGTATATAAATTAATATTCATTTATTTTTTCTTGTTGTGTTTTTTTTATTTTTAACATAAATATATATTTTAAATGTATATTCATGTTACATTAGTATTACAATTGTTTTATTACATAACAGGCAGGCAGTTATGTAATACTATAATTATAATGCAACTGTCTTTTATAACATAAATATCTATTTTAAAAAATATATTTATATTTACAATAAATGCTTCAAGCAATGATATCTACATTTTAACTTGGACACAGTAGCTGGAGACAGGCACTTCTACTGCAGGTAACAGGTCTCCAAAAACTTCAAGAAAATACAAAGCCCTCTGGTGTTGGCTATGAATCAGGTGTCCCAGGTTCACATTAGGGCACGGCCTTGACAAGAACTTTAATGCTAATTGTATTGTCTTTAAATAGAAATAATAAATACAACAAGCAACATTAATTACCTTTTAATTTAAATGCAAATATGTAAACTATAATGCTTGTGGGATATTCCACTATCAGACCAAACTTGGCCAGTAGTCTTATTATCCCGTTGTCAAGCTGGCATGATAGGAAATATCCCAGATCCGGCAGAGAAAGTTTGCAACATGAGGTAGGCGGTACACACGGTAGGCAGGGTAGTCTTTAGCGGTAACAGGAGGGAAATCCAGTGGAATGTCAGTTTAAGGATAAACCAATAGAAGGATCGGAAACAGGCAGGAATCAGGAACAAAGGAAAATTTGTAATATAACAGTTCAGGGATAAACCAATAGAGTGGTCAGGCAGGCAGAGTTCGGTACCAGTATAGCAATACAGTTGTTCAAGGGTTAAGCAGGCAGAGTGGTCAGACAAGCAGAGTTCAGCAACAGTATTGCAATCCAGTACTTTAGGGGTTAAGCAAGCAGAGTAGTCAGACAGGCAGAGTTCAGTAACGTTATGGCAATCCAGTACTTTAGGGGTTAAACAAGCAGAGTAGTCAGACAGGCAGAATTCAGAAACGTTATGGCAATCCAGTTCTTTAGGGGTTAGGCAAGCAGAGTAGTCAGACAGGCAGAGTTCAGTAATGTTAACAATCCAGCACATACAGAGAATAGCACCCAGGAGCACACACAGTAACACCTATACTTGGGCAGTGATAGGTAGAAAGTGAGCAACTTACATAGGCTCAGGATTCGCGCCACAGGAGATCCTGACCAGCTCCAGAAGAAAAGAGACGTGCGGCGATGACATCACCGCCGCACGCACATAGGAGCCAATGGCTAGAGCAGCAAGCGCCGTGTACCTAGCAACAGCCAGAGCGGCGTGACATAAACATTATGGGCCAGATTACAAGTGGAGCGCTAAATATCGCTTTCAAGAAAGCAATATTTATGCTCCACTGTGTAATACCAGTGTACCCTAATGTGCGCTGGTATTATAAGATAACAGCTCGCGTTCACATTGTTGGGAAGCATTGCGCTCACGAGAGCGTGCTTCCATAGGCTCCAATGGTATCTACAATACTTGAAATAATCTACATTGTACATGACAATGCATATTTTGTTAAGGAGATGAGGTAAACGCCGGAGGGCCAGCAAAACCTTGCTGCCCTATACAGGCTCCTGAAACTCAGCACCGGACCAGAATTGAGCCCCAGTCTGCTGCTTCTTAAGAAGGGTGTCGATAGAGTAGGGTGCAGGGGATCAAGTCGCCCTTATAGTATGTTGTCGGCAATTTTACGAAGCACCTAGGGGACACTTCCAATCTGGTCCCCCATTCCTTCCAGAAGGTAGCACCCCCAAACAAGTGGTATACCTAAGTGCCTCATCAAATTGCTGACAATATACTAAAAGGGCGACTTGATCTCCTGCACCCTACTCGATTGACACCCCTTTTAAGAGGTGGCAGACAGGGGTTCAATTCCAGTCCGGCACTGAGTTCCAGTAGCCCGGATAGGCCGGCGAGGTTTTGCCAGCCCTCCGGCGGTCAGGCCTTCAGCATTTTAGCTCATCTCTGTGACACATTATTTAAACATTAATTATAACTTATATATAACTTCTATGTAAGAGAGATCACTGCATCTTTTTTTTTTTACTTTTCAGTCCATAAGAAGAATTGCCATTTGAAATGAAATAGGAAAAAAATACATTAGAAAATAATAGAACAGCTACATCTAGTTATACTAAAAGAGATATGGTTACTGTAAGATTTTCAAGTAGATTTGCACTTTAAAGTATGCCATGAATGACGAAATAAAAATAAAATAAAAAAATATATACACATTAACAGACATGGCATTTAAAAAATGTTTATGTGTATATATGTATATACTATATACAGTGTGCGTGTACTATATACACTGTGTGTGTGTATATATATATATGTATATATATATATATAATTTAGAAACAGGTATTGGCGCACCTCAAAACACATGAGACCACAAATTATTTCACATATTTAAACTTTTTTCCTTTTTTCTTAATGCTGCAAAAAATTGCCTTCTTAATATTTCTTATTTTTAAAAAAAATAAAGATGCGATCTTAGTCACACAATATGGCCATATTCTGCTCAGCCAGTCACCACAATTCTAATATATCAAAGTAGAATTTCCAATCTCTCATCCTTCATACTTCAAACTTGTTTCTCAATGCTGCAAAAAAAATGCTTTCTTAATATTTCCTAACACTATGAAATGAGCCAATGTAATTCTAATATACCAAAATGAAATTCCAACATTACAATATTATACCTCTCATCCAGAATGAATTTGATGAGGTTTCCTGGCTTTATATACACACAGTTAAAAATCTGTGTCTAGAACACACCTGAACTGGGTGGAGTGCTTTAAACCAAAGGGCTTTAGAATTACATTGGCTCATTTCATAGTGTTAGGAAATATTAAGAAAGCAATTTTTTGCAGCATTGAGAAACAAGTTTGAAGTATGTGAAATAATATGTAGCCAGGAAACCTCATCCCATGCAGTCTGGATGAGAGATTGGAAATTCTACTTTGATATATTAGAATTGTATTATTCAGCTTAGTTTGGCTAATTTCATACGGCTAGATTTAGAGTTTTGTCGGTAACGACCCGCGTAGCTAACGCTGGCTTTTTTCTGGCCGCATCTTTAAAATAACTCTGGTATTGAGAGTCCACAGAATGGATGCGTTAGGCTCCAAAAAAGGAGCGTAGAGCATATTTAACGCAACTTCAGCTCTCGATACCAGAGTTGCTTACGGACGCGGCCAGCCTCAAAAACGTGCTCGTGCACGATTCCCCCATAGGAAACAATGGGGCTGTTTGAGCTGAAAAAAAACCTAACACCTGCAAAAAAGCCGCGTTCAGCTCCTAACGCAGCCCCATTGTTGTCTATGGGGAAACACTTCCTACGTCTGCACCTAACACCCTAACATGTACCCCGAGTCTAAACACCCCTAACCTTACACTTATTAACCCCTAATCTGCCGCCCCCGCTATCGCTGACGCCTGCATATTATTTTTAACCCCTAATCTGCCGCTCCGTAAACCGCCGCTACCTACATTATCCCTATGTACCCCTAATCTGCTGCCCCTAACACCGCCGACCCCTATATTATATTTATTAACCCCTAACCTGCCCCCCACAACGTCGCCTCCACCTGCCTACACTTATTAACCCCTAATCTGCCGACGGACCGCAAAGCTATTATAATAAAGTTATTAACCCCTAATCCGCCTCACTCCCGCCTCAATAACCCTATAATAAATAGTATTAACCCCTAATCTGCCCTCCCTAACATCGCCGACACCTAACTTCAAACATTAACCCCTAATCTGCCGACTGGAGCTCACCGCTATTCTAATAAATGTATTAACCCCTAAAGCTAAGTCTAACCCTAACACTAACACCCCCCCTAAGTTAAATATAATTTAAATCTAACGAAATTAATTAACTCTTATTAAATAAATTATTCCTATTTAAACCTAAATACTTACCTGTAAAATAAATCCTAATATAGCTACAATATAAATTATAATTATATTATAGCTATTTTAGGATTTATATTTATTTTACAGGTAACTTTGCATTTATTTTAACCAGGTACAATAGCTATTAAATAGTTAAGAACTATTTAATAGCTAAAATAGTTAAAATAATTACAAAATTACCTGTAAAATAAATCCTAACCTAAGTTACAATTAAACCTAACACTACACTATCAATAAATTAATTAAATACAATACCTACAATTATCTACAATTAAACCTAACACTACACTATCAATAAATTATTTAAATAAAATATCTACAAATAACTACAATTAAATAAACTAACTAAAGTACAAAAAATAAAAAAGAACTAAGTTACAAAAAATAAAAAAATATTTACAAACATTAGAAAAATATTACAACAATTTTAAACTAATTACACCTACTCTAAGCCCCCTAATAAAATAACAAAGCCCCCCAAAATAAAAAATGCCCTACCCTATTCTAAATTAAAAAAGTTCAAAGCTCTTTTACCTTACCAGCCCTGAACAGGGCCCTTTGCGGGGCATGCCCCAAGAAATTCAGCTCTTTTGCCTGTAAAAAAAAACCATACAATACCCCCCCCAACATTACAACCCACCACCCACATACCCCTAATCTAACCCAAACCCCCCTTACATAAACCTAACACTAAGCCCCTGAAGATCTTCCTACCTTATCTTCACCATACCAGGTTCACCGATCCATCCTCGGAAGTCTTGATCCAAGCCTCGGAACTGTTGATCCAAGCCCAAGCGGGGGGCTGAAGAGCGACGTCCATCCTCAGGTTGAAGTCTGGATCCAAGCGGCGACTGAAGAAATCCATCCTCGGGCTGAAGTCGGAAGTCCATCATCTGGATGAAGTCTTCTATCAAGCCGCATCTTCAATCTTCTTTCTTCTGGAGCGGAGCAGAACCATCTTCTTCCAAGCCGACGCGGAACATCCTCTTCAACCGACGACTAGACGACGAATGACGGTTCCTTTAAATGACGTCATCCAAGATGGCGTCCCTCGAATTCCGATTGGCTGATAGGATTCTATCAGCCAATCGGAATTAAGGTAGGAATATTCTGATTGGCGGATGGAATCAGCCAATCAGAATCAAATTCAATCCGATTGGCTGATCCAATCAGCCAATCAGATTGAGCTTGCATTCTATTGGCTGTTCCGATCAGCCAATAGAATGCGAGCTCAATCTGATTGGCTGATTGGATACCATTGAGAAAGGCTCACGATAGAGCCGAAACGTCTGGTTTCTCTTTTTTCTGAATAAATCGGAGTTTGAAAAATTTCCTGTGTGCCGGCTGTTCTTGGATCGCATTCAACAACGGAGGCCGTCCGTTGGATCCAGTTCTCCTTTACTGTATGTATTTACCCTGCCGAGCACCTGGTGGATGAATAGCTGGCGAGTGCCGTTTCCCATGAACGATATATATATATATATATATATATATATATATATATATATATAAATCCAATCCAGAACATACACCTGGCGGGGTGTATATAGACAGTCCTTGAAAAAAACAGGCAGCACAGGAGATTTTGACAAAAAGCCTTTTAATGCATCAAAGCAAAAACAAGAGGGCCTTAACGCATAATGTTTTGGTTCTCTCTAGAACCTTTCTCAAATGGAGCCCAAAGCGACATAAACAAACTTTACAAAGACCAACCTTATATACCCAGTGATAATAACAGAGAAGAGGTAATTACCCTAGCAGCCGCCTTCCCGCTCCGGAACCAACCACCCATCACCCATCATAATTTATTTTTATTTCTTTCACCTAAAATTTAACTCTAAGGAGTTTGAAAAACAAAATTTATGCTTACCTGATAAATTTCTTTCTTTTGCGATGTACCAAGTCCACGGATTCATCCTAACTTGTGGGATATTGTCCTTCCTGACAGGAAGTAGCAAAGAGAGCACCACAGCAGAGCTGTCTATATAGCTCCCCGCTTAACTCCACCCCCCAGTCATTCGACCGAAGGCCAAGGAAGAAAAGGAGAAACTATAAGGTGCAGAGGTGACTGGGTTTACATAAAAAAAATACTATCTGTCTTGAATAGACAGGGCGGGCCGTGGACTCGGTACATCGCAAAAGAAAGAAATTTATCAGGTAAGCATAAATTTTGTTTTCTTTTGCATGATGTACCGAGTCCACGGATTCATCCTAACTTTTGGGATACCAATACCAAAGCTTTAGGACACGGATTAAGGGAGGGCCAAGACAGGAACCTAAACGGAAGGCACCACTGCTTGCAAAACCTTTCTCCCAAAAATAGCCTCCAAAGAAGCAAAAGTATCAAATTCATAACATTTTGAAAAGGTATGAAGCGATGACCAAGTCGCAGCCTTACAAATCTGTTCAACAGAAGCATCATTTTTAAAAGCCCATGTGGAAGCTACCGCTCTAGTAGAATGAGCTGTAATCCTTTCAGGAGGCTGCTATCCAGCAGTCTCCTAAGCCAAACGGATGATGCTTTTCAGCCAAAAGGAAAGAGAAGTCTCCGTAGCCTTTTGACCCCTACGCTTTCCAGAATAGACAACAAAGAAGATGTTTGACAAAAATGTTTGGTTGCCTGCAAATAAAATTTCAAAGCACGAACCACGTCCAAGTTGTGCAACAGACGTTCCTTCTTACAAGAAGGATTAGGACACAGAGAAGGAACAACAATTTCTTGATTGATACTCCTGTTAGTAACAACCTTAGGTAGGAACCCAGGCTTGGTACGCAAAACCACCTTATCAGCATGGAACACAAGATAAGGAGAGTCACATTGTAATGCAGATAGTTCCGAAACTCTTCAAGCTGAAGAGATAGCAACTAGGAACAAAACTTTCCAAGATAAAAGCTTAATATTTATGGAATGCTTGGGTTCAAAAGGAACCCCCTGAAGAACTCTAAGAACTAAATTTAGACTCCATGGCGGAGCAATAGGTTTAAACACAGGCTTAATTCTAACTAAAGCATGACAAAAAGCCTGAACGTCTGGAACATCTTCCAGACGCTTGTGCAACAAAATAGACAGAGCAGGTATCTGTCCCTTTAGGGAACTAGCTGATAATCCTTTCTCCAATCCCTCTTGGAGAAAAAACAAAATCCTAGGAATCCTGATTTTACTCCAGGAGAAGCCTTTGGATTTGCACCAAAAAAGATATTTATGCCATATCTTATGATAAATGTTCCTGGTAACAGGCTTTCGAGCCTGAATCAAGGTATTTATGACTGACTCAGAGAAACCCCGCTTTGATAGAATCAAGCGTTCAATCTCCAAGCAGTCAGTTGAAGAGAAATTAGATTTGGATGCTTGAATGGACCTTGAATCAGAAGGTCCTGTCTCAATGGAATAGACCATGGTGGAAGGGATGACATGTCCACAAGGTCTGCATACCAAGTCCTGCGTGGCCACGCAGGCGCTATCAAAATCACTGATGCTCTCTCCTGTTTAATTCTGGCAATCAGACGTGGAAGGAGAGGGAAAGGTGGAAACACATAAGCCAGGTTGAATGACCAGGGTACTGCTAGAGCATCTATCAGTACAGCCTTAAAATCCCTTGACCTGGAGCCGTAACAAGGAAGTTTGGCGTTCTGACGAGACGCCATCAGATCCAACTCTGGTGTGCCCCATAGCCGAACCAGCTGAGCAAACACCTCCGGATGGAGTTCCCACTCCCCCGGATGAAAAGTCTGACGACTTAGAAAATCTGCCTCCCAGTTCTCTACACCTGGGATATAGATCGCTGACAGATGGCAAGAGTGAGCCTCTGCCCATTGGATTATTCTTGAGACCTCTATCATCGTTAAGGAACTCTTTGTTCCACCCTGATGATTGATATAAGCCACAGGCGTGATGTTGTTCGACTGAAACCTGATGAATCTGGCCAAAGCCAGCTGAGGCCATGCCTGAAGAGCATTGAATATCGCTCTTATTTCCAGAATATTTATCGGTAGGAGAGCCTCCTCCCGAGTCCACAAACCCTGAGCTTTCAGGGAATTCCAGACTGCACCCCAGCCCAGAAGACTGGCGCCTGTCGTCACTATAACCCATTCTGGCCTGCGGAAACACATTCCCTGGGACAGATGATCCTGTGACAACCACCAAAGATGAGTGTCTCTGGTCTCTTGATCCAGATTTATCTGAGGAGATAAATCCACATAATCCCCATTCCACTGATTGAGCATGCATAGTTGCAGTGGTCTGAGATGCAAGTGAGCAAACGGAACTATGTCCATTGCCGCTACCATTAGTCCAATAACCTCCATACACTGAGCCACTGATGGCCGAGGAATGGAATGAAGAGCTCGGCAGGTGGACAAAATCTTTGATTTCCTGACCTCCATTAGAAATATTTTCATGTCCACCGAGTCTATCAGAGTCCCTAGAAATTAAACTCTTGTGAGGGGGGAAAGAGAACTCTTTTTTACGTTCACTTTCCACCCGTGAGACCTTAGAAAGGCCAACACTAAGTCCGTGTGAGACTTGGCTAGTTGGAAGGACGACACTTGAATTAGAATGTCGTCTAGATAAGGCGCCACTGCTATGCCCCGTGGCTTTAGACCCGCCAGAAGGGACCCTAGCACCTTTGTGAAGATTTGCTGCGCCGTGGCCAACCCGAAAGGAAGAGCCACAAACTGATAATGCTTGTCCAGAAAGGCGAACCTGAGGAACTGGTGATGATCTTTGTGGATAGGAATGTGCAGATACACATCATTTAAGTCCACGGTGGTCATATATTGACCCTCCTGGATCAATGGTAAGATAGTACGAATGGTCTCCATCTTGAAAGATGGAACTCTTAGGAATTGGTTTAGGATCTTGAGATCCAGAATTGGTCTGAAGGTTCCCTCCTTTTTGGGAACTATAAACAGATTGGAGTAGAACCCCTGCCCCTGTTCTGCTTTTGGAACTGGGCAGATCACTCCCATGGTAAAAAGGTCTTATACACAGCGTAAGAACGCCTCTCTTTTTGTCGGGTTTACAGACAATTGAGAAAGATGGAACCTCCACCTTGGAGGGGAATCCTTGAAATCTATAAGGTATCCATGGGTTACAATTTCTACTGCCCAGGAATCCTGAATGTCTCTTGCCCAGGCCTGAGCAAAGAGAGAGAGTCTGCCCCCTACTAGATCCGGTCCCGGATTGGGGGCTACCCCTTCATGCTGACTTAGTGGCAGCAGCAGGCTTTTTGGCCTGTTTACCTTTGTTCCAAACTTGATTAGGTCTCCAGGTTGGCTCTGCAGCAGGGGAAGAGGTAGAGGGACCACTCTTGAAGTTTCGAAAGGAACGAAAATTATTTTGTTTGGTCCTTGTCTTATTTGACTAATCCTGAGGGAGGGTATGACCCTTCCCTCCAGTAATGTCTGAAATGATCTCTTTCAATGCAGGCCCGAATAGGGTCTTACCTTTGAAAGGGCTGGACAAAAGCTTAGATTTAGATGACACATCAGCTGGCCAGGACTTAAGCCATAACGCTCTATGCGCTAAAATGGCAAAACCTGAATTCTTAGCCGCTAATTTAGCAAGATGAAAAACGGCGTCTGTAATAAAAGAATTAGCCAATTTAAGAGCCTTAATTCTGTCCAAAATATCATCGAGTGGGGTCTCCATCTGAAGAGCCTCTTCTAGAGCCTCAAACCAAAAGGCAGATGCAGTGGTTACAGGAACAATGCGTGCTATAGGTTGAAGAAGAAAAATTTTCTTTAGGAAACCCTCTAATTTTTTATCCATAGGATCAATGAAAGCACAACTGTCTTCAATATGTATAGTTGTACGCTTAGCCAGGGTAGAAATATCTCCCTCCACCTTAGGGACCGTCTGCCATGAGTCCTTTATGGTGTCAGAAATGGGAAACATTTTCTTAAAAACAGGAGGGGGAGAGAACAGAATACCTGGTTTATCCCACACCTTAGTAACAATGTCCGAACTCCTCTTAGGGACCGGAAATACATCAGTGTAAACAGGAACATCTAAATATTTGTCCATTTTACACAATTTCTCTGGAACTACAATAGGGTCACAATCATCCAGAGTAGCTAAAACCTCCCTGATCAATAAGCGGAGGTGCTCTAGCTTAAATTTAAATGCCGTCATATCTGAATCTGTCTGAAAGAACATCTTTCCTGAATCAGAAATCTCTCCCTCAGACAGCAAATCCCTCATCCCTACTTCAGAACATTGTGAGGGAATATCGGATACGGCTACTAAAGCGTCAGAAGGCTCAGCATTTGTTCTTAACCCACAGCTACTGCGCTTCCCTTGCAACCCAGGCAGCTTAGATAAAACCCCTGTGAGGGTAGTATTCATAACTGAAGCTATATCTTGCAAGGTAAAAGAATTAGACGCACTAGAAGTACTTGGTGTCGCTTGTGCGGGCGTTACTGGTTGTGACACTTGGGAAGAACTAGATGGCAAAACCTGATTTCCTTCTGTCTGAGAATCATCTAATGCCAAACTTTTATAAGTCAAAATATGCTGTTTGCAATTTATAGACATATTAGTACAAGTGGGACACATTCTAAGAGGGGGTTCCACAATGGCTTCTAAACAAATTGAACAATGAGTTTCCTCAGTGTCAGGCATGTTTAACAGACTAGTAATAAAGCAAACAAGCTTGGAAAACACTTTAATGAAAAAAACACAATTTGCAAAAATGGTACTGTGCCTTTAAGAGAAAAAAAGGCATACACAAACTGCAAAACAGGTTAAAATTGTTTCAATTTTTCTGAAATATTAACAGTGTACCCACTAAGCTTTAGAAGGATTGCACCACAAGTTAATAAGCAATAAACCCCCAAATGAAAAAAACGGATTGAAATATGTCTAAAACCGGTTAAAAACCCCTAAAGCACCTTGCCACAGCTCTGCTGTGGCCCTACCTGCCCTTAAGAAGCGATAATATGGGGTTTAAAGCTTCAATTAGTCCCTCAGAAGACTATCAGGACCTCAGGAGAAGTTGCTTGTACCTCACTCGATGTTGCTGAGGCCTACACAAAACTAACAAACCCTGCCTGAAAGCCATGTGGGTTATAAACAATCCCAAAGAACCCTCAAGCAAATGTCCCATAAAACAGAAAACGTTACTCACAGACACAAAAACGTTTGTCCCAAATTCACATAACAAACTGAGTGCCCACAAAAAATGAACCCTTTATGCAAGCTAGTAAAAACCTCTGATAACACTAGGATTACTGCTTACCCTTCCCCTATTGGGACACTGTCAGCCTTTCTGAGTTAACACAGTCTCTGCAGAAAATATGACTGAACATACCTCATTGCTGTATAGCAAGAAACCGTTCCTCACACTGAAGTTTTCCTGTACTCCTCAGCTTCTGTGGGAACAGCAGTGGACCTTAGTTACAAATGCTAAGATCATCATCCTCCAGGCAGAAATCTTTATCTGTGTCCTGCCTGAGAGTAAATAGTACAACACTGGTACCATTTAAAAATAACAAACACTTGATTGAAGATAAAATAAAACTAACAGTTTAACACCTCTTCTCTTTACTCTTCCTGCTTAGAGCCAGCAAAGAGAATGACTGGGGGGTGGAGTTAAGGGGGGAGCTATATAGACAGCTCTGCTGTGGTGCTCTTTGCTACTTCCTGTCAGGAAGGACAATATCCCACAAGTTAGGATGAATCCGTGGACTCGGTACATCATGCAGAAGAAAGACACAATTTCTGAAATATCTTGTCTTGTGGTAATTTCTCGCTATATAAAAGCTGACAAGGTTGTTTTATTTTTATTTTCTTTAACTTTTTTCAAGGTTCTTTTTGTTCATATATTAGAGTGGGCTGTTTTACAAAAGGCATTTTTACATTTCTATTTGTTTGTTTTGTAATGCTTTTAAAAACATTTTTGTGATTGCGCTATCCTTGACAGTGGATGTGAGTCTATGCAGCAGGCAGTGTGATAGAAGTGAATGATTTCAATAGAGCTGAAAATGCAACTTGCTGCTCTGACAAGGGGCAGTTACAAATCTCTTAGGCGTCGATATTTAAAACATTAACATATATGTTGATATATTCTAAAAAAGGGGTCTGACCCGTGCTGACTAGTAACAATGCGTCTCCCATAGGATATAATAGGATATATTAGCGCTGCGGAATCTGTTGGTGCTCTACAAATAACAGATAATAATAATAATAATAATATAATAGGGATTGCAGCTTCTTCAAAACTCCACCGACAATAACACTGTTCGTCACTATCAGCAGGAAGGGACTGCATGCGAAGTGTTCCTACACGGCACATACACTGCACTCACTAAAACAAAAACTGTTTCTGTGTAGGATCAGTTCAAATAATACACACTTAACCTAATTGTAACTACACCTACACTACCTTACTCACAGTGGAGAATGTGGCGAGACAAATGTGGCTGAAACCCTATACCTAACCTACAGGGCTGCCCATGGAATATATCGCACTACTGGTGATTTATCTCAATTAAAATGCAGGTTACTTCCCCTGCTACATCCAGTTAACTCCTGAAGAACGACTGCATCTAAGTCATGTCTTCGCTATACCTGACTAATAAAGACAAAAAAAACAACAACATAGCTAAAGGTGCTATGTCGATACATTTACATACCATGTTTAAAGGATATGCATTTTCTTGTATAATGCATATTAATTTAAGTATTGTATTGATTTTAAACTTGTATTAATAATAAAAAGAGCAGGCAAAAATTTTTTTTTAAAATCTATACAAAACTTAAATTAATATGCATTATAAAAAATCATTTAAACATTGTATATTAATGTAATGCTACTCTAAACTATTAATCCCTTATTTTCCCTCACCCCCAGTGCAACCTAACCCATCTACACTATTAACCACTATCTTCCATAACCTATTAACCTAACCACCCACCTAACCTTTTAACCCCTTGAACCACCAGAAGCCCCCACCGCAAAAACACACCTAAACCCTAAACCACAAATAACCCCATCACAAACTACCCCTACATTACTTAACTTTCTAACAGCTAACCACCCCAGACCCCTAACCTAACACCCCCTAAGTTACAGACAATAAAAAATACTAACTCTTATAACTAAACTCATTATTAAAAAATATATCAGTATGGCCTATCCTAAAACTAAAGTCCCCTTAAAAAACAAACAAAAAAAAAACCCTAGACTAACAATAAAACATACTCTAAAAATTGCCCTTATAAGGGCATTTTGTAGGGCATTGCCCTAAAGGGTTTTAGCTATATTTCTTGGCAAAAATAAAATCCTATTCTAAAACCATAGTAACCCCCCCCCCTCCTATGTGAAAAGAACAAAACTAAAAATCTCCCTGATAAGGGCATATGGTGCGGCATTGCCCTAAAGTTATTATAGCTATTTTAAAATAAAATCCTATTATAAAATACCTACCCTAAAAAATCTGTGTCCTACAAAATACCCAATTAGGGCATTTGGTAGGGCAGTGCCCTGAAGTAATTATAGCTATTTTCCCGGAAATAAAAAGAAATGTCCTATTCTAAAAAAAAATCCTATCCTAAAAAGTGCCATAAAACAGGTTGAGATGTGTGCATATCCTAAAAGGGCTAATTAATTAAAAACAGTTTGCATTAAAAAATGATTAAAAATTGCTGGCAAGTGTTTTAGAATTATTTTTAAAAATAAGAAAAAATACTTAAATAGCCATGCAGTTTGGAGCAGTCTACTCGACCCCCCTTATCAGTGTTTAGACACAGGCATTGTATTTCAACTGAGTTTCTAGGCATGCTCCAGCAGATGATCACTGTTCCCTTTTGCATTCTACCACAACAACAATAGATGTAGATACAGCCATAGAAGGAAATGTGTGGGGTGAGTTAGAGCTTTACAATTCTGAAACTTAAAAGAAAGGGTTAATGAAGAGGCACTGCAGTATAAATTTGCAGGTAAAGTAATTAAAGTACATATTATTATATTTCGTCTCTATCCCAACTTGTTGGATATCCCTTTAATTGAAAAAAAACTTATCCTAAAATAAAATAAAGATTGCCCTGAGAAGGACATTAAAACCGTATCCTGAAAAAAAAAAAAAGATTGCCCTGAGAATGGCATTTGGTAGGGCATCGCCTTAAAGCGATTAAGCTCTTTTGGCCATAAAAAAATATTCTAATAAAATTCCTATCCTAAAAAAAACCTAAAGGAAAAAAAATATGTTAAAAAAAAAAATTCACCCCAATGTTTGACTTGGGCTCCTATGGGCTTAGCGCAGACAATTACCTTTGGAATATTTGTGGCTCTTTCGATCATTGGGGCCATAGAATTCCTAGATTTTCAATTGGCAATATAGCAGCAAGTTTTTCCATTAAGATATTAGATTCACAAATGAGTTTATTGCATCTAGGTCAGTTTGTCTTTTTTTTTTTTTTAAATATATCAGTTTTTGCTTTCCTGCTTGCATCGCATGATAAGTCATAAAAATAAAATATTTAATATCAGTTTAATATAATGAATCCCCTATAGTTTTAGTTTCTATGCATCGACAATACAAGAAATCAAGAGAATGCAGTTCATTTTCCTTTATACAAAGTCATCATTTTTATACTCTTGTATCTCTCAGGGAGCAGTAAGCAGAAGTCAGCTGGGCCACTGAGACCGCGGGATGATGTTATAAAAGGCACGTGTTCTGTGCAGAGAGGTCACTAGGACAAGGACAAGACGGAATACCATATATCTGGAATTTCTGAAGCATGCATAAATTAGTTAACTCTTCGATGCATGAAACTATTGCAATGAATTTCACCTCTCTAGAGTTAAAGGTTGAGCAATTCAAATACTTTATCCAATCCTAATAATGATTTTCTACAAGTTTGCAGCAGTTTTCCTTTATGTAAATAAAAACCCTTCAGAATATTCTTCTGCCTGTCCTTCGGATCCTTACAGATAATTGTTTGCACTTTGTAAAAGGCTACTTGAGGACAACTATGTGCATTACTATGAGGCATCTGCAAACATTTAATAGCTAAATATTGTCTATTGTTCTTGCAAATTAAATGTAACTTTTCTTTTAGATCGCTTATTTTCTGGAGTTATGTTGATCTTAAATATATATTCAATGTAAAAGCTATGTTGACTTGTTATCTATGGTCTCATTTTTTATTTGACTTGTGTATTAGACATGTGAGTTTCATTTCGTTCCGAATTGAAAGCCGAATTTATTCGAATCCGAATGAATCCGAAACTAATTCATTCAAATTTTTCCGAATTCGAATTGATCCGAATCCAAATTCGAAAAAATCTGAATCGAACCGAACAGAAACAATTTTTTTGGCCATGCACAAGTCTATTGTGTATAGATTTGGTTGGTGATCAGAAAGACAGACTGACTGACAAACAGACTGCATGAGATTTTAAAAAACAGCCTTCTTGGCTTATACTGCCAAAAATTATCTCTGGTATAAATAAATCCACTTTTAGTACATTTTGAGAACACCATGTAAAATCTAGAGCATAACAACATTTTAGTTTAAAATAGTAAAGTATATGTTTGAGAATTGGAAAAAGTTAAACAGAGAATGAAAACTTATTTCAGTGAACGGCTTAAGCACAAACAAATCTTTAATGTAGAATTATTTTAAGAGAACCTTTTTTTTTAACAAATGTCACTTATGTCTTTGATGGACCAAGAGTCAACTTCTATATGTGAAGCCAACGCCAACATAAAATAGAAAACTGCCATAGAGCCCATGCTAGCCACATAGAGCAAGGGATAGGGTAGCTTTCTACTATACTAAATTTCACAAGTTCTTCAAGGCTGATAGTTTATATATTGAAGAGCTCGGGTTGAAATGTCCTAAATAGGAAATGCTTGCACATAAATGTGCAGTGAAATCCATTTGCATTGCGAGTTTGCATTTAAAAATATATGACCATGATGGACTAACAGTATCTACTTCTCTAGAATCTAGGTAACTCAAGACATATAATACCTTACAGTATATCTGTAAAATAACAGGTTCTATTCACACTCCAGGCAGATAATATTATTTCTTTAATAGTCAAGTATTAGAGTTAATACAGATGTAACCAAAACGTATAGAGACATTTAGCTCATGTAGCACAGGTATGTAGGTATATGTTTGTATGTGGCTTATGTATAGAAAGGAAGCAACTAATCTGAACAGGCTATAATGTCTCTGCAACTGACATTTATAGGTATCATATAGCTTTAAAAATACTTGAAAATGAAATAAACAGCCAAAATATAGTTTTCTGCTCTTTAATATTGTAAATTCAAAACATAAAAGGCTAGATTACAAGTGCCATGTTGATGTTTGCTTGCAAGCGGTATAAGAATATTGCGGGTGCGTTAATTTGAACGTGTATTACAAGTTGAAAGTAAATGCGTTTGCTTGAGTGCAGTAGAATTTAACGCGGGCTATCAGGTTAGCGTTACATATTTTACATAACACGCCTTAAGATAACTTCTGTTGGGTTTGCACACATGAGCCAACATGTACATTAATTCTTTATGTGTCGTAATATCCGAAGTCCTGAGGTTAGGACATGTTGGGGTCTTCTTATCCCGGCCTCAAGGCGGAAGGATAAGGAAATATCCCAGAACAAAGTGAGTGTAGAAAATGAGGTAAGCCGTACTCACTGTAGACAGGGTAGTCTTTCACGGCAACAAGATCAAGGCAGAGAGTGGTCAGAGACAGGCAGGGTAAGGCAACAGAAAGGCAATCCAGCAGTATAGTAGTGCAGGGGTAAACCAATAGAGTGGTCAGGAACAAGCAGAGGTCAGCAACAAAAGATAATCCAGCAGTTTAGCAGTTCAGGGGCAAACCAGGCAGAGAAGTCAGACAGGCATAGTTCAGCAATGATAAGGCAATCCAGCAATTCAAGGGTTAAACTGGCAGAGCAGTCAGACAAGCAGAGTACAGTAATATTAAGACAATCCAGCAATTCAAGGGTTAAACAGGCAGAGTAGTCAGACAAGCAGAGTTCAGTAATATTAAGGCAATCCAGCAATTCAAGTAATAAAGCACCTAGGACGACACACAGTAACACCTATACTTGGGCAGTGAATGTAAGTTATGCAGGTACATGTTTAGGCGCCGATTCACGCCAAGGAATTCAAAGGATCCGGCTTGAGAGGGGAATAGACGTGCGGCAATGATGTCATCGCCGCATACTCACAGGAACTGCTGCCGCTTGGGTAATGTCAGGTTTACCGGATTTCTGACTTTACCCGTAATATATACAGTATATATAGTATACCTGTTAAATCGCTTGGTAAAACAAATTGCTAATCAGCCAATCACATGGCGGAAACTAGATGTGATGAAGAAGACTTGCTAAAGTTCAAACCGAGCATCAGAATGGGGAAGAAAGGGGATTTAAGTGACTTTGAACGTGGCATGGTTGTTGGTGCCAGACAGGCTGGTCTGAGTATTTAAAAAACTGCTGATCTACTGGGATTTTCATGCACAACCATCTATAGGGTTTACAGAGAATGGTCCGGAAAAAAAAATCCAGTGAGCGGCAGTTGTGAGTACGAAAATGCCATGTTGATGTCAGAGGAGAATGGGCAGACTGATTTGAGATGATAGAAAGGCAACAGTAACTCAAATAACCACTCATTACAACCAAGGTTCGCAGAATACCATCTCTGAATGCACAACATAGCAAACCTTTTTAGCAGATAGGCTACAGCAGCATAAGACAACACTGGGTGCCACTCCGGTAAGCTAAGAACAGGAAACTAAGGCTTCAATTCGTACAGGCTCACCAAACTTGGACAATAGAAGATTGGAAAAACGTTGCCTTGTTTGATGAGTCTCGATTTCAGCTGCAAAATTCAGATGGTAGGTTCAGAATTTGGGGTAAACAACATAAAAACATGGATCCATCCTGCCATGTATCAACGATTCAGGCTGCTGGTGGTGGTGTAATGGTGTGGGGGATATTTTCTTGGGACACATTGGGCCCGCTAGTACCAATTAAGCATTGTTTAAATGCCACAGCCTACCTGAGTATTGTTGCTGACCATGTCCATCCCTTTATGACTACAGTTTACCCATCTTCTGATGGCTACTTCCACTAGGATAATGCACCATGTCACAAAGGTCAAATCATCTCAAACTGGTTTCTTGAACATGACAATGAGTTCACTGTACTCAAATGGCCTCCACAGTCACCAGATCACAATAATAGAGCACCTTTGTGATGTGGTGGAACAGGAGATTCGCATCATGGATGTGCAGCCGACAAATCTGCAGAAACTGAGTGATGCTATCATGTCAATATGGATGAAAATGTCTGAGGAATGTTTCCAACACCTTGTTGAATCCATGCCATGAAGAATTAAGGAAGTTCTGAAGGCAAAAGGGGGTCCAATCTGGTACTAGCCAGGTGTACCTAATAAACCTAATAAACTGGCCAATGAGTGTAATTGTTTGGATTTTGGAATATTTGCATCTGTAAAATGGGACAGTTTGGAGAGGGTATGGAACTAAATGTAAACAACATCTTATGTAATTTAAGCAATATTTACATGTTATAATACAGCTTATAAATGTAAGCGAAAGGCACTGTAATTAGAAAGGTAATATTTGTTGTTTAAAATAAATATAGACTATTAGTTGCGCTTTAGAACACAATAAAGAAACAAAAGACGCAGGCAAACAAGATTGTAACTTTTTATGAATTTTTGATAATTTAATTTTTTTTAAATATTAATTAAAAAGTTTTGATTTCAGAACGTGTGGATTTTGGAATTCTGAATTTGGCATTATGTTTATGTGTATACAGTGGGTATTGAAAAGAATCACCCCCCTTGAAAATAATCACATTTTGTGTCTTTGCAGCCTGAAATAAAGACAGACACAGTTATTGTTTAACCCGTTTTAATTACTCAGTGCCACTTATAAAAACCAAGTGAAAGATATAACACCAACATGTCAGACAAAAATAAAGACAATTCAAAAACAGTATCACTGAGTTGGAAAAAGGATCACCCCCTCCTAAAATTACTTGTAAACTCATTCAGGTGTAGATAATCACCTTCAATAGTACCCACAAAGCCAGTTGGCCTTCAACTGTGAAATTGATTAGCTCCAGCTTTCCTGGAATATCTCAGTCCCTGGTAGTGCAACTAAAGCAAACAAACTATGGGTGGTAAGGCACTGTCAAAATATCTCCGGGATAATGTTGTGGACAGGCACAAGTCAGGAGATGGATACAAGAAAATATCAAAGACTTAATCAATGCCTAGAAGCACAGTGAAGTCTATTATTAAGAAGTGGAAGGTATTTGGTACAACACAGTCTCTCTCTGGATTAGGACGTCACTCCAAACTGGATGAAAGAGTCAGGAGGAAACTGGTCATAGAGGCTACCAAGAGGCCCACAGCAACTCTAAAGCAGTTGCAGGAATTTATGACAAAGAGTGGTCATTGAGTACATGTGACAACAACGTCACAAATTCTTAACAAATGTGGCTTGTATGGGAGGGTTGCAAGAAAAAAGCCACTCCTCAAGAAAGGTCACATGCAGCCACAACTGAGCTTTGGTCAGATGAGACTAAAATTGAATTATTTGGCCTCAACACAAAACAATATGTCTGGAGGAGATCCATCCCAGCTCACCATCCAAATAACACCATACCTACAGTAAACCAAGGAGGTGGTAATATCCTGTTATGGGGTGTTTCTCTGCAGCAGACGCTGGAGCATTTGTCAGGGTAGAAGGAATAATGGATGGGACAAAATACCGCAAAATTCTTGAGGAATATCTTCTGCCCTCTGCCAGGAAGTTGTCAATGGGAAGAAGGTTTACCTTCCAATATGACAATGACCAAAACCACACAGCAAAAATTACCACACAGTAGTTGAAGGAGAAAAAGGTGAATGTCCTTGCATGGCCTAGTCAGAGCCCAGACTTAAAACCCATTGAATATCTGTGGCATGACTTGAAGACTGCAGTCCACAAACGGTTGCCATCAAATGTAACGGAACTGAATCAGTTTTACAAAGAAGATTGGGTAAATATTGCACAGTCTAGATGTGCAAAGTTAGCAGAGACATACACCAACAGACTAAAGGCTGTAATTAAAGCAAAAAGTGGTTCAACAAAATACTGACAAAGGGGGGGGAGATCCTTTTTCTAAATCAGTGATTCTGTTTTTGAACTGTCTTTATTTTTGCCTGACATGTTGATGTTATATCTTTCACTGGGATGTTTTATGTTGCACTGAGTAATTACAACTGGATAAACAAAAACTGTATCTGAAGTTATTTCAGGCTGCAAAGCAACAAAATGTGATTATTTTCAAGGGAGTGATTTTTTTCAATACCCACTGTATATGTATATATAAATAAATAAATATATAAAAACACACACATATATATACAGTATATACACACACATACAGTATATGAAATGCACTTCAATTTTGTATTCTGTGATATGTTTCAAATCTATTTTATTCATTCAAAATCCCTTGAAGCAAAAGAAAAATAATACAAAATATGTTGTACTATTGAAAGTGATAAAACTAACCTTTTAGTGCCAAATCAGTACTCACAATGTATAGAGCCATGACCAGCTCTGTTTTAAATGCAATGCCTGTTTTTGCTGCCAGGCTACAGATCCCTCAGGGAGATGTTCCTCAGAAGAAGCCACAAATCGTGAAGCACTGAATATATTTTAACAAAATAATTGCATAAATTGCTAAATTAAGCTCTATTTTGTTTGAATTACGCCTATATCTGACAGGCTTCATAACACCTTTGGCTATTACACTAGACTTTCTTATGAACATATTTTATTATTACAAACATTCAATTTTAAAAATATAGTACTGAATTAATTGTTACTTAGGTTGGTATGCCAAACAAGGATAACATGTTTTGACTCGCTCCTCAGTAACTAAGGACAGCAACACATTTGTTTCTCAACAACACTATTGTGTTGGAGGATTGGACCTACAACTATTTGCAACACCAGCATGTGTAAAAGTCTGTTGTATGTTATGCTAATTGTTGGTCAGCACTTTTAATCGTTAGACTTGTGTGCAATGTATTTTAGGAGGGGTACAGTAATACATTTACATCACACCCAGCTTTTTAGGTGTGAAATCAAACCCTTTTATGAACATAGTTTTTATTGCTGTTTAAGATAAAAGTAACCTTAGGATAAATTAAATTTAGAATCAGATGTTAGGCATTGTTAACCTCATTTGCATATCATTACCCAGAATCTCTTTCTCCAGGGCATTTGTTGAAGATTTCTGAGGCAAAAAAAGGCACCTATTTTGTTTTAAGGTACAGATTATTTAATAAGACATGCCTACAAACACATACACATGATATTACTGTATGTAAATGTTGTTTAATATGCTGGCACAGGCTTCTTACAGGATTAGATCATTGCAATAATAACAGGCTCAAGAACAGGTAAGAACAAAAGTGATGCGGTACGGCTTTTAACGCTGAAAAATGGCCATTCCAGTGTAACGGACAGGAATGCATATTACGAGTCGTGTCGGTATAGCTATACCACAAGCATTCTAGCCTGTAACGCAACGTCCATTTCGCACTAAAAAAAATGACGTTTTTTTGTGTGGGATTTCCATAGCGCTGGTATTACAGGTTGTGTGGTCCGGCTAAAATGCTTGCGTTACAGCCTATACCGACACGACCCATACCACCATCTGAGACCAGTAGTTATGGATATTGCGAAACAAAAATGTTTCACAAAACTCATAACTAAACTGTTCCAAAGTACACTAACACCCATAAACTACATATTAACCCTTAAACAGCCGCCCTCCTGCATCGCAAACACTATATTAAACGTATTAACCTCAATCTGCCGCCCACCCACATTGCGACTATTAAATAAACCTATTAACCCCTAATCTGCCACCCACCCACATCTCCAACACTATTTAAATATATTAACCCCTAAATTGCTGCTCCCTGACATCACCGACACTATAATAGAGTTATTAACCCCTAAACCTCTGGCCTCCTACATCGCCGCCACTAACTAAACCTATTAACCCCTAAATAGGATTTCAGTAGCTCTCATCCTATTTGCTGATGTAAACAGCCAATAGGATTTCAGAAGCTCTTATCCTATTGGCTAATTTGAATTTGAATAATCAAATCAGCCAATTGGAATGCAAGGTACGCCATTTTGAAACGGCTACCTTGCATTCAACTTCAGTGTACGGCGGTGACCATATGAAGAGGACGCTTCCCACAGGATGGGATTGGCTTCCGGGATGGCTCCGCTCCGCGCTGATGGGATGAAGATAGAAGACGTCCCTGAGATGGATGAAGATGTCGCCGCCTGGATGAAGACTTCTCGCCGCCTGGATGAAGATGGATGTCCGGACTTCAGGAACCGTGAGTAGATATTCTGGGGTTAGTGTTAGGATTTTTTTTTTCATTTTTTTTGGTGTTTGTTTTTTTTTTAGAATAGAGCTTTGTGCTTTTGTAAAAGAGCTGAATGCCCTTTTAAGGGCAGTGAAAAAGAGCTGAATGCCCTTTTAATGCAATGCCCATACAAATTCCCTTTTAGGGGCAATGGGTAGCTTAGGTTTATTTTTAGATTTAGGTTTTTTTATTTTGGGGGGTTGGTTGGGTGGTGGGTTTTACTGTTGGGGGGACTTTGTATATTTTTACAGGTAAAAGAGCTGTTTAACTTAGGGCAATGTATTGAAAACTAACCGGATACTATATCTTAATCCAGAGACTAATGGGCACAAACACTGCCAACCCTAAATAAAAAATTATCCCAAATTAATTTGTAGAGAGAATCAGCATACAGATAGAAAAAGGTGGCACAACAGTGTGTGCTGGTTTGGGTTTCTTGTATCACAATAAGCGCTAAAAATCATTAAATTAGTACATATTTGTGAATAAAATTCATATATTTAATGTGTTCAATAGGGAAAAATCACAAAAAAGGATATATATATATATATATATATATATATATATATATATATATATATATATATACAGTATATAAACAGTAATTTTCTAAAACAGTAGTCAATAAAATTAATACACCGGTGTAGTATCCACACTAGCAGCCTCACATACACAAAAAATAAATTTTACAAGGCTCTGTATTAAAAAATAAATGTGTCAGTGCAATATATATGACATAAAAAATATATATTGGATAATACTTGAAAGGTGTATACAATGTCTATTGGAAGTCTCTTTTCAAACCATGAATCCAAGTGGCTTAATTATCCCAAATTAATCTTCTACATCTGAGCAATTTAAGGATTGCAAGGAATGCCGCTAGTGTATACACTTACAAAGCGGTTTGAAATCTCGGATGGGGGACACAAAGGATCAGGGAAAAATGCTACACAATACCTTGTCTTCAGGCTGCTTCGTAAGCAGCATTTGTCTGTTTCAAATCTACACGCTGGATAATCAGCACCGTCCTTTGTCACCGAGCTGCCTCGTAAGCAGTGTTTGTTTGTTCCTCTTCTCCTCATTGAATCACGTGACCGTGGGGTGGCCAATCCTTTCACAGCCTACCCTATGTCACTCTGGATTCACAGGTTTCATTCAATATGTAGTGTTTAGAAATAGACAATATTCGATGAGTGCTCACACAATGCTATCTTTGTTCCAGGTGTATATTGTCTCGTGCTCCAGCATTCAATTTCCTCTCTTTAGATGTTTGTTAGTCAAAGACACAGCACTTTGAATATGAATCAAGATCTTGATAAAGGCTGTATAGCCGAAACGCGTAGAGAAAGCCAGGAACCTGATCCGTATTCAAAGTAGACTTGTGCGCGGCCAAAAAATTTGTTTCGGATCGATTTGGATGTTTTTGAATTTTGTTTTCGGATCGATTCGAATTTTTATAAATTAGAATTAATTCGTTTCGGATTCATTCGGATTTGAATAATTTCGGATGTATTCGGATGTATTCGGTTCGGATTTGATTTGTAAATTCTGAAGTTCGGTATGTGTTAGGTGGGATGGGCTGTGTATTAGACTAGTATTATGTACTGTAATATTAGGTGTAACCCATAGCAGAGTGATATAACCTAATATACAGTACAATACTAGTGTAATTGTGATTAGTCCGTGGCCATCCGAATGTTACGAATAAATCCGAACTAATTCAGATTTATTCGTTAGCTTCGGTGCTACGGTAATTCAGAAATTCGAATCGATCTGAATCTCCGAATTTGATAAATTTGTCCGAATTTAAATTCGGAACGAAATGAAACGCACATGTCTAATTCAAAGTGCTGTGCCTTTGACTAACAAACATTCATGTACAGCAGGGGAAACATCTTTAAAAGCATTCAATGCAACATGCAGCATTCTGCAGTAGATCCAACAGGAACTAACTTCACTTAAAATACTGCTCTGCTAGATGACCTTTTCACCTCTTCTGGGCGGTACAGATCTATTGCAGAAAGCTGCTTGTTGAATTAAATGCACCTACTTACCCATAAATGAATTGGCCTTGACAGAGAGTAACACGGCACTTATTCTTTGCTTTGTAGACAAACAACTTGTGCTGCCATTCTGGTTTGAGTTACGGTGACCTGTTTGCCTCACAGTCAATTAAATCCCTCTCTGGGTTCTGGCCGTGGTTCACTTTACATTCTTAGCATTTTCCACTACTTGGGTTTACATTTGTAACATCAATTATTTCCTATATGGATTGCCACTTTGGGCACATTTCCATTAAGTCAGTAAAAATGGAGCCGTAAGCTACCAAAGTTTCGAACAGCTAAAATTAGTTTACAGGCTTCATTGTAGTACCAGGTTTCCACTGAAATATTTTGCACTTTGCGGGTAGTCAGTCTTTCCAAAAAAGTTCGGATTTCCACAAAAGTTCATTGTTAAGGTAATGAATGATAGCACCTGTGCTCCTTACCTGTGATCGGCTAGAGAAAGACTGCAGTGTTAGGAGTTTGGTGTTTTTAAAGGGACACTGAACCCAATTTTTTTCTTTCATGATTCAGATAGAGCATGCAATTTTAAGCAACTTTCTAATTACTCCTATTATCAATTTTTCTTCATTCTTTTGCTATCTTTATTTGAAAAAGAAGGCATCTAAGCTTTTTTTTAGGTTCAGAACTCTGGACAGCACTTTTTTTTATTGGTGGATGAATTTATCCACCAATCAGCAAGGACAACCCAGGTTGTTTATCAAAAATGGTCCGGCATCTAAACTTACATTCTTGCATTTCAAATAAAGATACCAAGAGAATGAAGAAAATTTGATAATAGGAGTAAATTAGAAAGATGCTTAAAATTTCATGCTCTATCTGAATCATGAAAGAAAAAATTTGGGTTCAGTGTCCCTTTAAGCTAGGCAGAGTGATTTGGTCACCTGGTAAATAATCAAAGAATTTAGAATTTTAAAAGGGACATGAAACCCCAAAAAAATGTTTTTTAAATAACTTTCCAATTTACTTTTGTTATCAATTTTGTTCCATTGTCTTGATATCTTTTATTAAAGAAGCAGCAATGCTCTACTCGGAAATAGTTGAACACATTTGTAAGCCAATGAAAATGGACATACAATTTTAACCACCAATCAGCAGCTAGCTCCAAACTCTTAAGCCTATCTAGATATGCTTTTAAACAATGGATACAAAGAGAATGAAGCAAATTAGATAATATAAATACATTGGAAAGTTGTATAAAATTGAGTCATGAAAGATGTTTTTGGTGTTCAATTTAACTTTAAATTAAAGTCAGCCTTTTTTTTTGTTTACATTTTTTATATGTATTGTTATATGTAATATTTGAGTGCTTCCCCATTCATAAACCCAGTTGGAGTTATATAATTGGTTATATTTTTATATGTAAGTACATACTGAACAAAGAAGGAAGAAAGTACATACTGAAATATAATTAAGAACATAACTTCAATTAGGCCTTTGTCTGGGATAGCACTATATTTTACATATAACAATACATTAAATAGAGGAAAACTTGCATTGTTTGCAAACTTTAATGATTCAAAGGAAAAAAGGCCCCAAAAAGCTTATTTACCCACTTAGTTGAGCATTTTTGAGACTTTAATGATAGCACCCGAAAATGTTTTACCTGTTTGCACGTTGAAACAGGTGTACAATTTCTTTTTTTGGCTTTCATAATTTTCTATGGGGCATGTAATTGTATTGGGCAGCCAGACCCCCACTTTCGGTAATGGTGGAAAATGTGCCTTTTAAGCCTAATGCCTTCTGACAGCGTTTTTTTTTTTTTGCGAACTTGAGAAAACGTAATTTTGGCTTATTGGAACAAGGCCCTTTATGAACAGTCTTTGAAGACTCTGGAAGCACATGTTTTCTATACATTTCAAAGTTTAAGTAACTTTAAGACTGCTACTTTCTCTGTGACAGTTTTGTGTCCCGAGCTGTGTGTGTGCTACTTAGATACCAGTGTTTTCTCTTTTCTGTTAATCTGCAGATGATCATTATTGTTATTAGGTTTTTTTATCTGAATGGGTCTATTTTAAGTATCAGGATGTTCCAATAAATAACAATTGTTGACACTGAGGCCTCGATATTCAAAGCATCGGTTCAGATATTCAAAGAACAGGGGCATATCCGAGCAATGCCAGCGAGCAACAATGTTTCTTCCATAGAAGTCAATGGGAGTGTGCCGTCACCACCCACATCACCGACATCGCAGTGTGTCAGCATTTTTCTGCTTTTTTTAAATGTGCCTACATGGCTCAAAGTGTGTGCATTGAAGCTAAAATTAGTTTCTGTGTATTCAGACTTCACAACACCAACACTAACTAGCTCAGGCAATGTAGTCTTGACAGCTGATAGCTGATACCCTCCTCGCAACCTGCACTTCGCTGCTTCAAACATATCAATCTTGTGTCAATGAGTCCGAAGAAAAATGCAGGCTACTCCCACTAGCATGCCCCGCTAACTCCTCCTGTAACTACGTCACACCTAAGCTACACTCCCCCTGTTCTGCCTTGCTACCTCCCACCGACCGCCTACCCCACAGCTAACCTGCACCGCCCAACTAACTCCCCCTGACCACTTAAACCTGCGTTATGCCTAACCTAAACCCCCCAGCCTGGAAAGTGCCAGCTAACACCCGCATACTGCCTACTGTAAAAAAATAATTCACTATAAAAACTATACTTTAAATAATAAACCCCCTTAATTATATCAATGAAGCTAAGTCGCTAAAGTTATAATCATTGTTTAAATAATATGTCACAGAGATGTAATAAAACCTCGCCGGTCTATCCGGGCTCCTGGAACTCAGCGACGGACTGGAATTGAGCCTCTTAAAAGGGGTATCAATCGAGTAGGGTTCAGGGGATCAAGTCGCCCTTTTAGTATGTAATGCAGTCCCCTATCCCTCCCAGAAGGTAGCACCCTCAATTAAGTGGTATCCCTAGGTGCATCATCAAATTGCAGACATCAGACTAAAAGGGCAACTTGATCACCTGCACTCTACTCGATTGACATCACTTATAAAAAGCGGCATGTCAATATGTAAAATGATGCAATGATATGCAAAATGTTTAAATATTTGCAAATAAATGAAAATGTAGTTAATGCTGCTTGTTGTGTTTATTATTTCTGATTAAAAACAGTATAATTAACATTATAGTTATACATGTTTAATAAAGTTATTGATATTGGCTGATTTAAATCAGTCAAAAAGGATGGACTGTTTTTTTTTTAATCAGCTAATCAGAATTAACTGTTACCCCTATATATTGGGGTTCCGCGCTGCCAGGATTTAGCTGTGTGGCGGTGACTGCATGAAGACCAGGACTCAGAGGAGAGAACCAAAGATTACAGAGCGGAAGTAGTAGAAGAGGCTGCCAAAGTCCGCCTCCAAGATGGGCCCCTGGCGCCAGGAACCGTGATGAAGAGGGCCAACCATCGGATCAAGAGGAACTGAATTACCCTACGGTGAGTACCACTTTTGGGGTTAGTTAGGGCTTTTTTGTGGTGTTTTTTTTAATTTTAGTTAGATTTTGTTATTTTGGGGGGAGGGGGTTACTTGTAATGTAGATAGGGAGTTTTGTTATTATTTTTTTTGCAAAAGAGCTGATCACTTTAGGGCAATGCCCAACAAAAGGCCCTTTTAAAGGCTATTGTAATTTTAGGGTTTACTGTTTTGGGGGGTTATTTTATGGGGCATATAGTTTGTAGTGTTAGGTATCATGCTGGGTTTTTTGTTTTGGATATTTTATTTTATTATTTGTAACAGCATTTTTTTATTTTATTTTTGTAAGTTAGGGGGGTTAGTTTAGAGGGGGGTGTTAGGTAAAGTAGGCTTAGATTGTGTTTGGGGTTGTGGACGTTAAGGTTTAATTTTTTTAATTTATTTTTTTATTTTAATTTAGGGGGATTAGTTTAGTAAGAGGTTAGGTTAGTTTGGGGTATGTGGTGGCTTAGGGGTCAATAGTTAGTTACTTATGGTGGGTATGTGATGGCATAGGGGTTAATAGTTTCTTGCGGTGGGCATCTGGCGGCACAGAGGTTAATAGCTACTTGCGGTGGGTATGTGGTAGCATAAAGGTTAATAGTGAGTTGCTTACAGTGGGAATCTGGCGACATAGGAGTTAATTGTTAGTTATTTGCGGTGGGTATGTGGTGGTATAGGGGTTAATAGTTAGATAGTAGCGGTGGGCATCTGGTTGCATAGAGTTAATAGTTAGATACTTGTGGCAGTTCAGGGGTTAATAGAATAGGTACTTGCGGTGGGTATTTGGCGGCATAGGTGTTAATAGATACTTACAGTGGTTAATAAACATTTGCGGTGGGTATGTGGTGGCATAGGGGTTAATAGTTAGATAGTAGCGGTCGGTATGTGGCGGCATAGGGGTTAATAATTTAGTACTTTGGGTGGGCATTTAAGGGATCCATTTACAATACATCACCAATATTGTCTGCGATGCTGGGTGTTGACAAATTATGGCATATATCTTATGTCTTAAGACCGCTGCTCCCTAACTCATATGCCTCCTCTGAGGCTGCGGTCTGTAATCCGCCCGATTGTGTACGATCGGGTTGATTGACACCCCCTGCTAGCTGCTGATTGGCCATGAATATGCAGTACAGGGGGCGGCATTGCACAAGCAGTTCACCGATGCTACAGCAGATCATGTCTGCCAGACATTGAAAAATTAGCCCCATAGTATTTATATGAGAGTAAATGTTTATTTTAATGTGTTTAATTTGTGTTTGGTGCAGCTCTTATTTTATCCCTAACCCTTTACACAAGTCGCACTAACCTGATGCACGTTAAATTTGATTGTGCTTGTGCAAACACATTTACTTTCAACTTGTAATAGCGTGCAAATTAATATGGCCACGATATTGCTGTATTGCCCACAACATAAATTTAGTGCGCCACTTGTAATATAGCCCTAGAGGTGTTTATCTGTGTCCAGTTAGTGCACTGATATCCTGATCTGACTTTAAATACGTTTTACCCATTTTGTTTGTGTTTGACAATGTTTACAGGTTTAGAAAATCCATTTTAATGATAACACAATCACACCAAAATTGTTTCATTATTTTGCAGTAGGGCTTTTTCATTAGCAGTTTGGTGAAACATGGCCGGTTCCTGTCCTATTTGCCTCTTAACAATCCAAATTCTTGAAACTTAAAGGGACATAAAACCCAACATTTCTGTCATGAGCATTCAATTTTACGCAATGTTCCAACTTACTCCTATTATCAAATTGTCTTTGTTTGTTTCTTTTTATCCTTTGCTGAAAAGCAGGAAGGTCAGCTCAGGTGTGTGCACGTGTCTGCAGCAGTTTTGCAACGTTATACATTAGCAATAGCACTAGATGGTAGCACAATTTTCTGTCTCCTGAGTACAGTGATACCACCCATGTATAGGTGTGTTGGGTTCTCTGGGGGCTAAAAGGCCTTATTTCTAGGGGGTGCATTTCAGTTTTCCAGCTTGGAATTTTCACATTGGTCATCATACACCCATGTCCTATTTGGTACATTTCTGAAGCTGGCCAATGTAATTTACCCCCATCAAACCATATTTTTGAAAAGTAGACACCCTAGGGTATTTCAAATGCTGGTATTTTAACACTTTCCATGCACTAATTCATCCACCAGTCTTTATCAAACGTTTGGGTAGTCATTTTTTTGGGTTATTTTTCACACACATTCGGCTAGATTACGAGTCTTGCGTTAGCCTTAAAAAGCAGCGTTGAGAGGTCCCAACGCTGCTTTTTAACGCCCGCTGGTATTACGAGTCTGGCAGCTACATGTGTACCGCTCACTTTTCTTCCGCGACTTGAGCTTACCGCAAATCCCCTCACGTCAATTGCGTATCCTATCTTTTTAATGGGACTTGCCTAACGCCGGTATTACGAGTCTTGGAAGAAGTGAGCAGTAGACCCTCTCCTGTCAAGACTCCTACCGCATTTAAAAGTCAGTAGTTAAGAGTTTTATGGGCTAATGCTGTAACATAAAACTCTTAACTAAAGTGCTACAAAGTACACTAACACCCATAAACTACCTATTAACCACTAAACCGAGGCCCCCCCCCCACATCGGAAACACTTAAATAAATTATTTAACCCCTAATCTGCCGACCGGACATCGCCGCCACTTTAATAAATATATTAACCCCTAAACCACCGCACTCCCGCCTCGCAAACACTAGTTACAATTCATTAACCCCTAATCTGCCATTTGTATTTATTTTAACTAGGTACAATAGTTATTAAATAGTTATTAACTATTTAATCACTACCTAGTTAAAATAAAGACAAATTTACCTGTAAAATAAATCCTAACCTAAGTTACAATTACACCTAACACTACACTATCATTAAATTAATTACATAAACTACCTACAATTAAATACATTTAAATTAAATAAACTAAAGTACAAAAAACAACAAACACTAAATTATAAAAAATAAAAAAATAATTACAAGTTTTTTAAACTAATTACACCTAATCTAATCCCCCTAATAAAATAAAAAAGCCCCCAAAATAAAAAAATTCCCTACCCTATACTAAATTACAAATAGCCCTTAAAAGGGCCTTTTGCGGGGCATTGCCCCAAAGTAATCAGCTCTTTTACCTGGAAAAAAAAATACAATACCCCCCCAACATTAAAACATACCAACCACACACCCAACCCTACTCTAAAACCCACCCAATCCCCCCTTAATAAAACCTAACACTAGCCCCTTGAAGATCTCCCTGCCTTGAGACGTCTTCACCCAGCCGGGCACAAGTGGACCTCCAGAGGGGCAGAAGTCTTCATCCGATCCGGCCAGAAGAGGACATCCAGACCGGAAGAAGTCTTCATCCAGGCGGCATCTTCTATCTTCTTCCATCTGGAGTGGAGCAGGTCCATCTTGAAGACATCCGACATGGAGCATCCTCTTCTATCCGACGGCGACTGAAGAATGAAGATGGCGTTCCTTCAATTCCGATAGGCTGATAGAATCCTACCAGCCAATCGGAATTAAAGTAGGAAAAATCCTATTGGCTGATGCAATCAGCCAATAGAATTTAAGTTCAATCCTATTGGCTGATCCAATCAGCCAATAGAATTGAGCTCTCATTCTATTGGCTGTTCCAATCAGCCAATAGAATGCAAGCTCAATTCTATTGGCTGATTGCATCAGCCAATAGGATTTTTCCTACCTTAATTCTGATTGGCTGATAGGATTCTATCAGCCAATCGGAATTGAAGGGATGCCATCTTGGATGACGTCACTTAAAGGAACCTTCATTCTTCAGTCGCCGTCAGATGGAAGAGGATGCTTCGCGTCGGATGTCTTCAAGATGGACCCGTTCCGCTCCGGATGGAAGAAGATAGAAGATTAAGGGCTATTTGTAATTTAGTATAGGGTAGGGAATTTTTTTTATTTTGGATGGCTTTTTTATTTTATTAGGGGGATTAGATTAGGTGTAATTAGTTTAAAAAACTTGTAATTATTTTTTTATTTTCTGTAATTTAATGTTTGTTGTTTTTCATACTTTAGTTTATTTTATTTAATTGTAGGTAGTTTAGGTAATTAATTTAATGATAGTGTAGTGTTAGGTGTAATTGTAACTTAGGTTAGGATTTATTTTACAGGTAAATTTGTCTTTATTTTAACTATGTAGTTATTAAATAGTTAATAACTATTTAATAACTATTGTACCTAGTTAAAATAAATACAAACTTGCCTGTAAAATAAATATAAACCCTAAGCTAGCTACAATGTAACTATTAGTTATATTGTAGCTATCTTATGGTTTATTTTACAGGTAAGTATTTAGTTTTAAATAGGAATAGTTTACTTAATTTTAGTTAGGGGGGTGTTAGGGTTAGGGTTAGACTTAGGTTTAGGTGTTAATAACTTTATTATAGTGGCGGCGACGTTGGCGGCGGCAGATTTGGGGTTAATAAATGTAGTTAGGTTGCAGCGACGTTGGGGGAGCAGATTAGGGGTTAATAAATATAATGTAGGGTTCTGCAATGTTGGGGGCAGCAGATTAGGGGTTCATAAGTATAATGTAGGTGGCGGCGGTGTCCAGAGCGGCAGAGTAGGGGTTAATAATTATAATGTAGTTGGCGACGATGTTGGGGGTGGCAGATTAGGGGTTAATAAGTGTAATATTAGGGGTGTTTAGACTCGGGGTTCATGTTAGAGTGTTAGGTGTAAACATAAATTTACTTTCCCCATAGGAAACAATGGGGCTGCGTTAGGAGCTGGACGCTGCTTTTTTGCAGGTGTTAGGTTTTTTTTCAGCCGGCTCAGCCCCATTGTTTCCTAAGGGGAAATCTTGCACGAGCACGTTTAGCCAGCTCACCGCTACCGTAAGCAGCGCTGGTACTGAGGTGAGATGTGGAGCTAAATTTTGCTCTACGCTCACCTTTTTGTGGCTATTGCCGGGTTGAAAAAAACCTGTAATACCAGTGTTGTTTAAGGTAGCGTTAGAAAAAAAAGGCTTGTTAGCACCGCACCCCTCTTACAGCGATACTCGTAATCTAGACGATTGTAATTTAGGCATAGATTCTCAGTTCCTGTTATGTGTTACTGACAAAAAACACCTCAATATGTATTCAACATCTTCTGAGTACAGTGATACCACCCATGTATAGGTTTGCCTGGTTCTCTGGGGGCTAAAATGCCTTATTTTTAGGGGGTGCATTCCAGTTTTCCAGCTCTGTCATCATGCACCTATGTCCTATTTGGGACATTTCTAAAGCCGGCCAATATAATTTACACCCATCAAACCTTATATTTTTTAAAATTAGACACCCTAGGGTAATTGAAATGCTGGTATTTTAACCCTTTCAATGCACTTATTAAACCACCAGTCTTCGTCAAACTTTTGGGTAGTCATTTTTTTGTGTTATTTTTCACACGCGTAATTTAGGCATGGATTCTCAGATCCTGTTATTTGTTACTGACAAAAAACACCTCAATATGTGTTCAACAACATCTTTTGAGTACAGTTATACCACCCATGAATAGGTTTGTTGGGTTCTCTGGGGACTAAAAGGCCTTATTTTTAGGGGGGGCATTCCAGTTTTCCAACTTGGAATTTTCAAATCTGTCATCATGCACCCATGTCCTATTTGGGACACAAAACACCTCAATATGTGTTTAACAACATCTCTTGAGTAAAGTGATACCACCTATGCATAGGTTTGTTGGTTTGTTTGGGGGGTACAATGCCAAACTTCTGACGTGTTTGTGATTTTTTTTCACATTTAACATATCTTCTTTGCCTATCTTCTTTTTGGGGGCCTTTTTACATACTTTGCTTGCCATGAATGAGCATATATTTGAAAAGTTGACACCCCAATGTATTGTATATGGAGTCTTTTTGCCTTTGATGCAACTGTTTTAGCCAACAAATTTGGAGAAAATTTATGGTGGTAATTTTTCAATTTTTATTTTTACACACACATTGCTTTTGGACTACGATTTAGGAGAGCCAGTTGTAAGTTATTGCAAGAAAACACTCCAGGTTGTTTTCTGCAAGACCCCTTGAGTACACCCATACCCCCTATGCATAGGGTTGACAGGGGTTTTGGTAAAATACAGCACCAAGTTTAGAACTTATAAAACATAGAACAGTGAAATTTAAAAATCTGGCACAGTAAAAGTAAAACAAAAAAAAAAAAAACAGAAAAAACAACTCAATAACAGTAAATGTAACCAAACCCCCCTCCCCTCAAAAAAACAAAAAACACACTGGTATTTTTTTTTTTTTTTTTAACCAGTGTGTGATACTGCTTGAAGCAGTCCCCAATGCAGAGTCCAGGCTGTCCAGGGCAATCAGGACAGTAAATGGTGGTGTCCTTTCTCTGCCCCCTTTTGGTACAGACTTTTTTTCTGAGGATTCCGCTTTGCTGCAGTAGGGGGGATTTTTAGAATAAAATGGGTAGCCCCAACTCTGCTCTCTCCCATCCCCGCCTGGGGAGCAGGTGCATCTTGGTACAAAATCCCTGAAATGATCAGGAGTTGAAACTGTAAAAAAGTCAGTTTCATTCCGGGGTTTGCTTTTTTGAACAACAAAAAAGTGTTGTGGGTTGCAATCTGCATTAAGTATATTGCAACCTTTTTGTACCAGGCCTTTGTCTTTCACATAATTAGGTAGGGCTGCAGCAGCTGATCTGTTAGATCAACTCCACCCATATGCCGGTTATAAGCCATCCTTCTTGTCTCTGTACTTAACTGCCAACAGCTCCTCTTGGCGCAGAGCTGAGGTCTCCCCCTTTTGTAGCCGGGTGCATGCAGGTTGTCTTGGGAAATCTGCACGGTTCTTTTGAATTGTACCGCAAGTAACTGATGGGCATATAAATTAGTTTGGGGCGACAATGTTCCCCAATATATCATCGCCCAGAAACATCTCCATAAACTGTTGGGGGCTAAATCCTGCCATATCCACATTGATGCCAGGATTTGCAGTGAGGGGTGGGATATCTGGCCTCTGGTGATGAGGCGTTACCCACTCTTCAGCAGCAACACGTCTCCTTCTGGCAGGGGGGCTACCTGGCGGGCTAGCAGCCACAGATACATCACTATCAGTGGAGACTGTATCTAATGATGTATCTGAGCATATGGCAGGGTCAAAATTGGGGTCTGAGTCAGACATAGAGGCGTCTGACTCTGACGCAAGGAAGGTATACGCCTCCTTAGCACTCTATGTTTTCTGTGACATGATTTATTTTTATCTGTCACAAAGAAAAAAAATTACTAAAACAAAATCACAACAAAATTTAAATTTAAATTAACTAAATAACTCTGAAAAGAGCCTTTGGGTCTCAAAAAAATTACTAAAAAAAAATTAACCGCTAAAAAAATGAACCCCCCGAAAAATGCACAGAGAGCAAAAAAGTGCTTTTGTGCAAGAGCCAGTGATTTATAGTGATCCCTGGCAAGCTAAGGGTTAATGATGCTGAAAAGGGGCTTTGGGTCTCACAATTTTTTACAAAAATAAATTTAAACTGGCTAAATGGCTCTGAAAAGAGCCTTTAGGTCTCACAAAAATATTACTAAAAAAATGAACCCATAAAAAAATGCACAGAGAGCAAAAAAAGTGCTGCTATGCTATTGCCAGTGATTTATAGTGATCACTGGCAAGCTAGGGGTTAATGGATCCAAAAAGAACCGTTGTGTCTCACAATTTTTAACAAATATATGAAATAAATATTTCTCTCCTAAACACAGATCTCTCTCTCTCCCACAAAAATGCAAGTGAGGAGAGGGAGGAAGATCCACACTGGTCAGAGTCAATATTTACAAATATTGACATGATCAGACAAATGGAATATTTTATTATCATTTTTTTTTATTGTGGCAAGCTCAGATTGGATGACCCTGGCCTGCCCCTATTATGAGGCAGGCTAGGGACACTCCCAGAAGCCCCATGATGCACTGGGCATATCCATCTTTGAAACCACATGGGGGAGGGGGGCTATATGGGGCGGCTATTTTAATTAAAAAAAATATATATTTTTATTTTTATTTTTTTGTTATGTTATTTTACTAAGTGCATCGGCCCACCAAGTCACTTAGCACACTTTCAGAGCATCAGAAGCCTGCCTGATGGCTTCCGATGCTCTGCCTGACTGCTGGGCTCCACGTGGATTGAAAACTGGAAGTGATCGCTCTGGGGGAGCGATCAATGCGGACCCTGGCAGTCAGGAACAGTATTGCAGGGTGCCTCAACATCGAGGCATCGCTGCAATACTGTCTAAGTGGCTGGAAGTGATTTTGATCGCTTCCACAGCTCAGATTATCCGAGGACATGTCAGGCACGTCCTTGGTCGTTAACTGACACCCTTTGGAGGCCATGCCTGACACGTCCTTGGCCAAGGGGTTAAAGGGACACAAAACCCAACATTTCATGATTTAGACAGAACATGTAATTTTAAACAACTTTCCAATTATTATCTAATTTGCTTCATTCTCAGTATATCCTTAGTTGAAAAGCATGCCTAGGTAGGCTTAGGAGCAGCAATGCACTACTGGGAGCTAGCTGCGGATTGGTGGCTGCACTTAAATTCCTCTTTTCATTGTTTCACCAGATGTGTTCAGCTAGCTCCCAGTAGTGCACAGCTGCAACTTCAACAAAGGATAGCAAGAGAATGAAGCACATTTTATAATAGAAGTAAATTGGAAAGTTTTTAAAAATCGCATGCTCTATCTGAATAACAAAGGAAAAAATTTGGGTTTCATGTCCCTTTCTCAACACATTTATGGGGTCATTTTCATTTATCAAATTAAAGCTAAAAAAACAAGCACTTTTGCACTAATGAAAATAACTAACATCAATAACTTAATAAAACACACATAACAATAATGACCATGTTCAAATCCCTTAGAGACATACGTACATATCTCTATGGTTTTGGAGCCCAAGAGGTTCATTGCTCAGATTCTACCTATCATCTTTGCTACACACTATTAAAAGGATCAATCAACTCATAGGGGCCTATCAAGCTCCGAATGGAGCTTGAGGCCCCGTGTTTCTGGCGAGCCTGCAGGCTCACCAGAAACAGCAGTTATGAAGCAGCGGTCTAAAGAGCTGCTGGTGCAATTCTGAATACGGAGAGCGTATTGCTCTACGCATTCAGCGATGTCTGTCGGACCTGATCGCACTGTCGGATCAGGTCCGACAGACACTTGATAATGTGGCCTCATAGGCCCTTCAACCTGTGATGTATTCGCTAAACCCACAAAATCGACATTTGACGTTGTTATTAATCCTGCCCATATTTGTTTGGATTTCAAAATTCAATAGATTAATGAGTAGGGTAAGGATTTCATATTGTTTTCATGAGATAATCTTCTCAAGCTTGAAGGGTATTAACAGCTGATGATCACTGGAAAAACACAATCTATCCAAAACAAGGGCAAGTGTGGTCAACCCCAAAGTTTTATTCATGAATCTTGCACATTACAGCAGTTTCTTTAACAGTTTTACGTCTCTTTAAAAAACACAAACAAAATAAGCATAAAAATGTCAAAATGACCCCCCTCCAATGAATCTATTAAAATAATAATTACAGAATTTCCAAGATCGTAAATGCTAGCATTAATGTAAAATGTTTTTGCCATTGAATATATATATATATATATATATATATATATATATATATATATATATATATATATATATATATATATATATATATATATTTATACCCAGGATATACTTGAAAACAAGAGAAATCTCAATGTATCCTTCCTGGTAAAATATTTTATAAATAAATATGTATGTAGGTATGTATGTACTGTATTTATGCATGTATATATATATATATATATATATATATATTATTAATATTTTTTTATACAGTTGAGTAGTATTATAATTTTCTTTTTATTTATAAAGGGCAAACTTTTACATGCTGCTGAATAGTGGAAGGTCACTTTAGCATATGCGAAATCTGCAGGCACGTTACAAATAATAATAGTAGTAGTAAGAATAATAATCATTGTTATCTAGATGCAGAGAGATACAAGAATAAAGATCACTGCACAAAAGGTAACTTACAATCTAAAAGAATGTGCTACAAAAATACAGCTTCAGACAATATATTGAGATAGATCATGAGATTCCTTATTCTTATTCAGAACGTGTTTACACTTGTGTGTTATGTTAGTCAGCTTAAAGACAACAAAAAACTCAAGATTTTGCATGTTCCTTTAAAGGGACATGATACCCAAACGTTGAAACACTTAAAAGTGATGCAGCATAGCTGTAAAAAGCTGAATAGAAAATATCACTTGAACATCTCTATGTAAAAAAGAAAGATATTTTACCTTAAACTGTCCTAAGTATTCACACCCCATTGTAAAGGGCTTTAAGCAGCAAATCAGTATGCCTGTCTTGGGACCGGCACGGGAGCGAGCCTCGTTCACACTCATGCTATTTCCCTATTCAGTTTAAGGAAGTTTACTATGAAATCTCATGAGAGTTAAGTGAAATCTCATGAGATCACAGTAAAAGAGTTCATGACATCAGCACTGTTGATGCTGATTGGCTGCAGTTCATTTCTTCATTTTTTTTATTATTTTTTTTACCTTTAGCTGGAAAGCAGCTGAAGTATAACTTTTTACACAGAACTTACTCTGGTGAGCTGAGGAAATTGTGAGATAAAATATCTTCCTTTTTTACATAGAGATGTTCAGGTGATATTTTCCTGTCAGCTTTTTACAGTTATACTGCATCAGTTTCAAGGGATTTAGCATATGAGTATTATGTCCCTTTAAGTATTCACTAGTAGAATGAGCATTGCTTCATGATTTTTCTTTTTTTCCCCTGCTGCCAGTAGAAATAATATATACATAAAGAAATAAAGATATATAAGTATGCTTTGTACATGCATATTTAAGTAAAAGTCAGATGCATTGGTATATTTTCGTGCACTGCACAAAGAAATTCCAATAAAATTCACAGACATGTAGGCTCTGATAATCGATCAGCCAATAGGTGGCGATATATTTAAAAGGGATCCTTTGCAGCAACAAGATTGTCAGTGAAATATTCAAAACTGCTGAAATCAGTGTTTCCGAGAGGCATTTTACTATACATCTCAGTGGGTGGTGATATTTTTTTAAACATTATAGCCACCTACATTGAAGATGAAATGTAAATGATTTTTTTGTATAATGAAATATGTATTTTAAGTATTGTCGTTATTTTAATAAGGTTTCATTTCAATTTTTGCATGTATTTTTTTTAGGAAGAAGTTTTAGTTTTCATGATACTAATTTGTCATAGAAGACATTGAGGCCCATTTATCAAGCTCCGAATGGAGCTTATAGGCCTGTGTGAGGCGGACAGAGATCGCCACAATTCAACCCGATCGTGTAAGATCGGGTTGATTGACACCCCCTGCTTGCGGCTGATTGGCCTCGAGTCTGCAGGGGGCGGCTATGCACCAGCAGGTCCGACAGACATTTGATAAATAGGCCTCAGTGTCTTTGCAATGTTATAAATAATGCACTTTTGTAAAACTATAAAGTTGTGGCTACTGACTTCTATGACATGTGAATATCTTGAAAAATAAATCTTATTCCTAAAAAAAACAAAACAATTTCTTTCATGATGGTGAGAGTCCATGATCCATTATTCCTGGGAATTACTCTTCATGGCCACTAGGAGAAGACAAAGATTGCCAAACCCCAAGAGCTCTATAAAACCCCTCCCACCTTACTAGTAACTAGTCCGATTTTGTGTACTTTCCCTACCCTAAAAGTAAGGAATTTATCAGGTAAGTATAAATGTTGTTTTCTTTCATACAGGTGGTGAGAATCCACAATCAATTACTCTTGGGAAACCAATACCCAAGCAGAGAAGTCTATGAGTAATGAGGGCAGGATTATAAGGGAATCTTTTGCACAGCAAATCAAAATCCAGAACTCAACACAAAAAAAAAAACAGTTTATACACATATACATATATATATATATATATATATATATATATATATATATATATATATATATACACAATTAAATAACCAACAGGCAAAGCCAAAATTAACCTGAAAAAAACGCCTAAAGGACTTTCCTACCAAAAGCTGCCTCAGAAAAAGCAAAAACATAAAAATGGTAGAATTTAGTAAAGTCTGCATATAAGACCAAGCAGCTGCCTTGCAAATTTGGTCAACAGAAGCCTTATTCTTAAAGAGGTGGCCACTGATCTGGGCAGTAATCCATTTAGATGTAGGCTGTCCAACTTCCAAGTAAGCTTCAACCAAGAAGCCAAAAAAAGGCAGTGGCTTTCTCTCCTTTTCAAGAACCAGAAAAGTGAACAAACAAACTAGAAGTTTATCTGAAATCCTTAGTAGCATATACATACTAATTCAAAGCTCTAACAACATCCACGTTATGGAGAAGACTTTCTGAAGAATTCTTTTGATTGAGGCATAAAGAAGGGACAACAAGTTTGCAACTTTCATTATCCGTAGACACCACTTTAGGCAAAAAGTAATACCAACTAGGGGGCACTCCCCAACAAAATAAGAAAATCAAATTAAAATAGTCTCAATATGAAATAAATATCCAGGTAGAAAACCCTTTATCCAAACTGATTGGGACCGGAAAAGGTTTGGATTTAAGAATAGTTTGGATTTTGGAATATTTACATGTGTAAAATGGGAAAGTTTTGAGAGGGGATGGAAACAATTGTAAACAGCAATATATTATATCATGTAAGTAATATTTACATGTCCTAATACAGCTTATACATCAACCTAAAGGTAATTTATTTTTTAATTTTGTTTACATAGTACCATTAGAAAGATAGTACAGTACTGTAATGAAAATGGTAATTTTTGTTGTTTTAAATAAATAAAGATCTACAATCTCATTGAAAACATCCAGAAGAAGAGACCACTCCCCTGGATGCAGAGACTGCCGACTGAGAAAATCTGATTCTCAATTGTTCACTCCTGGAATATGAGCTGCAGAGATCAGACAACAAGTGACTTCTGCCCAAGAAAGAATTTGAGATACCTCTCTAAAGGCTAGGGAACTACAAGTTCCCCCCTGATGATTGATACAGGCCACTGCTGTGACATTGATGGACTGTAAACGGAGATGAGACTACCTTTTCAACAGAGGCCATCTGAAAGGCACAGAAGTTTGAAAGGAGTTCCAAAAAATGTATTTGCAACCTCACCTTCTGAGGAGACCAAACTCCTAGTGCTTTCTGAGACCACCAGACGGCCCCCCCAACCTGAAAGACTTGCATTTGTAGTAATCACAGACCAAATGGGAACAAAAGAAGCCTCCTGCATAATAAGCTGATAATACAGCCATCAAGACTTGGGGGTAAATGTATTATTGTACGGACGGACATAATATTATGTAGCGTATCATGTCCGCCGCACATCGATAAATGCAGACAGCATACACTGTTGGCATTTATCATTGCACCAGCAGTTTTTTTGAACTGCTGGTGCAATACTGCCCCTGCAGATTCGCGGCCAATCGACCGCTAGCAGGGGGTATCAATCAACCCAATCGTATTCGATCAGGCTGATTGCTGTCCGCCACTTTAGAGGTGGCAGATGAGTTAAGGAGCAGCGGTCTTAGGACCGCTGCTTCTTAACTTCTGCTTCAGGCGGAACTGAAGCGGAGTGGGTCGGAAGCAGCATCAGCTGCTTCATAAATCGACCCCATGGACTGAATTGTTCTGTGATCCAGATAAATATATTGAGACAGCTGAGTATGATCCCGTTACCATTGCCAAAACATACAAAGCTGAAGAGGCCTCATATGGAAATGAGCAAACAGAATAGCATCTAAGCAGCAATCCTAAAAATAGCATCCAAGCAGCACCATACAAAGAGCAACTGAGAGAAAATAAAATCTCATAGAAACTGAATCTATTTGAACACCAGAAAAACAACTCTTCTCTGAGAAACAAGAGAATCTTTGGAAAATTGATTTTCTAACCATGTTCTTGAAGACACAACAACAGTCTGTTGGAATTAGACACTGATAAATTTAAAGATGGAGTCTGAACTAAAGGGACACTGAACCCAATTTTTTTCTTTAGTAATTCAGATAGAGCATGCAATTTTAAGCAACTTTCTAATTTACTCCTATTATCAATTTTTATTCGTTCTCTTGCTATATTTATTTGAAAAAGAAGGCATCTAAGCTTTTTTTTTTGTTCAGAACTTTGGACATGACTTTTTTATTGGTGGATGAATTTATCCACCAATCAGCAAGGACAACCCAGGTTGTTTACAAAAAAATGGGATGGCATCTAAACTTACATTCTTGCATTTCAAATAAAGATACCAAGAGAATGAAGAAAATTTGATAATAGGAATAAATTAGAAAGTTGCTTAAAATTGCATGCTCTATCTGAATCACAAAATAAAAAAATTGGGTACAGTGTCCCTTAAGATATTGCTCAGTTAAGGAAATGTATAAACATAAAAATATTATATAAGCTAATAAGCTAATTGAGTGCCCCATAAGCAAAAAGAGTACTTACCCATTGGAACCCAACTACTGGATAAAACCAGGAGGTTGCCAAACCAGTGCTCAAACATAACAGCTGAGGACATGGAATAGGAGAATACTGATGACCCAACAGGAGGAGGCAAAGGACAGGTCCCTGCGACACTTGTGGCAGGCTTGTGACTAAATTCCTTGAGGTGAAAACTTTGTCACTACAACAAACTCCCAAAACATCCATCTATCAAAAACTGCACTCTGAGGCGAAATAGGCCTCAACTCAGTCTGAGAACAAACTGCACTCTGAGGTAAAATGGGCCTCTCTCACAGAAGAAAATAAGGCACAACATTCTTCACCTTCCTCCAGTGGAGGCAAAGATTAGACTAGTTACTAATAAGGTCAGAGGGGTTTTATAGAGCTCTTGGGGTTTGGGAATCTTTGCTTCCTTCTAGTGGCCAGGAAGAGTCATTCCCAGGAGGAATGGATCATAGACTCTCACCGCCTGTATGAAAGAAAATAAAAAACGTTTTAAAAACACTATACATAATATTGCGTTATACAATAACATTGTAAGGAAGTTAGGGTCTGTGAAACTCAGAATGCAGGAACAGATACACAGAACAATGAAAGTCTTTTGAAAGTTTTACTGATTGATAAGCAAAAGAACAGTTGGTAGTTCATTTTGAAGATCACTGAAACAGCAAGTTTGTGCATAGGCCTTATGTAAAACACTAAAGTCCAATAGAGACTTGGTTCTTGCATTGCACGGTAAAGAGTGAAATTGACATAGAATACCTGATAGGTGCAGCTGGTTTGAGGAAGATTGTCCACTGGTATAGTAGACACAGGTTTCTCAGCAGACACAGGAAACCCAACGGATACTGTTGGTGAAACTGTCAAGGGATACCAGATAGGTACAGCAGCCACAGATTCAGGAACATGGTGAGCATACACTGGTATCTCGTTATTATGCTTGGCTTTCAGGATCCAGCTGAGCATACGTAGGTGCGAGGCAACTGCTCGGTCTCTGTAGCAAGGTAACCATACACAGGTATCAGACAGGAATGTGTGGTGTTGGGAGCAAGGTGAGCATATACAGATGCAAGATAAGTATGCTTTGGTCCCTGGAGCAAGTAGAGCATACACAGATATCAGGTAAGTATGCTTTAGTCTCAGCCCGGATGAGTTTTTTTAGGAACTCCCACACCTGAGTCCTCTAGGTAGCAGTTCCTATAATTGGGACATGGCCCCTTTAAAACTAGGCAGTGCATGGCCGCACGCACCTAGAGATCTGCAGTCGCAGCTGAAGACAGGCTGAAGTCTCAGCATCCCTCGAGGAGAGCAGTACCTGATCACTACACCGGTAAGTACTTACAAAGATACATATAAATAAAACATTGTATCTACATGTATCCCCACAGCTCCTATAGGCAGTGTAGGGCACAATTGGGCCTGGAGCAAAGCTAAGGGTTAAAGCCGTAGGGAGAGATAGGAGAAGAGGGCTGGCTAGGGAGGTTAGTTGCAACAATGTTGCATGCAAGGGAGGGGCCCACTACTCACCTTAAAAGTGGGGATCATCAGCTTCCTGGCCCTCTTCTTCCTGGAATCCGGTGCAGACGAGTTCTTTCTGTTATTGTTCAGGGTGATTTTTAATTTCTGTGAACAATGCAGCGATCCAGACGATCCAAACTCCCTCCTCAACGCTTCCACGAGTTGGTGTTTGAGAAACCTGGATCTGGAAAACAGAAAAAACAGATAAGTACACTGGATGACATTGAAGAGCTAGATGACATAATTCCACCAACACAGTACACTACTGAGACTAGGCCTAGTACTAGTATAGCACAGACAAACATTATGAGTCACACAGTTAGCAGGTTAGATATACATGCAGCAGGTGAGGGGGTGGAAGGAGACGATTCAGCCTATGCCTCAGTGGCAATGGCTAGGCCGGATGAGCAATCAGCCTGTCTCCAAGCAACTGGCCCTCAGGCTAGGCCTCAGGCTTCCAGTCCACCTTCGGTAGCTTCACATGTACCGGTTGAGGCCTATGTTGAAACCACAATTACCCCTGTAGCTAGGCCCAGGTTAGATAGGGGCTCAACACGCGGTGCAAGTGCAGACACTGAGGCAGATTTAGCCATTACACGGGGCCCCTCTCTATTAACCCCCGTTTTGCCTACTATGGCAGATGGCCCTGAAATTTTGGCCTCGGCGCCGGCGCAGCATGCCCTCTCAAGAGCTGGGCCCGCTTCTGTGGTGGTTTCGCCTGCGCAACAAGCCCCTGTTCTGCCATTATTAGACCCCCAGCCCATCTCTACACCGCAGCAAGGCTTACCTGAAGCAGCGGTATCCTCCCTCATGTCCGCGATTCCTCCGTCGGCGGTCTCGGCGGTGTCTTCCATCCTGGCGTCTTTAGTTGCGGCGATGTCCCCGGCGGGTATGCAGGCTCCTCCGTCGGGTCCTCCAGCTTCTCCGGCGGGTCCTCTGCTCCAGCTCCACGCGGCGTCGGTGTCCGGTCCTCCAAACCAGGCCGCGGGTCCTCAGGGTCCAATGGTAAGTGCGCAACCGGAAGTTCCGGTCACGCGCCCATCCACTTCCGGTTCCGGTTTCAGCGTCGGGACTTCGCGGGAACGGTCGCATCCTCTGCAGCTCCAGGAAGGTGAGCATCATGAGAGGATGTCGGCCGGGGGTGGGTTATGGGGCCGAAGGGGTCCTCAAGTTCGGCAACGGAAGGCGCCATCTCGCATTAATACCAGGTTGCAATTTACTGGCAGCAGGGCTCAGGATTCAATTAGCGGGGTCACGCATAAAGGCCTTAAAAGTAGGAGGGGGGCTTCAACGAGAGCTAACAGGTTGAACCCCTTAGGTAGGGGCATGTTAGCGAGAACCAGGGCGATAGATTCTCAATCAGATTTAAATCCAGGAGGGCTAATAAGTGCGATTGAACCGCAGGGTCAGCACGCCCAGGCTCAGGGACAAGTTAATTTGGCGCGCCAACATAGCGCTCAGGGTCAGCTTATTGCGGCGCAGCAGCATACCGCACAGGGGCAAGTTAATGTCGCAGTTCAGCACAATAGGTTAGATTATCAGCAAATTAGGGCAGATTCTCAGCTAAGTAGTGCGCCATCACCCCACATGAATGTACGCGCTGTGGCGCAGTTAGGGATGTCTGGTGTGAATGCACATGCTGATCCTTTGAGTCTCAATATGAATGCACGCGCTGTGGCGCAGTTGGGGAATTCTAGTGTGAATGCACAAGCTGAACCTATGAGTGTTTCGAATGTGAGGGTACGTAGAATTGCAAATGATGCTTTGAATGTGTTACCAACATCAAGGTCACTTGAGTTAAGGGACAATCCTGCTTCATTAGTTCAGTTACAGGGTAGGAATGTGAATGTGGGGCATGAAAGGGCAAATGAAATAGGACAGGCAGGCTTACATGCAAATAATAGGTCAGGCTTGGGTCCTATTAACACCCCCTTTGCCGGTGTCCGTAGTGCTCGCGACCTGTTTTCTTTTTTACAGAACGCATCTCAAGGGGATCTGAGCATGGAAGCAAACCAGGTTGATAGGCCTTCGGCTTCGGCGGTTATTCCACAGGAGCAGGCGGATGCACAGCAGCGTGAGAGCACGGCTGATTCCTTGCAGCAGGACAACGGGGCGGTTCCTGGTCCTTCCACCTCCGGTATGGAGCATCAGGACGGCGCAATGGCCATTCCTGGTAAGCCCTTTACATTTACACATGACCGACATGACCAGGTTGACTCATCCCTGTCTGAATCTGAATGTGACAGTGACACTTCACTTGGGCTAAGGGGTAAGGGTCAAAAGCGCATGTTTGCCATGGTAAAGAAAATGTGGCAGGTAATGCAGTCAGGCGCAGTTGGCAGCATGGCGCAGGCGCAGCTTGCGATAGGTTCCCCAGAAGCTGTGCAGAGCACCACTATAGTGGGGGACAAGCATCCACCTATTAACTTAATCCCAGAAAGGAAAGTGGCCTTACACGGCGATTCCTTCCCATCTTATACTCCATCATTGCACGGTCATTTGAAACCAAGGACAATTAGAAAAATACAGCAGGGCAAATATGTGAATATATTTGAATTATCTGCTGAGGCTTGTAGGCAGCGAGAGAAGAGCGCGGACGGTACTGGACCTAAACGGTTTAAGCGTCCTGAAACTTTCGAGGAGTGGCTAATTTGCTTTAGAGTTTTCTCCTCTTGCTACTTGGAGAAATACCCGAGCCAATGCCACGCTATCCTTAAATATACTGATAATATCCATTGGATTCAGAGGAAGTTTGCTGAGGGGGCTTGGAGAGATTATGATGCTGAGTTTAGGCAAAAGATGGCGGGTAATCCTGTGCTCACCTTCGATACAACTGACTCGCATCTTTGGCAACGCCTCGGCCCGCAGGGGTCACCCTCCTCCTCCATCTCCTCTAGCAATCAGTCCTTTCGTGCTTCCAAAACGAAGCGCAGAGGTGGTACCTGCTGGGCATTTCAAGATAATAAATGCGACAGAGGTAATTCATGTGCGTTCAGGCACGTATGCCGATACTGTGCTGGATCACACCCCGGGAGCGAGTGTGCCAGAAAGAAGGATTCAGCATCCGGTAGAGCACAGAACAAGCTCTCTCTTGTTCCTAAAGGCCCCAACACCGGTGAAGGTGCACGCCCTTGAGCCATGGCTTAGGGTGTACCCAGATTCGCGCGCAGCGTCTTTGTTATTTCAAGGGTTTAAGGACGGTTTTCGTATACCTGTGACAAAAGCCATTAAGGGTGCCAGAGGCTATCGTAACCTCAAATCAGCTTACCAGCACCCTTCGGTTGTTAGGGTCAAGCTGGATAAGGAGATATCTATGAGCCGGGTAGTGGGTCCTTTTTCCTCGCCACCTTTGCCGAATCTGGTCATTTCACCACTTGGTGTAGTACCCAAGAAGGAATTGGGAAAATTCCGTCTAATACACCACCTATCTCACCCTAGGGGCTATTCCGTCAATGATGCTATTGATCCGGAACTCAGCTCAGTGCGATATCAATCCTTTGATAGCGCCCTGGATTTGGTGCGGGGGGTAGGTGTAGGAGCCTTGTTGGCGAAGCTGGATATTGAATCTGCCTTTCGCCTACTGCCCTTGCACCCTTCATCATTTTATTTGATGGGTTGCAAATTCCAAAAGGAATTTTACGTAGATAGGTGCTTGCCTATGGGCTGCGCCATCTCTTGCGCCTTGTTTGAAACCTTTAGTACATTTTTGCACTGGGTTTTGGAGCAACAGGCAGGTAATAACCGCATTGCTCATTATCTGGACGACTTCCTCTTGGTGGGGAGTCCGGGAACTACTGAATGTCAGCAGCTGATGGACTCCATGAGAATCCTTATGCTGCAATTCGGTGTCCCACTGGCTGAAGACAAGACTGAGGGCCGGGCACTTGTATTACGTTCCTGGGTATCGAAATTGATACTGTCGACAGAATTTGTAGGCTGCCTGATGGCAAAGTACGGGATATGCTTGAGGCGGTTGAAGCGGCTGTTTCCATGGCGACCATCACGCTTAGGCAGCTACAGTCATTACTTGGCCTTTTGAATTTTGCAGGCAGAGTTATCCCCATGGGGAGAGTTTTCAATCGGACATTGGAAGCTAAGCTGAAGGGCAAACTCAGGCCTTCTGAAAAAATTTGGATTTCAGAAGGCATGAGAGCTGACCTGAGAGTCTGGAAGACTTTTCTTCAGGACTTCAATGGGATTCGATTATGGCGATCTGAGCCCATTTCCAGTCAGTTGTTGCATTTATTTACTGACGCCGCGGGGTCGAAGGGTTATGGGGCGTATTTCCGGGGGGAATGGAGTGCAGGCCCTTGGCCGCCAGAATGGTCGGCCAGGGGCTTAACACGTAACCTTCCCCTTTTGGAGCTTTTCCCTATCGTTTTGGCGGTTGAACTTTGGGGCAATCAATTTGCAAACAGGACGATTAATTTCTGGACAGATAATCTCAGTGTCGTCCACGCGGTGAACGGTCTTTCGGCCACTTCCGCAGTTGTAGTTTGTTTACTGAGGCATCTGGTCTTACGCTGTCTTGAACTTAATATCCAGTTTCAAGCGCGGCACGTCCCGGGGGTTAATAATGTATTGGCAGATGCACTATCCAGGTTTGATTGGGTGACGTTCAGACGTTTGGCCCCTCATGCTGCATTAGAAGGCTTACCTTGTCCTGGTTTCCTTTGGCAGCTTCTCCGTCCTGGATATCCTTGCTCCCTCTAGTGCGGGCGTCCCTTGCACCTAGGACATGGTGCTCCTATGTCAGGCTATGGCGTGAATGGGAAGACTTTTGCCGATGTCAGAATGTGGAGGCGATTGAAGCGTCTCAGGACACAGTATGTGATTGGCTGGTGAGTCTTTGGCGAAAGGGTTCGCGGCAGGGGGCGGTTCATTCTCGGTTGGCCGCCTTGTCATTCTTTTATCGTACGCTTGCTTTGCCGGATCCGGGCAGTTCAAAATTTGTGCGTCAAGTTGTCAAAGGTTGGGGCAAGCTCCAACCACAACAAAAGGACTCTAGGGAGCCTATCACGCATGACCGGCTTGAGCGGCTGGTGGTCGCTTTGCCGGACATCTGCGCATCGCATTATGAGTTTTTGTTATTTAGAGCTGCGTTTTTATTAGCCTATTCGGCTGCGCTTCGTATAAGCGAGCTCGTGGCACCGTCCAAATCATGCACTGACAAAGGCCTTCAGTTCGGCCACGTTAGGGCGGGAGAAGATTCACTGTTAATTTATTTGCCTAGATCTAAGACAGATCAAGAGGGCAAAGGGGCATGGATCCCTATTCCTCAGTCTAACGGTCTCTGCTGCCCGGTGATGGCGGTTAACCAGTTTTTAGAACACAGACCAGAGGAACAGGGTCCTTTTTTAATACATGCGAACCGGACTTCTCTATCTTTGTTCCAGTTCCGTAGGGTGCTAGCGAGGACTGCTGCGCACGCTGGTTTGGATGTGTCAAAAATAGCCCCCCATTCTTTCCGCATAGGGGCAGCTACTAATGCCGCGCTGCAGGGTTCTTCCGCTGAAGCCATTTGCCGTTTGGGTAGATGGCGCTCTAATAAGTTTAAAGGTTACATTCGACCGGTTGTTGAATAATATGTTGGTTAGTTGTGTTTTGTTTCCAGTACTAATCTCGTGTGTCTTTACAGGACCCGTCAGCGGCGCTAAAAGGATATGGATCGTGGGGCACTCCTACGTTCATTGGGCCTCCATTCGTAGTTCGGCCCTTCCGGGGGGGCAGAATTTATGTTTCCCTCTATCCCAAGTGTCAATTAGATGGGTAGGTGAGAGAGGGATGTGTTGGCCAGCGCTTCCATCGCGCATCTCAGAGGCCCTAGTACGCTGGGGTAAACCTCATGTCATAATCCTTCATTTGGGTGGCAATGATATGGGCGCCATTCCTGTCTTGGAGCTTATTAAAATCATGCAAGCAGATATTGCATGGATCAGAGCTCGCATCCCGAACGTGTTGGTCGGTTGGTCCAATATAGTTCCCAGGTTGGAATGGCGTCACATGTCTTCCCACAGCGCCGCTTACAAGGTTAGGAAGAAGATAAACTCTTCAGTTGCTAGAACCGTCACAGGTAATGGGGGATTTGTGGTTAAACACGAATCTCTAACAGCCGACAAGGTCCATTATTATAGGAAGGATAGGGTACATTTGGAGACAGTTGCCCTAGATATTTTTATAAAGGATATCCGTAAGGCCATAGTAACCCTCCTTTAAGTCCGGTTGGGTTGTGTTTGTCCTTTATCGGTGGCGGCACAGTTATCATCTTAATGCTATCTGGTGGCGGGAGGTAACGGCCCTGTTGCCTTGGAAAGGGGTGAACAGGGGGAGTGATGACCAATCTAAAAGTGTGAGGGGTGGATAGCCTCATGTGCACGTGAGGTGCCCCTCCTTCCCCTTGCGGGTGGGTCACGTGATCTCATTAACCCCTTAGTAGCAATTTTTCTATGAGCAGAGGTTCCGCTCTGCTGCAGTTTCCGTTTGGGCCGTTTACCTTCTGCTGTGCCGGGTTGTCATTATAGTAATTCGTTCAGCCGCCATCTGACCTTGTTGGTTACCATAGTTACTTAGTTTAGTTAATAAATGTTTAACCTGTGACGGTTAAAATTTTACCCATAAAAAGTTGTTGTGTTTTTATTTATTATAGTATAAGTGTTTTTATATTCTGTTCTACGGCTAGCGACCGGTAGGCATTTAATCCCTTAAGGCAGTGTAGGGCACAATTGGGCCTGGAGCAAAGCTAAGGGTTAAAGCCGTAGGGAGAGATAGGAGAAGAGGGCTGGCTAGGGAGGTTAGTTGCAACAATGTTGCATGCAAGGGAGGGGCCCACTACTCACCTTAAAAGTGGGGATCATCAGCTTCCTGGCCCTCTTCTTCCTGGAATCCGGTGCAGACGAGTTCTTTCCCCTCCCTCCCTTCCCTGTTACGAGATGGCTTCCAAATTTAATTTATGTTCTAGGCGCTAAGTATGCCTTCTCAGGCTAATTTAGTAGCCACATTATTGATTGAGCATTTTCAAATTTTAAATTTTGTCCCCTAGTTGGGCGACGGGTATGCCTATTCAGGCTAACTTTGTCAACCTATTTAGTTATTGGTCTACCATATCTGGCATACCTGGCTTCTGGCGGCTGAGTAGCGGATCCCTTTGTAGGGGGTAGTCCTTATTTCCATGCCCGTGCGGCGGGAGGTAACGGCCCTGTTGCCTTGGAAAGGGGTGAACAGGGGGAGTGATGACCAATCTAAAAGTGTGAGGGGTGGATAGCCTCATGTGCACGTGAGGTGCCCCTCCTTCCCCTTGCGGGTGGGTCACGTGATCTCATTAACCCCTTAGTAGCAATTTTTCTATGAGCAGAGGTTCCGCTCTGCTGCAGTTTCCGTTTGGGCCGTTTACCTTCTGCTGTGCCGGGTTGTCATTATAGTAATTCGTTCAGCCGCCATCTGACCTTGTTGGTTACCATAGTTACTTAGTTTAGTTAATAAATGTTTAACCTGTGACGGTTAAAATTTTACCCATAAAAAGTTGTTGTGTTTTTATTTATTATAGTATAAGTGTTTTTATATTCTGTTCTACGGCTAGCGACCGGTAGGCATTTAATCCCTTAAGGTTTAATAGGAAGGATTTGTCCTTAATAGCAAGGAAGTTTGTAGAAGCAACTAATATATAAGGGTTCCATGGGAGTTTGATGGGTGTTCCATGGGAGAAAAATTAATTTTAATGGGGAAACCGGCATGAGCTTGTAATTTTCAAAGCACTGCCCTCAATGTTAGATACACCCTTTCATACATATCAGCTTTTAAGTGGTAAGTATTTCCAGTGTGTAAAGTCTAGTGACTGTACAGTGAAACAAAGTTTACATAGGCATTATTTGAAGTGTTCCTACAAGGAAACCTTTTTTTGTTTCAGCAAACGCACAGTGTATGTTGTTTAAGAACACTTCAAATACAGCCACCCCCACGACCGAGATAGCAGATGTGTGGCCGTGTGGGCGGACTTTTCTTGAAACTGCAATCCCATTATTTCCTATGGGAGACACATTGCCACTCAACAGAACAGAAAGATTCAACCCACTTTTTTGCAATATATCGCCAGACCTATGGATTGCAAGACTGGTGAGGCCAAAAAGAAAATTTCTTGTGGGTCGGAGGAGGTCATCATTGCCATAGCCTCCAACTTTTTGAACTAGAAAGCCAAGCTTGCAGAAAAGCAAACGCAGGTCACTGAATTTTTTAGGTGGGGTGGAGTCAACGATGACCCATGTGCAGGGCAGTTGGTATAGAGAATGGCTGGCAGTTTGAAGTGTGGCTATGTGGTTCAGGAGTGTGGTTAGGTAGAAAGGGTAATCAGCAGGAGAGGAATTCTTCCTCCAGCATAAAGGGGGTGCAATATTTTTGATTGGGTGCTTTTGCACTTATGGTGCAAAGTAACTTAAATTGTCTAGTCTGAATATATAAATAAAACTTGAGTATTGCTTATTTATGTTCATAACACTTGAACATATAGTTCCTGTTAGTTCCAAAATCAATTTCAACAAACGTACTGTAATTTTTTTGTCCTAAAAAAATTTAAAATGTTGAAATATATTATCATTTTTTTTTTAATTTAATATCTCTTAAAAATTATTGATTTATATCCCAGGCAAGATTATTGCACGTGTGAGATACCTGTTCATCAGAAATATTGTTTAAGGGAAAACAAACACATTTTAAATTAACAAAGATAAATGTGCAAAGGCTTATAAAATCACCCAAGTGAAATAAGAATAAAATGAGCTTGTTAGAACTGAAATGTATTTTATTTGAAATAAGACTTTTAAATTAGATTTCCAACAAAAATTCTTGAGCAGTGTTTTAAAAATGGTATTATATAAAATTGGTAAATACAAAAGTTATTATTATAAAGGAAAATAAAATGTAAATTTGTATTTCAGTGCTTAAATAAAGATAGCAAGAGAACAAAAAAAATAATAATTGGAGTAAATTAGAAAGTTGCTTAAAATTGCATGCTCTATCTGAATCTGAATTAAAGGGACATTAAACAAGTTGGGATAGAGACAAAACAATATAATATGTACTTTAATTACCTTACCTGCAAATTTATACTGCAGTGTCTCGCCATTAAACCTTTCTTTTTAGTTTCTGAATTGTAAAGCTCTAACTCCCCCCACACAATTACTTTTATGGCTGTATCTTTATTTATTGTTCTTTTGGTAAAATGCAAAAGTGAATAGGGATTATCTGTTGAAGCATGCCTAGAAACTGTGACCTCAGTTGAAATACAATGCCTGGGCGCGATCCGATATACGGAGTAGTTTTCGGAGCAAGCGTGGATACCCGCACCGCCAGTAATTTCACCTCGCACATCGGGGTATTACATATACTGCGCCATTAGATGCTAAACTGGCGTAAGTAGGACAAACTGGCAATCTTCAGAAAAGTGCGCAAATACACATTTTAGTCGTCGCAAGTAACTTACGCCTGTATTTTGTCCACGTAAAGTCTCAATAAAGAGTAGTTTTATGCAAATTAGGCTAACACTCGTAAAAATTAACCGCGACTCCATCTAAAAATGCGACACGTAATTACGCTATTCAAAAGTCATACATAAACCCATGCGCAGCCGCCATTTTCTTCAGTGTGTTTGGATGGTTCGTTGAGCTACAGCACACTACAGTGGAGTGGAGGATTAGTGAGAGTAGAGAGAGAGGCGCAAACAGAGGAGTTAGTTAGGTCGCATTGTTGGTTGATTAAGCTTGTACACTTACACATATTTTTACATACCACACTTTTTTTTCAAACACCTCACACATTTTATTTCAATTTTGACAGTGTGATAGGTTGAGTGTTTGGTTGTGATTGTGTGTGATTGAACTGGGAGTGAGTGTGAGTGTGTGAGTGTGTGTAGTTTGAGGATGGCAGGGAGAGGTAGGGCGGAGGGGAGGAGGGGAGAGGAGTGGCAGGGAGAGGAGTATTGTAGAGGACAGGAGCAGCAGTGGGGTCCCTGTCAGTGAGTAAGTGGAGTGGGGAGAGGGAGAGCTAGAAGGGATGATGGGAGGGGAGATGCCCGAGAGCCCCAGAGACCAGGCACATCTAGAAGAGGGACAGAGGGTGCACATAAGTACAGAAGGGGGGAGGAGGGAGAGGATAGGGAGGAACCCACACCAGGGACATCACAGGGAGCAAGCCAGGTGTCCATGGAGGATGAGAGGATGAGATGTCCAAACTTCTCATTCGATGAAAATGTTGCCCTAGTCCAGGCCATCATGGACAATCACAGTGCCCTCTTTGGAAAAGAGAAGGGCAAAGGCAGTGCCAAAAGGCATAAAACAGCATGGTTGGCGGTAGAGGATGCCGTTAACAGTGTGGCCCCACAGAGGAGGACTGTTGAGGGCCTTAAAAAGCGGTGGAATGACTGCAAGAGGCGGGTGAAAAAAAAGATGGGGCAGGAAGCTATGCACCAGAGGGGAACAGGCAATGGTCCACCCCTGGACATAGAATACAACACCTGGCAGGAGATGATACGCAGGTCCCTGAGTATCACAGCAGTCCGTGGACTTCCAGGGGCTCGTGACTCAGGGGCTGCAACCACAGCACATCATGCTGGTGAGTAACATCCCACACACCAGTATTATATGTATTTGAGATATAACATCCTTTAATGTCACACATTCATGTACACAATGAGGAGCATGGTATTTGGCCTACTAACAAAAACATCTACAATTATATTTGACATTAATGCTACTTAACACAATGCAATTCATGATATGAGGTGGAATAGTGCAATACTAACATGGCTCAGAGTAACACAGGCCACAAGCCACATGTAGAGTTTTCAGTAAATGGACACTATAGCCATCACAATACTTTTAGCTCAAGAAAGCAGGTTCAGTGCCTACAGCAGGCTAAAGTAAATTGTGTGACCATAGTGTCACTTAAAGAACACATTTTCTCCATCATTGACATGTACACATAACTATTGTATGAAACACATGCCTGTATACTGCGCATATTAAAATCCCTCATATCACAAATCACAATGTGCACATGCATGTTATAGAGGTTGACATGAGAATCAGTATAGGCCCTAGCATGTATCAATGTACATTGTATGCCCACATGGACATATATATGACTGTACTAATCCCTCTCATCATTTGACTCCTCCACAGAACCTCCTGTCATGAGGATACAAACAGGCATGCCGCCACCACCACCAGTCACAGGGATGCAGCATCCACCACCAGTCACAGGCATGCAGCATCCACCACCAGTCACAGGCATGCAGCCACCACCACCGCCAGTCTTCAGGCAAACACATGAACAGTATGCTCCCAGGCATGAGCATGGTTGGATGGCTTCAGTTGAGGACCCGGGAGTATGTCACAAGAAGTGCCAACTGGACAGGCTGAGTAGTCACACACTGGTGGGACTATTGATCCACCCTGAGAGCTCCACCATCCTCATCACTTGGGAGAGCTCCACCATCCTCCACTTGGGAGAGCTCCATCATTCTCATCACTTGGGAGAGCTCCACCATCTGCAGATGAAAATATAGATGAAAGTACTCAAGCACTAGCAGATGCAGCTGAACCTGTCCCACCAGAACCAGCAGATGTAGCTGAACCTGTCCCAACAGAACCAGCAGATGCAGCTGAACCTGTCCCAACAGAACCAGCAGCTGCAGCTGAACCTGCACCTCAGGCAACAGCAGATGCAGGTGACCCTGCCCCACAAGCACATAGAAGCCCTGCTGCTCAAGAGCCTGTGCATGCGTTGTATTCACCCCTGGGTAAGGAATACATTGCACTCCAGAGGAGGATCATAACAAGCACGGAGAACATACAAAGAGGCCAAGAGAGGTTCTTCAGGAGCCAACAGAGTAGACAACAACATAGCATAGAGCTACAGAGGGACATAGCAGCATCGTTAAGTGCAAGTGTTCATAACCAATCACAGATGATGCAAATTCTGTCTGATATGCAGATGCAAATGGACAATAGATGGAGAGAACAAAATCAACTCTTGGGTGTGTTGGTTGAGCACTTTACACACCAGCAGGACACTGCCTCCAGCCTATCATCTGTGGCCAGCACACCAGCAGAAACAGCAGAATCTTCTCAAACCAGGAGAAGAAGGCAATCCAATACAGCCACCTCAGCTCCCTCATCCAAGAAGCCAAAAAAGAAATAAATATTCTTATAGTTCACCATAAATCTTGTCCTCTGTTATTTACCATATAATTGTCATCCACATCCATGTGAGGTGTGTTTTAGTACACTAATATTGTTAAAACATATAATATGACCTGTGTGGAAATGGCAAATAAAGGTAATATTATCATGTTTATGACATATTCATGTTCTATAAGCCACATCACATAGTTGTGTATGAAGGGTACATATAGTAATATTCACTTCTAAAATGTAAATCAAGGTTTCTCACATCCAATATAAATTGACACATGGGTATATATATATAAATAATAATGTATTTACAGAAGGTGTGAACATAAGGTATAAACATCCATTTTCATTCATATTAATGATAGTCAATAAATCATAGTGATCTAAACATGAATTGAACAAATGAGACATTTTCAGTAATTAGGGTGGTTAAGGGAAGGGGGGTGGGATGTAGTAGTTTCACTTACATGCAGTGGAAATCCGCAGTATTTAATTCTGCAAGACATTATATATACACATGCAATGGTTGTTGAGGTACAGTCAAACATCATGATACATGTGAATGTTAAGGTTTACTGTACTTATGAACAAGTAACTTACAGGTGAAGTATTGACGGATGACAAAGTCCCTCACTTCATTCCCCCTCAGTGTCCCTCTGTCCACATCCTCAAGTACAGGAACCAGCTGCTGATCTTGTTCTGGTTCTATGTCCCCCAATATACGTGTGTCCACAGCAATGTTATGTAGAATACAACATGCACTGACAATGGAACACACTTTGTTTGGGGTTATACTGTAAAGCTCCACCTGTCAAATCCAGACACCTGAATCTGGTTTTGAGTAGGCCAAAGCTCCTTTCTATTACATTTCTGGTCCGTATGTGGGCCTCCTGGTACCTGAGTTTTGGCTCTGTAAGGGGGTGTGCCAAGGGGGTTAACAGCCATGGTCTGCAGCCGTACCCTGCGTCACCTGTCATGTAACATATGTATTATGATTACTACAGGTTCATCATGTGCTTAAAGGGACATAACATGGATTTCATTTAAAATATATATTTTACAAAAACATTAAATTGGTGCATTGTAAGCAATTTACTTTTATGCCAGGATCCTATTTTCATGATTCAGATAGAACATGCCATTTTAATAAAATGTCCTTTTAAGTGAAAAACTATTTATAGTATACTGTCCCTTTAAAGGGACATGAAACACACATTTCTTATTTCATGAGTTAATAAGAACCTGCAATTTTATTCAACTTTATAATTTACTTCTATTATTTATTTTGCTCCATTCTATTGATATCATTTCCTGACAAGCATATTAGATATGCTCATTAGCTGCTGATTGGTGGCTGCACATCGATGCCTCATGTGATTGGCTCATCTATGTGCATTGCTATTTCTTAAACAAAGGATATCTAAAGAATGAATCAAATGAGATAATAGAAGTAAACTGTAATGTTGTTTAACATTGCATTCTCTATCTGAAACATGACATAATTATTTTGTGTTTAGTGTCCCTTTAGTAGAAATATACAGACAGAATGAAGGTAGTGCATACTCACCAATCAGCCAACCTCCCGAGAGTGTTCCAGAATAAAAAAGCTGGAATAAGGAGGTCTGGCGCAGGATGTAGGAATCATGGGCACTCCCTGGAAAGCCTGCATACACATGTGTGGATTTCAGAGTGGTATCACAGACCATCTAACAATTCAAGGAGTAAATCCTTTCCTGTTAATATAGAGGAATGGCTCCTCATGTGGGGCCACGATACGCACATGTGTGCAATCAATTGCCCCCATGACATTGGGAATACCCCCCAGTCAATAGAAGCCTTGTTTAAGACTGTTCCATTCCTGGGGGGGTACGGGGGAAATGAATGTATCGCTGTGTCTGGTTATCTAGAGCAGTCAAAACCTCCCCTAGGATCCTGGAGAAGGTGGACTGCGCTAGGCCAGACACAAGCCCCTCTTTTGACTGGAATGAGCCAGATGCCAGGAAGTGTACAACACACAACAACTTCTGCATACCAGTCAGAGCTAGGTTCCTATTCGCTTGATGGTCAATATCATCCTTCAAGACCTCATATAGGTCAATGAGGCTTGCAGAAGTCAAGCAATACTTTTCCCTGACCTCCACGTCTGTCATTCCAAACAGGGTGACCCTAACCCTGTGTATCCTTGGTGCCCTTGCTCTTCCCCTCTGCTGATGCTGACCTCTTATAGGCCCTGCTGGCCTATGGCCAGCTGCAGCAACAACAGCAGCAGGGGCAGCACCAGGAACAGGAACAGCAGCAGGAGGAGCAGGGACAGCAGCAGCAGGGACGGCTACAGCACCATGACCAGGGACCTCAGCAGCAACTATAGCACCAGCAGGTATATCCTGAACAACAGGGGCTTGTAGGGCTTCCAGCACCCCTTGTGCCCCACGATGCTGTCTCTCTATGTATTGTAGGTAAAGCAGGGGAAACATGGTGGCTAATGAGGGTGTGCATTGCCAGGTGTTTTAAGGCTGCAGGTGAGAGGTTGTGCTGTTTGTGATTGGTTTGACACACTTGCAGGGGCAGGAATAATAAATGCTTAGAAGAGGTAACTGTTTGAGATCAAGCGGCTGATATGTATGTGATTGCGCATGCGTTTGTTAGGCCTTCAGAGAGTTACGTTGGTTTTTTAGTCAGTGCAAGGGTTGCTGCGCCTGCAATTTGTGGCGAGATGAGAATGGAGTAGATTTTCTGAATTCTACGCGCGTAAGTCCTTACGCTGTATATTGAATACCAAATTGTGCGTCTGTTCTGTTAGTCTATGAGTAAAAAACATACGGGCAAAGGCTGAAAAATAAGGGTGTAACTTGTATGCTACGCCGTATATGTAATACCAAAATCGCGCAAAATCTTTTAAGAGGGGTGGAGTTAGCTGCTTCAGGCAGTTTAGCTATGTAATTCATTTTGCTTTTTTTTTTTAATTATTTGAAAATACTTGCCAGCAATTTTTAAACCATTTTTTTTATGCAAACTATTTTAAATTAATTAGCCCTTTTAGGATATGCACAGATCTCAACCTGTTTTATGGCACTTTAATACACTTTTTACCTCTGTGATTACCTTGTATCTAAGCCTCTGCAGAGTGTCACCTTATTCCAGTTTTTGACAGACTTGCATTTTAGCCAATCAGTGTTGACTCATAAATAACGCCACAGGAGTGAGCACAATGCTACCTAAATGGAACACATGAACTAGCACTGTCTAGCTTTGAAAACTGTCAAAATGCATTGAGATAAGAGGAGACCTTCAAGGGCTTTGAAATCAGCATATGAGCCATATGAGTAAATTAGAAAGTTGCTTAAAATATCATGCTCTATCTGAATCATGAAAGAAAAAAATATGGGTTCAGTGCCCCTTTAATATAACAGAGTGTTGGTTATGCAAAACTGGGGAATGGGTAATAAAGATACTATCTATTTTTTTGAACAATAATCATTTTCAAGTAGAGTGTCCCTTTAACTTCCTGCTGTATAGAACAAGTTCCACTGTGACTGGTACCGACATTGCAAAAAAGCCTTTGAAACCTTATAAATGAATGAATGGGAAAAAATATAATTTATGCTTACCTGATAAATTCATTTCTCCTGTAGTGTAGTCAGTCCACGGGTCATCCATTACTTATGGGATTATATCTCCTCCCTAACAGGAAGTGCAAGAGGATCACCCAAGCAGAGCTGCTATATAGCTCCTCCCCTCTACGTCATATCCAGTCATTTGACCGAAACCATACGAGAAAGGAGAAACTATAGGGTGCAGTGGTGACTGGAGTTTAATTAAAATTTAGACCTGCAGTAAAAAACAGGGCGGGCCGTGGACTGACTACACTACAGGAGAAATGAATTTATCAGGTAAGCATAAATTATATTTTCTCCTGTTAAGTGTAGTCAGTCCACGGGTCATCCATTACTTATGGGATACCAATACCAAAGCTAAAAGTACACGGATGACGGGAGGGACAGGCAGGATCTTTACACGGAAGGAACCACTGCCTGTAGAACCTTTCTCCCAAAAACAGTCTCCGAAGAAGCAAAAGTGTCAAATTTGTAAAATTTTGAAAAAGTGTGAAGTGAAGACCAAGTTGCAGCCTTGCAAATCTGTTCAACAGAGGCCTCATTCTTAAAGGCCCAAGTGGAAGCCACAGCTCTAGTAGAATGAGCTGTAATCCTTTCAGGAGGCTGCTGTCCAGCAGTCTCATAGGCTAAACGTATTATGCTACGAAGCCAAAAAGAGAGAGAGGTAGCCAAAGCTTTTTGACCTCTTCTCTGTCCAGGATAAACGACAAACAGGGAAGAAGTTTGACGAAAATCTTTAGTTGCCTGCAAATAAAATTTCAGGGCACGGACGACGTCCAGATTGTGCAAAAGTCGTTCCTTCTTTGAAGAATGGTTAGGGCACAATGATGGAACAACAATCTCTTGATTGATATTCTTGTTAGTGACTACCTTAGGTAAGAACCCAGGTTTAGTACGCAGAACTACCTTGTCTGAATGAAAAATCAGATAAGGAGAATCAAAATGTAAGGCCGATAACTCAGAGACTCTTCGAGCCGAGGAAATAGCTATTAAAAACAGAACTTTCCAAGATAACAGCTTGATATCGATGGAATGAAGGGGTTCAAATGGAACACCTTGCAGAACGTTAAGAACTAAGTTTAAGCTCCACGGCGGAGCAACAGTCTTAAACACAGGCTTAATCCTAGCCAAAGCCTGACAAAAAGCCTAAACGTCTGGAACTTCTGCCAGACGTTTGTGTAAAAGGATAGACAGAGCTGAAATCTGTCCCTTTAACGAACTAGCAGATAAACCCTTTTCTAAACCTTCTTGTAGAAAAGACAATATCCTAGGAATCCTAACCTTACTCTATGAGTAACTCTTGGATTCGCACCAATATAAGTATTTACGCCATATTTTATGGTAAATTTTCCTGGTAACAGGTTTCCTAGCCTGTATTAAGGTATCAATCACTGACTCCGAGAATCCACGCTTTGATAGAATCAAGCGTTCAATCTCCATGCAGTCAGCCTCAGAGAAATTAGATTTGGATGTTTGAAAGGACCCTGAAACAGAAGGTCCTGTCTCAGAGGCAGAGACCATGGTGGACAGGACGACATGTCCACTAGATCTGCATACCAGGTCCTGCGTGGCCACGCAGGAGCTATTAGAATCACCGATGCTCTCTCCTGTTTGATCCTGGCAATCAATCGAGGAAGCATCGGGAAAGGTGGAAACACATAAGCCATGTTGAAGACCCAAGGTGCTGTCAGAGCATCTATCAGCACCGCTCCCGGGTCCCTGGACCTGGATCCGTAACAAGGAAGCTTGGCGTTCTGGTGAGACGCCATGAGATCCAGATCTGGTTTGCCCCAATGATGAAGCAGTTGGGCAAACACCTCCGGATGAAGTTCCCACTCCCCCGGATGAAAGGTCTGGCGACTTAGAAAATCCGCCTCCCAGTTCTCCACGCCTGGGATGTGGATCGCTGACAGGTGGCAAGAGTGAGACTCTGCCCAGCGAATTATCTTTGAGACTTCCATCATCGCTAGGGAACTCCTTGTTCCTCCTTGATGGTTGATGTAAGCCACAGTCGTGATGTTGTCCGACTGAAACCTGATGAACCTCAGAGTTGCTAACTGAGGCCAAGCCAGAAGAGCATTGAAAATTGCTCTTAATTCCAGAATGTTTATTGGAAGGAGTCTCTCCTCCTGAGTCCATGATCCCTGAGCCTTCAGGGAATTCCAGACTGCACCCCAACCTAGAAGGCTGGCGTCTGTTGTTACAATCGTCCAATCTGGCCTGCGGAAGGGCATCCCCTTGGACAGATGTGGCCGAGAAAGCCACCATAGAAGAGAATCTCTGGTCTCTTGATCCAGATTTAGCAGAGGGGACAAATCTGAGTAATCCCCATTCCACTGACTTAGCATGCACAATTGCAGCGGTCTGAGATGCAGGCGCGCAAATGGTACTATGTCCATTGCCGCTACCATTAAGCTGATTACCTCCATGCACTGAGCCACTGACGGGTGTTGAATGGAATGAAGGACACGGCAAGCATTTAGAAGTTTTGATAACCTGTCCTCCGTCAGGTAAATTTTCATTTCTACAGAATCTATAAGAGTCCCTAGAAAGGGAACTCTTGTGAGTGGCAATAGAGAACTCTTTTCTACGTTCACCTTCCACCCATGCGACCTTAGAAATGCCAGAACTAACTCTGTATGAGACTTGGCAGTTTGGAAACTTGACGCTTGTATCAGAATGTCGTCTAGGTACGGAGCTACCGCTATGCCTTGTGGTCTTAGTACCGCCAGAAGAGAGCCCAGAACCTTTGTAAAGATTCTTGGAGCCGTAGCTAACCCGAAGGGAAGAGCTACAAACTGGTAATGCCTGTTTAGGAAGGCAAATCTTAGATACCGGTAATGATCCTTGTGAATCGGTATGTGAAGGTAGGCATCCTTTAAATCCACTGTGGTCATGTACTGACCCTCTTGGATCTTGGGTAAGATGGTTTGAATAGTTTCCATTTTGAACGATGGAACTCTTAGGAATTTGTTTAGGATCTTTAAGTCCAAGATTGGTCTGAAGGTTCCCTCTTTTTTGGGAACCACAAACAGATTTGAATAGAATCCTTGCCCGTGGATCACTCCCATTAGTAAGAGGTCTTGTACACAGCGTAGAAATGCCTCTTTCTTTATCTGGTTTGCTGATAACCTTGAAAGATGAAATCTCCCTTGTGGAGGAGAAGCTTTGAAGTCCAGAAGATATCCCTGAGATATGATCTCCAACGCCCAGGGATCCTGGACATCTCTTGCCCAAGCCTGGGCGAAGAGAGAAAGTCTGCCCCCCACTAGATCCGTTTCCGGATCGGGGGCCCTCACTTCATGCTGTCTTAGGGGCAGCAGCAGGTTTTCTGGCCTGCTTGCCCTTGTTCCAGGACTGGTTAGGTTTCCAGCCCTGTCTGTAGCGAGCAACAGTTCCTTCCTGTCTTGGAGCGGAGGAAGTTGATGCTGCTCCTGCCTTGAAGTTACGAAAGGCACGAAAATTAGACTGTTTAGCCTTTGGTTTGGCCCTGTCTTGAGGCAGGGCATGGCCCTTACCTCCAGTAATGTCAGCGATAATTTCTTTCAAGCCGGGCCCGAATAATGTCTGCCCTTTGAAAGGAATATTAAGCAATTTAGATTTAGAAGTCACATCAGCTGACCAGGATTTAAGCCACAGCGCTCTGCGCGCTTGAATGGCGAATCCGGAGTTCTTAGCCGTAAGTTTGGTTAAGTGTACTACCGCATCAGAAATAAATGAATTAGCTAGCTTAAGGGCTTTAAGCTTGTTCATAATCTCATCCAATGGAGCTGTGCTAAGGGTCTCTTCCAGAGACTCAAACCAGAATGCCGCCGCAGCAGTGACAGGTGCGATGCATGCAAGGGGTTGTAATATAAAACCTTGCTGAACAAACATTTTCTTAAGGTAACCCTCTAACTTTTTATCCATTGGATCTGAAAAAGCACAGCTATCCTCCACCGGGATAGTGGTGCGCTTAGCCAGAGTAGAAACTGCTCCCTCCACCTTAGGGACCGTCTGCCATAGGTCCCGTGTGGTGGCGTCTATTGGAAACATTTTTCTAAATATAGGAGGGGGTGAAAAGGGCACACCGGGTCTATCCCACTCCTTGTTAACAATTTCTGTAAGCCTTTTAGGTATAGGAAAAACGTCAGTACACGCCGGTACCGCAAAATATTTATCCAGCCTACATACTTTCTCTGGAATTGCAACCGTGTTACAATCATTCAGAGCCGCTAATACCTCCCCTAGTAATACACGGAGGTTCTCAAGCTTAAATTTAAAATTTGAAATCTCTGAATCCAGTTTACTTGGATCAGATCCGTCACCCACAGAATGAAGCTCTCCGTCCTCATGTTTTGCAAATTGTGACGCAGTATCAGACATGGCTCTACTATTATCAGCACACTCTGTTCTTACCCCAGAGTGATCGCGTTTACCTCTTAATTCTGGCAATTTAGATAGTATTTCAGTCATAACATTAGCCATGTCTTGCAAAGTGATTTGTATGGGCCGCCCTGATGTACTTGGCGCCACAATATCACGCACCTCCTGAGCGGGAGGCGAAGGTACTGACACGTGAGGAGAGTTAGTCGGCATAACATCCCCCTCGTTGTCTGGTGATATTTTTTTAACATATAAAGTTTGACTTTTATTCAAATTAACTATACATTGAGTGCACAAATTTCTATTGGGCTCCACATTGGCCTTTAAACATAGTGAACAGACAGATTCATCTGTGTCAGACATGTTTAAACAGACTAGCAATAACACTAGCAAGCTTGGAAAAAACTTTTAAATAAATTTACAAGCTATATAAAAAAAAACGCTACTGCGCCTTTAAGAAACATAAAAATGTGACACAGTTGAATTAACAATGAACCAAATATGTTAAAACAACCAAATTTTAACAGAAAATGTATAAAGTTAGCAGAGGATTGCACCCACCAGCAAAAGGATGATTAACCCCTTAATACCCAAAACGGATAACAGTTGAAATAATAAACGTTTTTATCACAGTCAAACACACTGTCACAGGTCTGCTGTGACTGATTACCTCCCTCAAAACTAGTTTTGGAGACCCCTGGGCTCTGTAGAGACGTCCTGGATCATGGAGGAAGAAATAGGAAGACTGTGACTAAATTTTTACTGCGCAATAAAGCGCTAAAATAGGCCCCTCCCACTCATATTACAACAGTGGGGAAGCTCAGTAAACTGTTTTTATTCAGAAAAAAACGACAGCCATGTGGTAAAAATCATGCCCATAAAGTTTTATCACCACTTACCTCAGAAAAAAACGATTAACATGCCAGTAAACGTTTTAAAAATTGAAAATTATGAAGTGTTATTAATAAGCCTGCTGCTAGTCGCTTTCACTGCAGTGCAGGCTCAAATATTACTTTAATATTGACAGTATTTTCTTAGTGAAATTCCATTCCCCAGAAATACCTCAGAGTATACATACATACATATCAGCCTGATACCAGTCGCTACTACTGCATTTAAGGCTGCACTTACATTACATCGGTATTAGCAGTATTTTCTCAGTCAATTCCATTCCTTAGAAAATAATTTACTGCACATACCTCCTTGCAGGTGGGCCCTGCATGCTATCCCCTGTTCTGAAGTTACCTCACTCCTCAGAATGGCCGAGAACAGCAAGTGGATCTTAGTTACGACCGCTAAGATCATAGACAAACTCAGGCAGATTCTTCTTCTAATGCTGCCTGAGAACAAACAACACACTCCGGTGCCGTTTAAAATAACAAACTTTTGATTGAAGAAATAAAAACTAAGTTTAACACACCACAGTCCTCTCACACGTCCTATCTTTAGTTAGGTGCAAGAGAATGACTGGATATGATGTAGAGGGGAGGAGCTATATAGCAGCTCTGCTTGGGTGATCCTCTTGCACTTCCTGTTAGGGAGGAGATATAATCCCATAAGTAATGGATGACCCGTGGACTGACTACACTTAACAGGAGAAAATAAATCCCCCTCAATAAATTAGTCAACTGATTTGCACTAATGAAAAGTTTGAAAAAAATCTTGAAAAATAAAATAAAAACATAAAAGAGACAACCTCATTATTACCTTGCAAGCGGTTCTTGTTTTCTGTGAAATATATAATGTATTTTATTGAGGCACTTAAAGGGACATAACACTGCAAAAAAATAAAAAAATAAAATAGAGCATAGAATTTACCAATTTACCTCTAATATCAGCTTTGCTTCTTTCTTTTGGAATCTTTTGTTAAATAAGTAGAAATGCACTAATGGGATCAAGATGAACACATCAGGTGAGCCAATGACAATTGGAATATACAGTATGTGCAGCCACCATTCAACAGCTAGCTCCCAGTAGTGCATTTTTGCTCCTGAACATACCTAGGTATACTTTACAAAAAATTATACCAAGAGAATTATTATTTCAGAAGATTTAAAATGCGTTGCACAATGCAGCAGTTCAGTCAGTAAGGCCAATAGAATACTTAGTTGCATTGGGAGAGGTATTAATAGCAGAAATAGCACTTTACAGATAGTTAAGCCTCATCTGGAATATTGTGTATAGTTCTGGTGACCATATCTCCAGAGACTAGAATCTGTCCAAAGGAGGGCTACTAAAATGGTACATGGTCTAAAATATAAAACATATAAAGAAAGACTCCATGATCTAAATATGTATAGTTTAGAGGAGAGAAGGGAAAGAGGTGACATGATAGAAACCTTCAAATATATGAAGGGAACTAATAAAGTAGACGCTGAAAGCATTTTCCACAAAAACCAAATGCCAAAACAAGGGGTCACACTCGCCATGCTAGCACCCGCACTCTCTGCTTACGGGATATATAAGCATATACATATATATTTACAGGAAACACACAGTTCCCATAGACCACAATGTAAAGGTACTTTTCAGTGCGATTTTTTGTTTCAAACACCCCACAGCCACCAACTTTAGCCCCCAAAACTGCCTAGTGCAGTTATATATATTTTTTATAAAATAAGATGCCACCATTTTTGATTTTTTAAAAGGAACTACACATTTTTGGGGGGCAGTTGGGGCACATTTAAAAAATTAACCAGAGGTCTGACCTCTGGTTAATTTTTTGAACGCTAATAGCTACTGTGCGCTTGTGGTAGCAATAACCAACTACTTGTAATGGCTGGTAATTTACCACGCAACCGCAAACAGACAAATTTGCTTTTGCGGGCACGCAATAAATTAGTGCTCTACTTGTAATCTTTCACTATATAAGATGAAACCATGTTCTATGCATTGCAATCACACACAGAATATCTGTTTCAAGAGCAAGGCTTGTTGCTTAGAAGACTGACATTTTGAATGATTGTTATTTTAAAGTCACATAAGTGACACCCCAGAATACTATAAGCTATATGTGCTTATATAAGCTATATGTGCTATATATATGTGCTATGTTCAATCCAGGCCAATTAAATAAAGTACACAAGGTGGGGGTTTACCTAATAATGAAACTATTCTTTCACTCAAACAAGATAATAGATACCTTGGGGTCCCTTTATCAAGCTCCATATGGAGCTTGAAGGGCGGTGTTTCTGGCGAGCCTTCAGACTCGCCAGAAACACCAGTTATGAAGTAGCGGTCTAAAGACCGCTGCTCCATAACCTGTCTGCCTGCTCTTAGGCTGCGGACAGAGATCGCATGACATCAACCCGACCCAATACGATCGGGTTGATTGAAACCCCCTGCTAGCGGCCGATTGGCCGCGAATCTGCAGGGGGCGGCGTTGCACCAGCAGTTCACAAGAGCTGCTGGGGCAATGCAGAGAGCGTATTGCTCTCCACATTCAGCAATGTCTGTCAGACATGATCAGCTGATCGGATCATGTCGGACAGACATTTGTTAAATAGGCCCCCTTGTATATATTAAAACATGTTTGTTTGTTTTTTTTAATTTCCTAATTTAATTTTTTTTAGACCATTAAATGCTTTCCTTTTTTTCCCTGTTCTTGCATAACATGAAATGCTGTTTTTTTTTTTATTTGGAAACCTTACTGTTTTTAAAAGATATACTTTTTTAGTTAGATTATTTCTGATTTCTAATTATAACTTTTCTTTATCATGTTTGCATTAACGACCAAGGATGTCCTCAGGGTTTTCAAATGCTGGAAGCGATCGTGATCGCTTCCAGCCGTTTTCAGGGTATTGCAGTAATGCCTCAATATTGAGGCATCCTGCTATACCCTTTTTTTAGCCACCGATGGCCCTCTCTGCATCAGTCAGCGATAGTGCCGATCGTGGGTGTGAGGGATAGCAGGGAGGTGGGTGGGTGGCCCATCGCTGGATCAGTTCCGGATCCTCTTCATGCAGTGCACGTGAGTGGTCGGGAGCGCAGGGGGCGGGAATGGGAGCTAGTACATTACAAGGCTCCAATTTATGGAAAGGAGGGGGGGAATAAATTTTGGGAAAGGGATCTGGGAGGGGGAGGGGTTAGACTATTGATGGGGGGGGCAGCTACACTACAACAAAAGTAATGCCAAAGCCATATATGTCTGCCATTTCTGAACAGAGGGGATCCCAGAGAAGCATTTACAACAATTTGGGCTATAAGTTTATTCTTAGTTCATACACTTCTTCCCTTCACTTAACCAAGCAAACCTACTTCTCTTCTCTCATATCTACTCTTTCCTCAAACCCTAAATGACTCTTCTCCACCTTTAATTCTCTCCTCTACCCACCTGCTCCACCCCCCATCTGTCTTTAGTGCTCAGGACCTGGCAGACTAAATTTTAAACACGTACTATCCGAAGCAACATCCCAACACCAACTTGCAATATTCAAACAACAGACCCAGTTACTCCCTATGCCACCCTCTGCATCTTCCATCCAGCTACTGAGAATGAAGTTTCTTCCTTACTGTCTTCCTCACGCATCACTACCTGCCCACTCGACCCTATCCCTTCCCATCTAATACCCTCCCTGTCTTCCACCCTCACTCCTGCTCTTACTCACATCTTCAACCTATCTCTCTACCGGCTCATTCCCATCTTCTTTCAAACACGCAAAAGTCACTCCCATACTAAAAAAAACCCTCCCTTGACCCTAATTCTCCTGAAAGCTATCATCCCATATCACTGCTTCCACTAACATAAAAAAACTAATATCAAAACTCCTTGAAAAACTAGTTTACAATCACCTAACCCACTTCCTTCTTTGCTTGACCCTCTGCAATCTGGATTCCGCCCCAAACTTTTGCAATGGTTAATAACGATCTTCTCTCTGCTAAAAATATTGGCCACTACTCTATACTCATCTTAGAATAGGGGGCGATAGTAAGCGCTGAATAGCTTAAAAGGCTAGAAACTACATTCTGGCGAATAATTTATTCCATATACATTCAAATTAAAATCACAGATAAAATGTTAAAACACAATGTTCATATA